>NC_073237.2:134359444-134690000 GCF_029281585.2 Gorilla gorilla gorilla
TGTTGAGACGGAGTCTTGCTGTGTCACCAGGCTGGTGTGCAGTGGTGTGATCTCGGCTCACTGCAATCTCCGCCTCCCAGGTTCAAGGGATTCCCCTGCCTTAGCCTCCCAAGTAGGTGGGACTACAGGCACCCACCACCACACCTGGCTAATTTTTTGTATTTTAGTAGAGACAGTGTTTCACTATGTTGGCCCGGATGGTCTCGATCTCTTGACTTTGAGATCTGCCTGCTTCAACCTCCCAAAGTGCTGGGATTACAGGCGTGAGCCCCACCGTGCCTGGCCTATGATTTTCCCTTTTTTGTATTGCCTTTGTCTGGTTTTGGTATCAAGGTAACACAAGCTTCATAAAATAAATTAGGAAGTATTTATTCCTCCTCTGTTTTCTGGAAGAGATTGTATAGAAATGTGTTACGTCTTTTAAAAATGTTTGGTAGGATTCTACTGTGAAACTCTCTGGGCTTAGAAATTTCTTTTTGGAGATCTTTTTTTAAATAACACTTTTGCTGCAATATAATCTGTGTACCATAAAATTCACCATTTTAAAGTTTACAGTTTACAGTTCAGAGTTTTTTGTATGTTCAAAAAGTTGTGCAGCCATCATTGTTATCTAATTTTAAGCATTTTCATTAACTAAAAAAGAAGCCCTGTATCCATGAGCCATCAGTCCCTATTTCCTTATTCCCACAGCCTCTGGCAAGCACTAACCTTTCTGTCTCTGTAGATTTGTCTATTCCAGACATTTTATATAAATGGAATCATACAATTGGTGGCCTTTTGTGTTTTTACATCCACGATGAAGCAAGTATTGGTATTTTTTTGTCAAGTATGATTTCGTTGTGTATTTATAGCATATTTTGTTTATATTTCACGAGTTGATGGACATTTAGATATTTCCACTTTTAAAAATTATGACTAATGCTGCTATGAACATTCTTGCACAAGTTTTTGCAAGGAATATGTTTTCATTTCTCTTGGGTATGGACCTAGGATTGGAATTACTGGATCATAGAACTCTGTGTTTAACCATTTGAGGAACCACCAAACTGTTTTCCATAGTGGCAGTACCATTTTATATTTATATCAGCCGTGCACAAGGGCTCCAGTTTCTCTGCATCCTTACCAGCATTTGTTGTCTGTCTGAAATTTTAACCATCAGGCAAGGAGTGGTGGTTTGTGCCTATAATCCCAGCACTTTGGGAGGCTGAGGTGGGAGGATCACTTGAGCCCAAGAATTCGAGACCAGCCTGGGCACCATAGCAAGACCCTGTCTCTACAAAAACATTAAAAAGTTAGCCAGGCATGGTGGTGTGTGCCTGTAGTCCCAGCTACTCGGGAGACTGAGGTGGGAGGATCACTTGAGCCCAGGAGCTGGAGGCTGCAGTGAGCCAGGATAGCGCCACTGTACTCTAGCCTGTGTAACAGAGGGAGACCCTGTCTTTAAAAAAGTAATAATAAAACTAAAAAATAAGACAATTTTCACCATCTTAGTGGGCATGAAGTGGTATTTCTGTTCAGTTTTGACTTGCATTTCTAAAGTGACTTATTTTTATTTTTGGGACAGGGTCTTACTGTGTCACCCAGGCTGGAGTACGGGGGCATGGTCATAGCTCACTGTAGCCTCAATTTCCTGGGCTCAAGTAATCCTCCCACCTCAGCTTGGGAGAGTAGCCAAGACCACAGGTGCACACTGCCAAGCCTGGCTAATTTTTAAATTTTTTGTAGAGATGAGGTCTTCCTGTGTTGCCCAGGCTGGTCTTGAGCTCCTGGGCTCAGGCGATTCTCCCTCCTCAGCCTCCGAAGTAGCAAGGACCACACGCGCATGCTACCATGCCTGGCTAAGTTTTTAAAACTTTTTTTTTTTGTAGAGGTGGGGTCTTGCCATGTTACCCAGACTGGTCTTGAACTTCTGGCCTCAAGTGATCCTCCCACCTTGGCCTCTCAAAGCTCTGGGATTACAGGCATGAGCCACCGCACGCAGCCATTGTTGAGCATCTTTTATGAGCCTATTCATCACTTGTATATCTTCTTTCAAGAAATGTCAGCTGGGCGCAGTGGCTCACGCTGGGGGTTTAGATGATTATTTAGACTTCCTTCTTTGAGGTGGACATGTAGGTCTGTATGTTTTCCTCTGGCACTGCTTTAGCTGTGTCCTGCAATTTGATGTGTTGTCTCTTCACTTTCATTCAGTTCAATGTATTTTTAAATTCCCTTGAAATTTCCTCTTTGCCCTATGAGATTATTATATAGAACTATTTTGTTTACTTTGTGTTTGGAGAGTTACCTGTTATCTTTCTGTTATTAATTTCTAGTTTGATTCTATTGTGGTGGGAGAATACACTAAACTGAAAGAATTTTAATTTTAAATTTGTTGACGTTTGTTACATGGCTCAGAATATGGTCTATTTTGATATTTATTTTGTGGGCACTTGGAAAGAATGTATATTCTGCTGTTGTGTGCTGTATGTACAGATGTTGATTGATTCTTTTGGTTGATGGTGTTGTTGAGCTCTTTTATATCCTTGCTAGTTTTCTGTCTATTCTACAAATTGTTAAGAGAGAGGTGTAGAAGTCTCCGGCTTTAATTGCAGATTTGTCTGTTTCTCTTTTCAGTTCTGTCGGTTTCTGTATCACTTATTTTGCAGCTCTGTTGTTGAGTATACACATATTTAGACTTGCTATTTTTTTTTTGATGGATTGACCTTTTTATCATTATATACATGTTTCCCTGTGTCTCGGGTAATTTTGTTTTACTGGGAGGTTTGCTTTATCTGATATTAATCTAGCCACTCCAGTTTAAAAAAATTAATCTTTGTATAAATCTTTTTTTATATTTTTACGTTTTTTTGGAGACAGTCTCACTGTCACCCAGGATGGAGTTTAGTGGTGTGATGGTGTGCAATCTCAGCTCATTGCAGCCTCACCCTCCCACACTCAAGGAATCTTCTACATTAGACGGTATTATCTGGGGAGGGTCTTGACTACGAGTTGTCCAGGTTCTTGGCGGTTTGAACAAAGAATTGCACAAGATGCACAAAGCAACAAAGGAATGAAGAAATGAAAGCACAGATTTATTGAAACAAAAGTACATTCCATAGTGTGGGATCGGGCTCGCGTAAACGGCTCAAGAGCCATGGTTACAGAATTTTCTGGAGTTTAAATACTCTCTAGAGGTTTACCATTGGTTAGCTGCTTACACCCTGTGTAAATGAAGACCAGGCCCGCTACCATTCTGATTGGTCATGGGAGGCGACCAATCAGGTACTTTCCATTTTTCATCTGCGATACAGTGGAATGGGGGGCGTTGCAAAGGGAGTAGCCTCTTCTTTTGTTACTTGGATGTGGAGAGGTGGAGTTTTCCTTTTGATTTAGTTCTAGGAAGTCAGCACAAATCGGCCTTAGGTTCCCTGCCTCCAGACCCTATTCTCCTGCCTCATTTCCCCCGAGATGTGATCCCCATCATCTTTATAGGAGGCCGAGGGACTGATGGTTTTTTCTTCAGTAACTGCTTCATGCTGATTTGGGCACAGTTCCTACCTATTGGGGATCATGGAACTCTCACCCTGCTCTGTCTAGTGGAGACAGGGTAGTTGCTGGATGGCCAGGGGTGGTGTCTTTACCTGGAACTGGCTGGAAACCTTGTCTCATGATCATCTGAAGCTTGATGGTCTCTGGGCGAGAGGAAATGAATTTGTTTAAGAGATTTAATGAACATGGTCCAAAAACCAAGGCAAATATAGTCATTAGTGATGGGCCGGCTAGAGGAAGGAGCCATGCACCTCAACTTAGCATTTCTGACCAGGAGCCCCATGACTCAGACAGCTGTTGTCGTATCTTAGGGGCCCAGTCAGCTAATTTCCAGGCGGCATCCCTTACTAATCCTGATTAGTTGACATAAAAACAGCATTTTTTCCTCTAGAAAAAGACATAAGCCACCTTTTTAAGCAGTTAGGAGATCCAGTCCCCTTCAATTCTGTAAAGTGACTGCTGCCAAGGAGTCTGTCTGATTTTGTATGGCGACAATACTTTGGGCAGTGTCTTCTGAGCTTTCCATAAAATCTTTGGACAAGTTGGTGATAGGATAGGGAGATTGCAAGCCTGCTAACTCCCGTTTCTACTCTTGCTGTTCTTCCTAACCCAACCAAAAGGGGTGTGAGTTGGATGGCTCATTTGTGTCTGGTGGTCGCAGTTAAAGGTATAGTGAGTAATTGGTTGTTGGGAGCTACATTAATTTTGGGAGCTAAATAACAAGTTACAGGTTCCAGTCCAGTTGGCTGGTAAATCTAAGTAGGAACTGGTCCCGCACAGGAAAAAGGCCCCTTGTTTTTCAAGACAGAACTTGTTTTCTGTGGTGAACACATGGGCTAGCTTGTTGTTTTCACTTTCCCATATGGTTGAGGTCTCTGCTGAGGTGGCCCCGGTTAAAGGCTGGAAAGGACCTTGGCAAGTATCTTGAGTTGCCCCAGCAGTTCTCTTTTCCCAGTGGAGGTAGTTAGGCGTAGTGTCCAGTAGCAATCACCCAGAGGTATTTTCATACTGGGGAACCAAAAGGCAACTAGGCGTCTCAGGATTAGTACATTCTTCACAAGGGAAACCGTGAATGCAGCTAGTGGGCCTGCCTCGACCATACTTAGGCTGTCCATCCTTTAAAGCCCTTAACCAGGGATGGTTTCCATGAAAACCGTACAGGTTATCTAAATGATGCAGTTCGGGTAACTGTATAGCTTACGTAATCGAGTGAAGGATTAACTTCCAGGGTGTAGTTGCATTGATGACTTTATTTTATCTTTACTTTTATTTATTTATTTATTTATTATTATATTTTTTGAGATGGAGTCTCTCTCTGTCGCCCAGGCTGGAGTGCAATGGTGCGATCTCAGCTCACTGCAACCTCCACCTCCCAGGTTCGAGCGATTCTTCTGCCTCAGCCTCCTGAGTAGCTGGGACTACAGGCGCCCGCCACCACGCCCGGCTAGTTTTTTGTATTTTTAGTAGAAATGGGGTTTCACTGTGTTAGCCAGAATGGTCTCAAATCTCCTGACCTCATGATCTGCCTGCCTCGGCCTCCCAGACTGCTGGGATTACAGGTGTGAGTTTTTTGTATTTTTAGTAGAAATGGGGTTTCACTGTGTTAGCCAGAATGGTCTCAAATCTCCTGACCTCATGATCTGCCCACCTCGGCCTCCCAAAGTGCTGGGATTACAGGTGTGGGTCACCACGTCCGGCACATTGATGACTTTTCAAGGTTCCAAGGACCGGACCAGAATTTTCGCTTCTGTTAATACAAAGTGGCACCTGGAATTTTAGCTCTGTGTACATTTATATTGGGCCCCAAATTGGTTTCTGAGGGGATGCAACTCCAGAAAGGTTGCTCAGATGGGATTGGAGAAGGTTTACTGCTTATCCTGTCATTGTAACCCTTGTCATTTCCATAATTTTGAATTCATGTATGTCATCCAGGCTCATTAGTTTGAAGAGAGTTCCTCCTTTGTAGTTAGGGTGATAGGTCATTTCCTTCAGGGCCCAAGATTGGGCTGGGATCAGGATGGCAGTATATTTAGATGACGATGGAGATAAACAAAACCAACAGTCCTTTGCCAGGGCTGGGTTGGTGGTATTTAAGTCTTTGTGTTAAATTTAAAGTTCTTAATAAATACCCAGAATCCACTAATTGCTGGAGGGGTAAAGGGAAGCTCTGTTGTGAAATAAATCTGATTGCTAGTAAGACGTGGTTCCTGTATACACAGGCTGTGGGTGACCATTATGGAACACAAAAAAAATTACTTATTTGTTATTTTGTCCAATAGAATGGGAACTTCAGGGGGTGGATACCTATGCTGTCAGGAATGCTTGTTATAAAAATGAATTGAAACACTTTGGTTAATTATTACAAAGGAAGTGATTCCATCCATTTTGAATAAAACAAATTGTAAAAATATAAAAAATAGCTACCAATATCCAGCTTACGATAAGTATGCAACAAAGACACCAAGGAAAGTTGGTAGGCATTTACTTATTTTTCGGCTGTCTTTTAAACAGGTACTTCACTGTTCCCACAGGTTCACAGGTGTAGTGGCTGATGGGAGCTTCAGGTTCCAGGTCCAGGGCTTCAGTTATTGCAGGCTTGACCCTGGAAAGATGGATCCAACTACCTAATCCTAGTACTTTGACCACAGAAGGCTTGTCCAGCACCACTGAAAATGGTCCCATTTGGGTTGCAATAGTTGAGCAGGTGATCCCTCTTCCATGTTTTAACAAGTACCTGATTTCTCATTTTGGAGATCATGGCAGACAGGAGGCAGGACTAGATTGCAGTTCCCACTCGGATGGCCAGAGCAGCCTGTGGAGGATTGTATCGTGAACTTTTGCTCCAGAATGACTGCAGAAATAAATCAGGAAAGCCGAGAGAACCCATAGACCCTCTGAAGGAAGCGGATTGCTCCAGCAGGACCTGGGAGATACCCAAAATACCGTGCTGGTATCCACAGCTGAGAGACCCACAGACAGTTCATATCACAGGACTCTGTGCAGACAACCCCTAGTACCAGCCCAGAACCTGGTAGACTTGCTGGATGGCTAGATCCAGAAGAGAGACAACAATCACTATAGCTCAGCTCTCAGCAAGCCACAGCTCTAGGAAAATGGGGAGAGTACTACCTACATCAAGGGACCACCCCATGGGACAAAAGAATCTGAACAACAGCCTTGAGCCCTAGACCTTCCCTCTGACAGAGCCTACCAAAATGAGAAGGAACCAGAAAACCAACTCTGACAATATGACAAAACAAGGTTCCTTAACACCCCGAAGAAATCACACTAGCTCACTAGCAATGGGTCCAAACCAAGAAGAAATCCCTGATTTACCTGAAAAAGAATTGAGAAGATTAGTTATTAAGCTAATCAGAAGGCACCAGAGAAAGGCAAAGCCCAATTTAAGGAAGTCAAAAAATGATACGAGAAATGAGGGGATAAATTTTCTTTTTTTTTATTATACTTTAAGTTCTAGGGTACATGTGCACAACGTGCAGATTTGTTACATGTGTATACCTGTGGCATGTTGGTTTGCTGCACTCATTAACTCATCATTTACATTACATATTTCTCCTAATGCTATCCCTCCCACATACCCCCACCCCATGACAGGCTCCGGTGTGTGATGTTCCCTGCCCTGTGTCCAAGTGTTCTCATTGTTCAATTCCCACCTATGAGTGAGAACGTATGGTATTTGGTTTTCTGTCCTTGCGATAGTTTGCTCAGAATGATGGTTTCCAGCTTCATCCATGTCCCTACAAAGGACATGAAATCATCCTTTTTTATGGCTGCATAGTATTCCATGGTGTATATGTGCCACATTTTCCTAATCCAGTCTATCATTGATGGACATTTGGGTTAGTTCTTAGTCTTTGCTATTGTGAATAGTGCCACAATAAACATATGTGTGCATGTGTCTTTATAGTAGCATGATTTATAATCCTTTGCGTATATACCCAGTAATGGGATCACTGGGTCAAATGGTATTTCTAGTTCTAGATCCTTGAGGAATTGCCCACTGTCTTCCACAATGGTTGAACTAGTTTACACTCCCAACAACAGTGTAAAAGCGTTCCTATTGCTCCACATCCTCTCCAGCACCTGCTGTTTCCTGACTTTTTCTTTTTTTTTTTTTGACGGAGTCTCACTCTGTTGCCCAGGCTGGAGTACAGTGGCATAATCTCGGCTCACTGCCGCCCACGCCGGAGTGCAGTGGCATGATCTTGGCTCACTGTCACCCAGGCTGGAGTGCAGTGGCATGATCTCGGCTCACTGCAGGCTCTGCCTCCTGGGTTCACGCCATTCTCCTGCCTCAGCCTCCTGAGTAGCTGGGACTACAGGCACCTGCCACCACGCCCGGCTAATTTTTTGTATTTTTTAGTAGAGACGGGGTTTCACCGTGTTAGCCAGGATGGTCTTGATCTCCTGACCTTGTGATCCGCCCGCCTTGGCCTCCCAAAGTGCTGGGATTACAGGCGTGAGCCACTGTGCCCGGCTGTTTCCTGACTTTTTAATGACCGCCATTCTAACTGGTGTGAGATGGTATCTCATTGTGGTTTTGATTTGCATTTCTCTGATGACCAGTGATGATGAGCGTTGTTTCATGTGCCTGTTGGCTGCATAAAGGTCTTCTTTTGAAAAGTATCCTTTGCCCACTTTTTGATGGGGTTGTTTGATTTTTTCTTGTAAATTTGTTTAAGTTCTTTGTGGATTCTGGATATTAGCCCTTTGTCTGATGGGTAGATTGCAAAAATTTTCTCCCATTCTGTAGGTTGCCTGTTCACTCTGATGGTAGTTTCTTTTGCTGTGCAGAAGCTCTTTAGTTTAATTAGATCCCATTTGTCTATTTCGGCTTTTGTTGCCATTGCTTTTGGTGTTTTAGTCATGAAGTCCTTGCCCATGTCTATGTCCTGAATGGTATTGCCTAGGTTTTCTTCTAGGATTTTTATGGTTTTAAGTCTGACATTTAAGTCTTTAATCCATCTTGAATTAATTTTTGTATAAGGTGTGAGGAAGGGATCCAGTTTCAGCTTTCTACATATGGCTAGCCAGTTTTCCCAGCACCATTTATTAAATAGGGAATCCTTTCCCCATTTCTTGTTTTCATCAGGTTTGTCAAAGATCAGATGGTTGCAGATGTATGGTGTTATTTCTGAGGCCTCTGTTCTGTTCCATTGGTCTGTATCTCTGTTTTGGTACCAGTACCATGCTGTTTTGGTTACTGTAGCCTTGTAGTATAGTTTGAAGTCAGGTAGCGTGATGCTTCCAGCTTTGTTCTTTTTGCTTATGATTGTCTTGGCAACGTGGGCTCTTTTTTTGGTTCCATATGAACTTTAAAGTAGTTTTTTCCAATTCTGTGGAGAAAGTCATTGGTAGCTTGATGGGGATGGCATTGAATCTATAAATTACCTTGGGCAGTATGGCCATTTTCACAATATTGATTCTTCCTATCCACGAGCATGGAATGTTCTTCCATTTATTTGCATCCTCTTTTATTTCGTTGAGCAATGGTTTGTAGTTCTCCTTGAAGAGGTCCTTCACTTGAGGGGATAAATTTTCAATGAAATAGAGTGCATAAATAAAAAACAATAAAAACTTCAGGAAACAATGGATGCACTTAGAGAAATGTAAAATGCTCTGGAAAGTCTCAGCAATAGAATTGAACAAGCAGAAGAAAGAACTTCAGAGCTCGAAGACAAGGTTTTTGAATTAACCCAATCTAACAAAGGCAAAGAAATAAGAATAAGAAAATATGAACAAAGCCTCCAAGAAGTCTGGGATTATGTTAAACGACCAAACCTAAGAATAATTGGTGTTCCTGAGGAAGAAGAGAAATCTAAAAATTTGGAAAATGTATTTGGGGAAATAATCAAGGAAAACTTCCCTAGCCTTGCTAGAGACTTAGATGTCCAAATACAGGAAGCTCAGAGAACATCTGGGAAATTCATTGCAAAAAGATAATCTCCCAGGCACATTGTCATCATATTATCTAAAGTTAAGATGAAGAAGGCCGGGTGCTGTGGCTCACACCTGTAATCCCAGCACTTTGGGAGGCCAAGGTGGGCGGATCACGTGAGGTCGGGAGTTTGCGACCAGCCTGACCAACATGGAGAAACCCCGTGTCTACTAAAAATAGAAAAAATTAGCTGGGAATGGTGGTGCACGCCTGTAATCCCAGCTACTTGGGAGGCTGAGGTAAGAGAATCGCTTGAATTTGGGAGGCGAAGGTTGTGGTGAGCCAAGATCGCACCATTGCACTCCAGCCGGGGCAACAAGAATGAAACTCTGTCTCAAAAAAAAAAAAAAAAAAAAAAAAGACAAAGGAAAGAATCTTAAGAGCTATGAGCCAAAAGTACCAGGTAACCTATAAAGGAAAATCTATGAAATTAACAGCAGATTTCCCAATAGAAACACTACAAGCTAGAAGGGATTGGGGCTCTATCTTCAGCCTCCTTAAACAAAACAATTATCAGCCAAGAATTTTGTATCCAGCAAAACTAAGCATCATAAATGAAGGAAAGATAGTTTTTTTCAGACAAACAAATGCTGAGAGAATTCGCTACTACCAAGCAAGCACTACAAGAATTGCTAGAAGGAGCTCTAAATCTTGAAACAAATTTTCAAAATACACCAAAATGGAACCTCCTTAAAGCATAAATCCAACAGGATTTATATAACAATAACAATTTTAAAAACCCAAGGTATTCAGGAAACAAGTAGTGTGATGACTAGAATAGTATTTCACATCTCAATATTAATGTTGAAGGTAAATGGCCTAAATGCTCCACTTAAAAGATACAGAATGGTGGAATGCATAAGGACTCACCAACCATCTGCTCCCTTTAAGAGACTCACCTAACACATAAGACTCATAAACTTAAGGCAAAGGTGTGGAAAAAGACTTTCCATGCAAATGGACACCAAAAGCAAGCAGGAGTAGCCATTCTTATATCAGACAAAACAAACTTTAAAGCAACAACAGTTAAAAAAGACAGAGGGACATTATATAATGATAAAAGGCCTTTTACAACAGGAAAATATCACAATCCTAAATATATATGCACCTAACACTGGAGCTCCCACATTTATAAAACAATTACTAGTAGACCTAAGATATGAGATAGACAGGCCAGGCACAGTGGCTCACGCCTGTAATCCAGCACTTTGGGAGGCCGAGGTGGGTGGATCACCTGAGGTCAGGAGCTTGAGACCAGCCTGGCCAACATGGTGAAACCCTGTCTCTACTAAAAATACAAAAAATTAGCCAGGTGTGGTGGCAGGCTCCTGTAATCTCAGCTATTTGGGAGACTGAGGCAGGAGAATGGCGTGAACCCAGAGGTGGAGGTTGCATTGAGGCAAGATAGTGCCATTGCACTACAGCCTGGGTGACAGAGTGAGATTCTGTCCTAAAAAAAAAAAAGAGAGAGAGAGAAATGAGATACACAGCAACACAATAATAGTGGGGAACTTCAGTACTCCACTGACAGCACTAACAGGTCATCAAGGCAGAAAGTCAACAAAGAAACAGTGAATGTAAACTATACCCTGGAACAAATGGACTTAACAGATATTTACAGAACATTCTAGCCAACAACTACAGAATATATATTCATCAGTGTATGGAACTTTCTTCAAGATAAACCATATAAATAGGCCGCAAAATGAGCCTCAATAAATTTAAGAAAATTGAAATTATATCGGGCACCTTCTGAGACCACAGTGGAATAAAACTGGAAGTCAACTCCAAGAAGAACCCTCAAAACCATGCAAATACATGAAAATTAAATAACCTGCTCCTGAATGATCATTGGGTCAAAAAATGAAATCAAGACGGAAATTTAAAAATTCTTCAAACTGAGGCCGGATGCGGTGGCTCACACCTGTAATCCCAGCACTTTGGGAGGCCAAGGCAGGTGGATCATGAGGTCAGGAGATCGAGACCATCCTGGATAACATGGTGAAACCCCGTCTCTACCAAAAATACAAAAAAAAAAATTAGCTGGGCGTGGTGGCAGGCGCCTGTAGTCACAGCTACTCAGGAGGCTGAGGCAGGAGAATGGCATGAACCCGGGAGGCGGAGCTTGCAGTGAGCTGAGATCACGCCACTGCACTCCAGCCTGGGCGACTGAGCAAGACTCCGTCTCAAAATAAATAAATAAATAAATAAATAAATAAATAAATAAATAAATAAATTCTTCGAACTGAATGACAGTAGTGATGCAACCTTACAGCAAAGGCAGTGCTAAGAGGAAAGTTCATAGCCCTAAACACCTACATCGAAAAGTCTGAACGAGCACAAACAGACAATCTAAGGTCACACCTCAATGAACTAAAGAAACAAGAACAAATCAAACCCAAACCCAGCAGAAGAAAGGAAATAACCAAGATCAGAGCAGAACTAAATGAAACTTAAACAAAAAAACACAAAAGATAAATGAAACAAAAAGCTAGTTCTTTGATAAGGTAAATAAAATTGGTAGCCCATTAGCAAGTTTAACCAAGAAAAAAAGAGAGAAAATCCAAAGAAGCTCAATTAGCAATGAAATGGGAGATATTACAACTGACACCACAGAAATACAGAAGATTTTTCAAGGCTACTGTGAACACCTTTACCCACGTAAACTAGAAAACCTAGAGGAGATGGATAAATTCCTGGAATGATACAACCCTCCTAGCTTAAATCAGGGAGAATTAGATACCCTGAACAGACCAATAACAAGCAGTGAGATTGAAATGGTAATAAAAAAATTACCAACCGAAAAAGTCCAGGACTAGATGGATTCACAGTAGAGTTCTATCAGACATTCAAAGAGAATTGGTACCAATCCTATCGACACTATTCCATGAGATAGACAAAGAGGGAATCCTCCCTAAATCATTCTATGAAGCCAGTATCACCCTAATATCAAAACCAGGAAAGGACATAACCAAAAAAGAAAACTACAAACCAATATCCCTGATGAACATAGATGTAGAAATCCTCAACAAAATACTAGCTAACTGAATACAACAGTATATCAAGGAGATAATTCACCATGATCACATGGGTTTCATACCAGGGATCAGGGATGGTTTAACGTACTTAAGTCAATAAATGTGATACACCACATAAACAATTAAAGACAAAAATCACATGATCATCTCAATAGATGTGGAAAGAGCCTTCGACAAAATTCAGCATCCTTTATGATTAAAACCCTCAGCAAAATCGGCATACACAGGACATACCTCAGTGTAATAAAAGTCATCTATGACAAACCCACAGTCAACATAATACAGAATGGGGAAAAGTTGAAAGCATTCCCTTTGAGAACTGGAAGAAGACAAGTATGCTCACTCTCACCACTCCTCTTCAACATAGTAATGGAAGTCCTAACCAGAGCAATCAGACAAGAGGAAGAAAGAAAGGTTATCCAAATTGGGAAAGAGGAAGTCAGACTGTCGCTGTTTGTTTGCTGATGATATGATTGTTTACATAGAAAACCCTAAAGACTCCTCCAGAAAGCTCCTAGAACTGATAAAATAATTCAGCAAAGTTTCCAGATACATAATTAATGTACACAAATCAGTAGCTCTTTTATATACTAACAGTGACGAAGCTGAGAATGAAATCAAGAACTCAACCCCTTTTACAATAGCTGCAAAACAAACAAAAAACAGAAAACCAAAAAACTTAGGAATATACCTAACCAAGGAGGTGAAAGACCTCTACAAGGAAAACTACAAAACACTGCTGTAAGAAATCATAGGTGACACAAACAAATGGAAACACATCCCATGCTTATGGATGGGTAGAATCAATATTGTGAAAATGACCATACTGCCAAAAGCAGTCTACAAATTCAATGCAGTTCCCATCAAAATACCACCCTCATTCCTCTCAAATTTGGAGGCATCACATTACCCAACCTCAAACTATAGTATAAGGCCATAGTCACCAAAACAGCATGGTACTGGTATAAAAATAGGCACATAGGCCAATGACAGAATAGAGAACCCAGAAATAAACCCAAATACTTACAGCAAGCAAAAAGATCAAAGTGGAGAAAGGACACTCTATTCAACAAATGGTGTTGGGATAATTGGCAAGCCACATGTAGGAGAATGAAACTGAATTCTCATCTCTTACCTTATAAAAAATCAACTCAAGATGGATCAAGGACTTATCTAAGACCTGAAACTATAAAAATTCTAGAAGATAACATTGGAAAAACCCTTGTGGACATTGGCTTAGGCAAGGACTTCATGACCAAGAACCCAAAAGAAAATGCAACAACAACAAAAAAGATAAATAGCTGGGATTAATTAAATCAAAGAACTTTTGCACGGCAAAAGAAATAGTCGGCAGAGTAAACAGACAACCCACAGAGTGGGAGAAAATCTTCACAATCTATACATCTGAGAAAGGACTAATATCCAGAATCCACAATGAACTCAAACAAATTAGCAAGAAAAAAAAATCCCATCAAAAAGTGGGCTAAGGACATGAATAGACGATTCTCAAAAGAAGATATACAAATGGCCAACAAACATGGAAAAATGCTCAACATCACTAATGATTAGGGAAATGCAAATCAAAACTACAGTGTGATACCACCTTACTCCTGCAAGAATGGCCGTAATAAAAAAATTAAAAAATAATAGATATTGGCATGGATGCGGTGAACAGGGAACAGTTCTACACTGCTGGTGGGAATGTAAACTAGTACAACCAGTATGGGAAACGATGTGGAGATTCCTTAAAGAACTAAAAGTAAAACTACCATTTGATCCAGTAATTTCACTAGTTGGTGTCTACCAAGAGGAAAATAAGTCATATGAAACAGAGACTTGCTCACGCATGTTTACAGCAGCACAATTTGCAATTGCAAAAATGTGGAACCAACCCAAATGCCCATCAATCAACCAGTGGATAAAGAAACTGTGATATATATATGATGGACTACTACTCAGCCATAAAATGGAATGAATTAGTGGCATTCACAGTGACCTTGATGAGATTGGGACTATTATTCTAAGTGAAGTAATTCAGGAATGGAAAACCGAACGTCGTATGTTCTCACTCATAAGTGGGAGCTAAGCTGTGAGGATGCAAAGGCATGAGAATGACACAGTGGACTTTGGGGACTCAGGAAGAAAGGGTGGGGTGAGAGATAAAAGACTACAAATTGTGTGCAGCATACACTGCTTGGGTGATGGGTGCACGAAAATCTCATAAATCACCACTAAAGAACTTATGCATGTAACCAAACACCATCTGTTCCCCAATAACCTATGGAAATAAATTTTTTTTTAAAGTACCTTATCTCCTGGCCTGATTTTGGGTTGCTGGTTAGTTGCCAGTGTGGGGAGTCTTTGAGTTTCAAACTTTTTTTTTTTTTTTTTTTGAGTTTCAAACTTTTGTAAAGCCTGCTGAAATGGTCCCAGGTTAACTAGGTATTTCACTAAAGTGGCTGTTTCTGGATCAGTATTTAGATCATTAGTTAAAAATGGCCTCCTGTATAACATTTCATATGGGCTCATATTAATTTTTGCTCTGGGGAAATTATGGACTCTTACGAGAGCTGTGGACAGCAAGTTGACCCAAGTTTCTGATGTTTCCTGACATAGCTTAGCTAACACCCATTTTAGAGTTTGATTAGCTCTTTCCACTTTTCTAGAGGATTGAGGCCTCCATGCTGAATGTAAATAGTATTTGATTCTGAGAGCCTTAGCAACCCCTTGAATTATTTGAGAGATAAGGAATGAGTCATTATCACTTTGGAGGCTTTGAGGTAACCCAAACTCGGGAAATATTTCTTTGAAGAACCTTCACAACTTCATTGGCCTTCTTTGTTTTGGTGTAGGGTAAGCTTCAATCCAGCCAGTAAGGGTATCTGTAACCTGCACAGACCTTGGGGGACTGAACAAAGGATGACAAACGCGGGAACAAAGATAAAGACATAGAGTATATTTGGAAGAAGGGGTCGGGGGCTCCTTGCTTCTAGTGAACAAGGGCCCTGAGCTTTACACAGCCCTCCGTATTTATTAGGCAAAAGAGATAGCGAGAAGAGGAGGGGGTGGTTGTCAGCAGGCAGTTTGATTCACAGCAGGCTTGCAAGACCGCATTCTTTGAACAATAGGCTCTAGATGTCCCAGTAGGTAACCACAATGAGCACAGCGCCAGGGAGTGATTGCCCTCAGCAAACCTCCTGGTAGCAGGCACAGTCATGAGTTTGCCCACATCCTGCTTTCATGATAAACAAGTTTGCTGTTTGATCATATCACCTCCAGTGGAATACTGAGTTGGTCATGTCTCTCTGGCCTTCAGCTCCCTACAGGTATCTATTAGTACTAACAAATCTTGTATCCTTTACAGGCTGGCATTGTTCTTATAGCCCTTTGGGTTTCCTTTGAGTGCTCTTTGGGCATTCAGGGCATTGCCAGTGATGGCTGTCATAATTTTTGCTTGCCATTTTTCTTTACTCTGTTCCCCTTTTCCTTCCTTCATGATTGTTATACATCATGAAAGCAATATCAAGAAGCTGATTTTGATTAGTTTGTGGGCCCATCTGTAGCTTTTGGAGCTTATATCTAATGTCTGGGGCAGATTAGATTAGTATATTTTTTAAAGGCTTCCTTCAGTCTGCCATGAAACATGGCTGGATTTTCCTTCTTGCCCAGTGTAACCTCCTTTACCTTATCATAAGTTACTGCCTTATTCTCTTTCTCTTCCTCCAAGGAGAGCCTCAAGAAACTTAGCCTGGTGGTTCATTCCCTCGGGTGTGTTATAGTCCCAATTAGGATCAGTAATGGAGACTATGTCTGGGCCTAAGTGATTGCCCTGAGAGTTTCAAGGAAATAAGTCATCTGCTTCCTGGCGGGCAGCCTCAAAGATTTGTTTCTTTTCCAAGGGGCTGCAATAGGTTGCTAGAATGAATTGAACATCTCCCCTGAGAGATCAAAGGCTAAGGTCAAAGTTTGGGACCCATCTCCAAATTCCTAGGGTTCTCAGAATAGCTTCCTAGCTTTTCTGTATGTTGTTTTATATCAGTTATAGAAAAGGGGGACTGCACTAGGACTGGCCCCTCAGCTCCTGCTACTTCCCTAAGGGGTAGCAGGGCTGGAGGGGGAGTTGAATAGATTGTTCCTCTCCAAATATGAGGAGGACTTAGCTGGACCCCCGAATTTTGCTCTTGGGTTTGAGCCTCAGGAGCACTTGGCAAGGAGTTATACAGGGGTGGTTGCACTTCCCTCTGGGAGACAGGTGGCTTTTGTAAAAGGGGGTCATCTACAATATCTAGTTCTGCCTTAAGACCTTCCTTTTCAGGGCAGGTTCCAGGACTTTTGCAGATTGTTGGGTTTTGGTATAGGGCCATGAAGACCTGTACGTATGGGATTTCTGACAATTTACCCTGCCTTTTGCAAAACAGGTCTAATTGCAGGATGGTGTTGTAATTAAGACTTCCCATGACCACCAATTATTCCTGGCTGTCCAGCTGATATTGGGGCTATACAGTATTATAGTAGAAAATCAGACGTTTTCTCCTTAGATTGTCAGGGTTCAACTGATTCCAGTGGTTGAAGATGCAGCCAAGCAGGGAATCAGAGGGAATGGATGGAGAGTTGCCCACAGTGGTCTGGAAGAGAGAAGAGGACTTTCAAAAGTGGAGGTCCTACTAGGTGACCCAGATTTTACCTGGGGTGGCCATCTGGAAAAACTCTGGGTCTTGTCTGTGGTTCCCAAGGGCATCCCCACCTCTGGGGCCCCATCTTAGTTTGTCAGATATGTCTGACCTTAGATGGGTGCCAGCACCACTTTGGAACGGTTCCCTTCACAATCAGTGGCCCACTCTGAGTTTCCTCTTGTCCCTGGCTGAAGGCCCTGACTTCTAGCATCCTTATAATTTGATAAGGCCAAGCTTTTAACTTCAGCCAATATGTTCATACACAGAATCTCTTTTACAATTAATTTTCATAAGCCTACAACTTGTTCAAACCTTTGGATTTTTCCTATACCACTTAAAACAATCCTTTAACCCTCTAAACTTAGGCAACATAAATTATACAACATTTCTTGCATAATTTCACTTTCACAAATCTTTTTCATGACTTACCCAGATCATCTGCGACATGCTTGGACCTTGTGACTTGTCCTAAACATCCCTATTTTATTTCTTTACTTTTATTATTATTATCATATTCCAGGCTGGAGTGCAGTGATGCCATCACAGCTCACTGCAACCTCCGCCTTCCAGGTTCAAGCAATTCTCCTGCCTCAGCCTCCCAAGTAACTGGGACAACAGGCATGCATCACTGTGCCTGGCTAATTTTTTATATTTTTAGTAGAGACAGGGTTTCACCATATTGGCCAGGCTGGTCTTGAACTCCTGACCTCGTGATCCACCTGCCTTGGCCTCCCAGAGTGCTAGCATTACAGGTGTGAGCCACTGCACCCAGTCATATCCCTCTTTTAAAACAACAGTCATTTTACTTTAGGACAAGAATTTACCATACAAGATGCCTTTTTATATAATATAAAATTTCTTTTATGTATAACCTTCTTTGCATAGCTAGGGGGCTAAGTGGGTTTCTTTTGTCCTTAGCCAGTCGAATAGATCAAGTAAGAGAAGGGAGGTCAAAATGCCTAGGAGACATTATCTTTTGTCTTTACTAGCTAACTCTACAGGAGAATTTAGCATAAGAAAAGAGGGTTTAAGTTCCCTGAAACGTGTGAATTCCTCCTTGACAAGCTGCCACTGCCAATTGTGTCACACGTAGGGATCAGGGAGTATAACCAGGAAAGACAGAAAAGAGTCCTTCCCCGTTCCAGGCAGGGCAGCTATCCCTATCATTCCTCGGCCTTCAGGTAACACTGGAGAGTGGCCCCAGCGAGTTGCCCTCAGTTACTGGGGAGCTACTAGGAAATGACTGCTGAAAAACTGAAAAAAAAAAAAAAAAAAAAAAAAAAAGGAAAAGGACTCAGGTCCCTCATGTGAACCAGGCAGTGGTGGTCAGGTGCTTCCATATGGATACCTTTCAGTCTCTCCATAGAGTGGCCCCAGCCAGAGACCTGCAGTTGCCTCCATGCTTAGGTGCTCTCTGTCAAGTGTCCTGAGTTGGAAAGAGAGACAGAAAGTGCTTCCCCTGTATGGAGCAGAGAGGAAAAGGGAAAATGAGAAGAAAAATAACTCCCAAACTTTGGGCTTGCCTCCTGGCTGGCTTGCCAAAATATGTTACCAGGGGAGGGTCTTGACTATGAGTCATCCAGGTTCTTGGCATTTTGAACAAAGAATTGGACAAAATGCACAAAACAACAAAAGAATGAAGCAGTGAAAGCACAGACTTATTGAAAGTATGCTCCACAGAGTGGGAGTGGGCTCAAGCAAGTTGCTCAAGAGTGTTAGTTACAGAATTTTCTGGGATTTAAATACTCTCTAGAGGTTTCCCATTGGTTACTTGGTTACACTCTATGTAAATGAAGACTGGGCCTGCTACCAGTCTGATTGGTTGCAGGAGGCGACCAATCAAAGGCTGAAGTGAAGTTATAAAGTTAAACCCTACGCTAATGAAGACTTGGCCCACGAGCAGCCTGATTGGTTGTGGGAGGTGACCAATCAGAGGTACTTTCCATTTTTTCATCTGTGACACAGTGGAAGGGGGGTGGGCCGCAAAGGGAGTAGCCGCTGTTCTTTTGTTACTTGGGTGTGGAGTGGTGTTTTCCTTTTGATTCAGTTCTAGGAAGTCAGCACAAATCGGCCTTAGGGTCCCTGCCTCCAGACCCTATTCTTCTGCCTCAATAGTACTATAATTTTTGCTTCATCTGTCAAACATAATTTAAAAAACTCAAAAGGAGAAAGAAATCCAGTTACCTATATTTTTACACTTTCCATTTTTCTTCCTTCCTTCCTAATAGTGATTCAATTTTTACTCATTTCCTTTCTGTTTAGAGACCTTTCATTATTCATTTTTTCTTAGGAGAGTTCTGCTGGTGACAAATTCTCCTGGTTTCCCTAGTTTTTCATTTGAGAATGTCTTGATTTCCCAAAGGATATTCTTGGTGGGTATAGGTGTCTGGGTTGACAGTTCTTTTCTTTCAGCACCTGAAAAATATTATGCCACTTCCTTCTGGCCTCCATGGTTTCTGATGAGAAACCATTTGAATTGTTTTCCCCATATAGGTATGGTATCATTTTTTTCTGCTGCGTTCAAGATTTTTTCTTTGTCTTTAGTTTTCAGAAGTTTGGCTATAATGTGTTTGTCTGGGGTTTGCTGAGCTTCTTAAATCTGTATGTTTGTGTCTCTTGCTAAAGTTGAGAAGTTTTCAGCATTCCTTTTTTTTTTTTTTTTTTGAGACAGAGTTTCGCTCTGTCACCCAGGCTAGAGTGCAGTGGCACAATCTCGGCTCACTGCAAACTCCGCCTCCCAAGCTCAAGCGATTTTCCTGCCTCAGGCTGTGGAGTAGCTGGGATTACAGGCATGCACCACCATGGCTGGCTAACGTTTGTATCTTTAGTAGAGACAGGGTTTCGCCATGTTGGCCAGGCTGGTCTCGCACTCCTGACCTCAGGTGATCTGCCTGCCTCGGCCTCCCGAAGTGCTGGGATTACAGGTGTGAGCCACCACGCCTGGCCGTATTTCTTTAAATACTGTCAGCTTTGTCCTTTTTCACCTGTCTTTGGTGCTCTGATGACATGAATATCAGATCATTTGTTATAGTCCCATGGGTTTTTGAGGTTCACTTTTCTCTCCTTATCAGAATGGATAATTCTATCATTCTTTGTTTTCTTACTGTTCACTGATTCCTTCCACATCCCCTTCATTCTCTTGTTATGCATTTTCATTGAGATTTTTGATTTTTTTTTAGCTCTAAATTTTCCCTTTGGTTCTGTAATCCAAAAAGTTGTCAGAGACAAGTCTCAATCAATTCAGAATTTCATTTTGGCAAGGTTAAGGACATGCCCAGAATAAAAAAAAAACACTTTGGAGAAAGGTATTTGGTGTGTTTGTGGTGTGTGTTGTGTCTGGTGTGTGTGGTGTGCATGTGTGTGTGTCTGGTGTGTGTGTGGTGTATGTGGTGTGTGTAGTGTGTGTGGTGTATGTGGTGTGTGTAGTGTGTGTGGTGTATGTGGTGTCTGCCTGTATCTGGTGCATGTGGTATGTGTGTGGTGTGTGTGTGTGGTGTGTGCATGTGTGTGTGGTGTCTGCACTTGTGTCTAGTGTGTATATGTGGTGTATTTGTGTCTAGTGTGTGTGGTGTGTGTGTCTGATGTGTGTGGTGTGCGTGTGTTTGTGGTGTCTCTGTGGTGTGTTTGTGTATGGTCTGTGTGGCATGCATGTGTATGGTGTGTGTCTGTTGTGTGTCTGCTGTTTGGTGTGTGTATGTGTGTTGTGTGTGTGGTGTATACATGTGTGTGGTGTGTGTGTGTGGGTGTGAAGTATGTGTGTAGTGTGTGGTGTGTGCATGTGTGTGGTGGCTGTGTGTCCAGTGTGTGTGTGTGTGTGTGTGGTGTATCTGTGTCTGATGTGTGTGGTGTGTGCGCATCTGGCATGTGTGGTGTGTGTGTGTGGTGTGTGTGTGTGTGTGTGTGGTGTGGTGCATGTGTGTATCTGGTGTGTGCGCTTGTGTGTCCTTTGTGGTGTACATATGGTGTGCATGTAGTGTGTGTGTGTTTGGTGTTTGTGGTGTGTGCGCTTGTGTGTCCAATGTGTGTGTATGGTGTATGTGTGTCTGGTATGTGTGGTGTGAGTGTGTGTGGTGTATGTATGCATGTGTGTGGTGTGTGTGGTGTGTGGTGCGTGTGTCTGGTGTGTGCACTTGTGTGTCCTGTGTGTGTGGTGTATGTGTGTCTGTTGTGTGTGGTGTGCATGTGTGTGGTGTGTGCGCTTGTGTGTCCAGTGTGTGTGTATGGTGTATGTGTGTCTGGTATGTGTGGTGTGAGTGTGTGTGTGGTGTATGCGTGTGTGTGGTGTGTGGTGCGTGTGTGTGTCTGGTGTGTGTGCTTGCGTGTCCTTTGTGTCTGGTGTGTGTGGTGTATGTATGGTGTGCATGTAGGTGTGTAGTGTGTGTGTGTTTGGTGGTGGTGTGTGTGGTGTGCATGTGTGTGGTGTGTGCACTTGTGTGTCCAGTGTGTGTGTATGGTGTATGTGTGTCTGGTTTGTGTGTGGGGTGTGTGTGTGTGTGTGTGTGTGTGTGTGGTGTATGCATGTGTGTGTCGTGTGTGGTGCATGTGTGTGATGTGTGTCTGTGTGTGATGTGTGTCTGTGTGTGTGTGTGGAGAGGGAGATTTATCATGAGGAACTGGCTCATGTGATCACAGAGGCTGGCATGTCCACATCTGTGGTTCTGCCTGGCGGGCTTGTGTGCTGTCCACACATGGAGAGCTGATGATGCAGTTCCCGATGGCGGTGGCCGGCAGAGGTGAAATCCAGAGGCACCTGCTGGAGACTTTTCCCTTACCCAGGGGAGGGTTGGTCTTGAATGTGGGTTGAATGAGGTCCACCCCACATTACAGAGAGCAGTGGTCTTCACTCTGTGGATTAAAGTGATAATCTTATCTCAGAGCACCTTTGTAGAAGTATCTGCAAGGTACCGTCAAGTGTACTTGACCAAGTATCTGAGTACCCCGTGGCCCAGCTAAGTTGACACAACATTAACCATCACAGCATCTAAGAAATCTGTGCTCTTCCTGGTTCTTAGTATGACGAGTGAGTTTCAGTTGAAAACTGGCCATTTTTGGCCTTTCGGCATGGGACCTTGGATCTCAGTTAAGCATTCTGCGTTGGCTGTCAGGGAAGGAGGAGGGCTGCTGTCTTGTTGCCGGTGAGCGCAGAAGTCTAGGTTCCCCACTTGGCCTCTGTTGACTTATGGTAGCGTGTTCTCCTTACTGCTGGGCAGGGGTGGCAGGTCTGGCTTCCCACCATGCCTCAGGGGAACTTTCCTGGCTGGGAGGGTTAGAGGTGCCTTGTTCTTGTTCTCCACGTGGTTTCTGCACACTGTGTGTGGGTGGGCGGCTTCATGACTGCTGGATGGTGGTAAAAGTCCTGGCTGCACAAGGCCCTTCTGACAGCTCCCTAGCTGCAGGGGGTGCCCCTACTGCCTGTGTAAATGGAAGTCAAGGTGTCCCGTGTGGTCTTCACTAGTACCGCGGAGGTAGGCTTGGGCTGGGGGGCCGTGATAACCCCTGCTGAGGAGGAAGGTTCCACCTCCTACTTGGCTTTCTCTGACAGCACCCCATGGAGGGTGAGGGGATTTGGATGCCTCATTGCAGTCTAGGTGCTCCTCTGGGTCTTTGCTGGAAGGGAGGGATGGAGATGGAGCCAGCGTTTTCTGTGAGTTGTCTGAGAGCTCCCTGTCCTGCTAGGCTGCCTTGGTTAGGGAGAGCTGGCTTTTGCTGGTACTTTTTTTGGTCGTCTGTGCCCCTTGGGCATTTCCAAATTTTAGGCTTCATCAGCTCCAAATGTGGGATGTAAGAGGCAAGAAGAAAACCCCAGAAACACACCTTATATCCTGGGGTCCTAGCTAGTCTGCCCTATTTTCTCCATCTTTCAGAGTCAGTCTATGTTTGCTTTATGAATAATTTTCAGTATGTTAATTCCACTTAGTAGGAACAATATGGCAGAGTATGTCTGCTCCATCTTCCCAGAAGCGGAAGTCCTGCTTTTTAAGATGAGAGGAATTAGAGCCGGTTGGCTACTGATGGGAACACTCCATTGGGGAGGGAAATTGCGGGAGCCAAGTGCTTGAGCAGGTGAGAGGGGCTGAGGCTACAGCAGCGATATCTCCTTTTTCTCAAGAAGGGAGGGCAGGTTTGAGGGTGTGCTTGTGGGAAGTTGGTGGCTTTGGTGGCCACTCAGTCCACAGATCTGAGCTGCATGTGAGTCTGGACAGAGGTGTGGTCTAGTGGTTCATGTTCTAGGAACATGAACTGCAGCTGGAGCTGAGATTCTGAATGTCACTTCTGGTTTCGGATCCAGGAATCTCAGGGGCCAGCCTGGAATCAGTGTCCGAGGGTCAGGAACCACGAGCTTCAGTCCATGCAGGGGTGGAGGCTGCAAATCCGCCAGGCTGGCAGACACTGGAGGGCAGGAATGCCAACAGCAGCACCTGGAGATCAGCGCCCGCTGCAGGGCAGTGCCCCGGCTGTCCTCCTGCCTCTGTCTTGGTGGAGTCCATCCCATGTCTTGTGAACTGCCTCTGAAGAGAGGCGTCCAGGAACAGGACTAGGGGCTGCCTCCCTTGGCACCCACCACCCTCCTGGTTTCTCTCCAGCACCAGACTCGCAGGGAGAAAGAGGTTCTCTACACCCCTTAGCCACATCCCCTGGGAATGCATAAAAATGAAACAACTATGGAATCAAATTGGGTTCAAAGGAGCGTACCCTTTTGTGGGCTGTGCTATAAAAAGCAAAAGATCTGGGAAAGAAGGTCCCTCTTTGCTTTCAGCTATTCAGATCATGCCTGAGTGCTGGGCGCTGTCTCAGGCCAGGCGTGTGGTGAAACTGAAAATGCAGATGGGCCCACTGTTGCCTCTCAGCTGTGGGAGCTGCTGCATGTGGACTTGGGTCTGATGTGGACTTGGGCCTGTGGGCCCCCTTCAGGAGGACATGGCTTTGGAGCTGCCCAGGATGTCTGGTAGCCAGGGAGGTGTCTGGCAGAGGTTGGGTGCTCATGCCACCTCGGGGCATCCACACAGCTGTGGCTCCCTGGGCCTACTGCTTGGCTTTTGAGTGTTGCCAGGCAGTGGCTGGCAGCACTGAGTGTCCCTGGTCCTCTGGGAGCTGCAGTCCAGAGAGAACTCTGCCAGCAAGGGCACGTCTGCCTGTGGGTGCTGCCTGGACTCCAGCCCCATGCTTGGACCTCCCTGTGACTGGCCTCCCCACTGCCTGGACCCTACCAGGTGTGTGCTTCTGAGAAGGAGGCCTGTTGGGGGCTGGGGGTGCTCCTGTGGCCGGGACTGTGTTTTGTCCCTGTCCTTCCTCATCTCCCTCTCCTTGCTTCCAGACAAACGATGCGGCCGGCAACACCTGGAACTGGCTCTACTTCATCCCCCTCATCATCATCGGCTCCTTCTTCATGCTCAACCTGGTGCTGGGCGTGCTTTCGGGGTGAGAGACCATGTGGGGGATGTGCAGGTGCCCCTCTGTGTTCTCAGCTGAGGGGTCAACAGGGGCACGTGTGACACTTGGGGTGGGGGCCTGGCCCATGGGTGCCCTCTGTGGTGGTCGCCCCTGGTGTTCTGGGTTCTGGTAGCCCTTCCTTTGTGCCACCATCCTGACACCTGTCCTTGATCAGCCTCTCGGCCCCTTATCCCTGTCATACCCCTGGCCTTTCCGTGGTCTCTGCCGTGGGAGAGCAGCTGCCGCTACTCATCTGGGTAGACAGGAGGTGTGGTCTGTGATGGGAGGTGTGGTCTGTATTGGGAGGTTGGTCTGGGTGGATGGGAGGTGTGGTCTGTGATGGGAAGTGTGGTCTTGGTAGATGGAGGTGTGGTCTGGGACAGGGTTTCTGAGCAGCCTCTGTGGCCACAGAAAGCCCCTCTGTTACTGTGGTGAGAAATAACTGGGGACACCCTGATCTCTGTAGCAGTCACCACTGGGCTCGCCACCCTGGCCCTGACTGCTGGTGTGCACTTCCTCTCAGGTCACCTCTTTGTGCCAAGCTACTCCACGGGAGGGTGAGAGAGCGGGCTCAGGGCTGGGGGTCCATGCTGGAGAAGGTGGAGAAAGAGTCCTCTCTGGGAGTGGGATGTGGTAGGCGGGCATGGCCAGGTGGGCCTGTGGGCACACAGCCCCTCCTGTCCCACCCTGGGGCTGAGAGCTGAAGAGATGCCATGTATGGGGCCTGACTGGGGTTGGTATTTGGGGCTCCTGCCCTACCACAGGGCAAGGAGTTGTGCTAGGAAGGAGGTGGAAGGCATCAGGCCTGCCTGGCTTCCTGCTCCCACCTTGGCCTCAGCTCCCCTGTGAGGCTGGAGGAGTACGTCTCCCCTCTGTCCTCCCTATGATCCCTGCTCAGGCCCACGGCTCCGAGCCAGGCTGGGGATAGAGCCTGGTGAACCTGGGAGTTCTGCCACGCTGAGCAGGACAGGAGCAGCCAGAGTGGGGATGGCTAGAGCCGAAGACTCTGGGCTCCAGCAGGAGATCGTGCCCTTGGTTTTGGCCCTGTCCTGTAAAGGGTGTGATTGTCACTAGCAGGCCTCTCCAAGAGCCTCCATGGGAACCAGCAAGCGACCGGCTCACGGGATGGAAATAGAACTCCTAGCCTGGCGGGGTAGCTGGCGGAGGCTTGGGCTTGGAGGAGGCACCGGGGGAGGGACATCTCAGCTGAGACCCAACTGGGGGACTAGGAATGAGCCAGGCTAAGGAAGGAGGAGGGTCTTTCAGGCAGAGAACAGCTGGGGTGGAGGCACAGTGGACAGAAGGTTGTGGCCTGTGTGTTGCAGAGATGCTTGGAGCTGGAGTCAGAGGGTGTTGTGGGGAGACGGCACAGGGGCTGTCAGGGGGCTGGCAGTGCAGCCAGGCTTGTGAGGTGCCTGGGCTGTGCTGAGGGTGCTGCCTGGTGCCAAAGGTGCTGAGAACGCTGCCTGGTGGGAAGCCTGGCAGGAGCATAGGTGGGTTCACGGGGAGGCAGGAGAGCAGCCTGCTCAGGGCTTCCTTCTGCGTCCCTCTAGGGAATGTGCAGAATAGCCTGAGGGGCTGGAGGGGAGGCCCAAGGCAGGGCCTGCATGGTATTTCCCACTCCTTCCCCACTGTGAGGATCCTGGCCTCTGGGGAGAATGGGATATGTGATGGTCCTCCCATCAGCCCAGCTGAACCCTCCCTCAGGCCCACAGGCCCAGCAGAGGGCCCCCAAGCCAGGGGCCGGCACCCCCCATGTGGGTCCTGCACCCCGGGGTGGCAGTGGTGAGAGGCCGCCTTCCCAGCCTTGCTCTGTGGGAAAAGCCACGGCTCTGCCATGTCTGGGCGAGAGCTGCAGGAGGGGCCAGCTTGGGGCCAATTCGGCGTCTCTCTCTCCATTCCCAGAGCTCCCAACCTCACAGCATCCCAGAGAAGCAGAATAGGTGGCCCCTGTCCTGCCTCTTCTCACCCAGTGAGGACAGAAGCGCAGGGAGGGCTGGCCCTGCTGCCGGCCACTGCGTGAGAAGCAGCTGCTCTGTGGAGGGGGCCAGACTGCTGGGGGGAGTTGCTGCTGGGAGCTCTCAGATCAGTTCAAGCAGTGATGTCCTTGCCCTTCCCCTGCCCCCCAAGGCCCTCTCATTCTCAGGGCATGGCCACAGGGATTGGTCTGGGTGGGGAGGCCACAGTGGACCCTGCCTTCCTGTAGATTTGGGACTTGGGATGCCCAGATGGGAGGGTGCACCTGGGCAGGCCTGGTCACCTTGAACTGCCTGGGCTGTAGCAGCTCAGTGCCTAGCGGACACTGGCCCTGCGCCCAGGGTCAGTCACGGTCAGAGCCGGGGACTGTTGCATCGGGGCTGTGTGTGCTGGGAGTCACGCCTGCCACACCCACTCCACCAACTCAGAAGCTTGTGTGTGTGTGTGAGAGAGAGAGAGAGAGAGAGAGGGAGAGAGAGAGAGAATGGCTTGCTTCTGGCACTGTGAGCCTTAAAACTTGGCCAGGCGGCTGGGGCTGGGGTGGGGATGCTGAGCTGGAAGGGCAAGTGTTCTCTGCTGGTCACCATGACGGCTGTGAAGGCTCAGGCGGGGCTGGGGTGAGATGTCGGGGGCCAATGACAGAAGGTCTCCTCTCCTGCTCACTGTGAGCCTCAGAGGCTTGGTTGAGGAGGCTACGTGGACTCTGCGGTATTATCCTTCTGCCTCTGGCCTGCCCTGACCCAGTCCCTTCTTCCCTGTCCCTGTCTGTCCCTCCCGCTTCCCACAGAGGCTTTGCATCTGAACCAACAGAGGAAGCAAAGTGAACGTTCTCCTCTGGAGAATTCTCGCCAGGAGCTTTCTGGAGGACAGCAGATAACAGAGCCTGGCACAAGGGGAGGGAGGAGGCGCATGCCTAGGTTGCTGTAGGCAGGGGCTGTGAAATTGTCCCTGCTCTCTAGAACTGCCCCTCTGGGGACCAAGGCACCGTCCCTAAGTGCCATGGGAGTCTGAGGATGGAGGGCCACCTGGGCAGCTCATGGAGGCCGTCTGGGTGCCCAGGGAGCTGTCTGGTGCTCTGGAGTGCTCATCTGGAGTGCTCAGGTTAGAAGAGGCCGGGGTGGCAGGGGCCTGCCTGAAGCGGCAGCCTGCAGCCTGCGTCTCCTGTCCCAGGCTTTCCCTGGTCCTTTTTGTCTCTGGGGCTGCACACCTGTGGGGCTTGCACTCACCTGATCTTGCTTTTCCGGCCCCTGCATGGTAGGGAGTTTGCCAAGGAGCGAGAGAGGGTGGAGAACCGCCGCGCCTTCCTGAAGCTGCGCCGGCAGCAGCAGATCGAACGAGAGCTCAACGGGTACCTGGAGTGGATCTTCAAGGCGGGTGAGGGCCCGTGGGAGCCACTGCACTCCTGGCCGGCCACTGTTAGTTCTCTGTCCCCAATTCTGCTCTGCTGCCAGCTGGGGTGCCCTGGCTGCTGGGTAGAGCCTGAAGGGACTTTGTAGTGAGCAGAGTGAGAAGGGATTTATCTCTAGCTCACCCAGGGGCCTGGCACCAGGCAGCCATATGGCTCTGAGGACAGTGGCCTTTTAAATGGAGGACTCTGCCATGGCCCAGCCTAAAGCTGGTCTCTCCCCATTAGTCTCAGCCAAGTCCCTTCTGTGCCCTGACTCTGGGTTTTGTCAAGCCTGGACTCCCTCCCCTCACCCCAGGCCAGCACTCTTTCCTCCACATGGGGCATCCACTCACACCTCCTAAGGTTTCCCAAGTGCCTCTTCAGAGATGAACTCGCCTGTGGCACAGCTGTTCTCAGGGAAGCGACGTGTGGGTAGGGATGGGCAGGCACAAGGCGGCTGAGTCCTCTTCACAGGGGACTGTCTGTCCCAGTAGAAAAAGCTCAGCTGTGGGCCCTGCTGGCTTCTGGAAGTCTAAGAGCTGATAAGGCGGCCAGGTGCAGTGGCTCACGCCTACAGTCCCAGCACTTTGGGAGGCCGAGGTGGGCGGATCACCTGAGGTCAGGAGTTCAAGACTATCCTGGCCAACATGGTGAAACCCCGTCTCTACTAAAAATACAAAAATTAGCCGGGCGTGGTAGCACGTTCCTGTAATCCCAGTGGGGAGGCTGAGGCAGGAGAATCGCTTGAACCCGGAAGGTGGAGGTTGCAGAGAGCCAAGATTGTGCCACTGCACTCCAGCCTGGGCGACAGAGCGAGACTCCATCTCAAAAAAAAAAAAAAAAAAAAAAAAAAAGAGCTGAGAAGGCAGGGCCTTCCAGACAGAGATGTGCCTCTGTCCTGGGGCATTCCTGGGGTCAGGAGGGCTCTGACCTGAGGCTGTGTTCCCCTCGCAGAGGAAGTCATGCTGGCTGAGGAGGACAGGAATGCAGAGGAGAAGTCCCCTTTGGACGGTAGGTGGCACTTGCTGGTACTCCTGTGTGGTGGAGTGCTCTGGTGGCCACGTGGGTGGTGACACGTGCCCGCTTGCATGTTTCACGCGAAGTGCTCTCGGCAGTGCCAGGCACCTGCACAGCCATCACATGAACACAGACTAGGGCCATGGTGTCTGACCCTGGCACCTGACACAGGCCCACACTGCAGGTTTAAACCAAGCTGTGTCTATCCCCAGGGCTTGGGGTGCTGCTGCTCCCAGAGACCATGGGAGGGCTCATGGCACAACCTGGGGCCACGAGAGGGAGCCCGGGCCCCACTGCTGTGGTTGCTGGCACTAGTTACCAGCATAGCTGCAGCAGCAGGAAGGCTGCCCTCTCTGCACACCCACCGCTCAGGTCAGGGCCAGACAGCATGGGCACTTCCGTGGCAATCTCAGCCGGCCCCATGCCTGTAGCTCTGAGCAGGTCTATGCTGTCCCCGTTGTAGTCCTGGCCTTGCCCCAGATGGACGTTTCCTGGTCTTCCTGGTGGCCAGCCCTCCCCACTGGCCTCATTTTGGAAGAAAGGGAAAGCGGGGACCCCTCACCCTCAAAATTCCTTGTCCCTTCAGCTCTGGGGACTGGGAGGGACCCAAGGGGGCCCACAATCATCCGGCCTCAGCCCCAGTTCAGGACAGGAGCTCAGGAGAGGTCACTGGTCCCAGGGGGAGGGTGATCCCATGCCCCGCTGAGGCAGGTGGCCTGAGGGCTGCAGCTCAGGCAGTCTCTCCCATCCTTTGTTTAAAGCAGTGCTGAAGAGAGCGGCCACCAAGAAGAGCAGAAATGACCTGATCCACGCAGAGGAGGGAGAGGACCGGTTTGCAGATCTCTGTGCTGTTGGTGAGTCTCAGGGTGTCCCTCCAGCTCTGCCAGGCTTGAGCTGGACATGGAGTGCATGCTCCGCTTCCCCTGCTACCCAGCCACTGTTGGACGCCCCTTCTTGCCCAAACGCCTGCAGGCTCCTTTCAGACAGTTTGCTGCTCCTGGCTTTGTGACCCCCATGTGGACATAGGGCCCTTAGCCATATCCCAAGGCTGGAGGACTCTGTAGGGCCACCTCTGTCTTCAGCCCCTGTCTCTTTTTCACTTTCTGGACCTGCTGCCTCTGAGGCCGTTGTGTCATCCCCTACCTCTCAAATAGTACAAGGAACATTCTGGTTAATTTATCCGACAGAGCTGTGTCGGTTCCTGTCCTCTCTATCTGGTACCAGATTCTGGTTCCAGAAGTGCCTGGGCCTTGCTTCATTTTGAGACACCAAGTCAGATCCAATCTGGACTTCCTTGCTGTACAGCAGTCTGTGAGTGGACCAGATTTAGAAGATGTCTACCATTATATTGTTACATGTATGAGACAGAACTCTTTAATAAAACAGGAAACACACACACTCATGCGTACACACACATACACTTAAACTGGACCTTTTCTGTCCTCACTCAGCACTAGGAAACTCCTGTGAACAACTTCCAATGTACCCTTCCCTATTTCTCCATGCTCACCTCAGATAACACACACAAACACTCATACATCCACACACAAATATGCATGTAGAGTTTTGGAGTCTTCTGTTATAAAAATGATTTCATACCAACTTTTCTCACCAGTCCCTTTCCTAAACTGCTCCTAATCAATTTGTCTGATTCTAGCCCCCCTTGTCGGGTGCAACCTGGCGTTGCTGATGTGGAGTCACTGGAGTTGTTCAGTTGCTCGTCTGCTGATGGCCATTTATTTCTAGTGCTTTTATCTCACTATGAAAAATACTGCCCCCAAGTCTTTGTGAATGGCTGTCCTTCCTCACTAGTGCTTTTCTCTATGGGGCAGATTCCCAGGAGCAGGTGCCGAGGGTGAGGGTGTGGTACTGTTCAGAGTTCTGTGCGACCCCACATTCCATCCACAGTACAGGCCAACCTTCGCCCTCATCCAGTGCTATGTGACGGCTCCTTTTGATTTTTCCCAGTTTGAGGCCAATTTGATGAGTGTAGAGTAATATTTCTTTGGCACTACAATTTTCCTTTCTCCTACTGTCCGTGATGCTGGCCCTCTTTCTAAATGTTTGTTCCCTGTCTGGACTTGGCCTTTGGTGACTCTTCCCATATGCTATACAGTTTTCTATTGAGTTTATTTGTAAATTATTTTATATTTATTTTGACAATAATGAGATACCAATGTATATCATAGATCTGAATGTTTTATCATCTTATAATTTTATTTTATTTAATTAATTTTTTTTGAGACAAAAATTTCGCTCTTGTTGCCCAGGCTGGAGTGCAATGGTGCGATCTCGGCTCACTGCAACTTCCGTCTCCCAGGTTCTAGTGATTCTCCTGCCTCAGCAACCCGAGTAGCTGGGATTACAGGCATGCACCAACTGCCCAGCTAATTTTTTGTATTTTTAGGAGAGACAGGGTTTCACCGTGTTGGCCTGGCTGTTCTCGAACTCCTGACCTCAGGTGATCTACCCACCTTGGCCTCCCAAAGGGCTGGGATTACAGGTGTGAGCCACCACACCTGGTCCATCTTATAATTTTAAACAATTTATTATATGATTGTGGTAGCTAACTAGTTTCCTTCTATTGCTATTTTATCTAGAGTTTTTATTCTGATTTTGTAAAATGAATTGAAGAGTTAAAATGTCTTTATCTATGGTTTGGAATCCTTTAAATAACACTGGAATTATCTTTTTTTATAGATGAGATAAAACTGTGAATCTGTATAATCCAAAAAAGAAAAAAAAAAAGGATTTGGACCAGTGTTGTGACTTAGGCTTTGTTAGGAAATCGCCCCGTTCTCAGGGTGTTGGGATCCCTTTCTATGGCGCTGTGCACCGGCTCTCTGGCGATTCTCTTAACCTCGCCTGTGTCGAGTGCTTGTGCCTCATTCAGCAGATGTCGATCCAGTGCCCGCCACGTGCCAGCATCGGAGGCATGGGGGCTGCCACACTGGAGAAACTCATAATAAAGACCCTTCATCATTGGAGTTTCGGTCCAGTGGGGGCATCAAACAACAAATAAGATAGTAAGGAAAATATGCCGCATGCCAGGGCCCCTGTCCGGAGGAGGAAGAGGTCAGGAAGGCAGGAGTGGAAGCGTGTGGAGGGGGGTCGGTGCCAGAAGTTCATGGCCATAGAAGGCCTGAGGAAAAAGACTGCCTTTGAGTAAAAGAGTTGCAGGAAGTGAGGAGGTCGGCCTGAGGGACGCCGGGGCGGGGGAGAGGGGAGGTTGGCCTGAGGGAAGCCAGGGGAGGGGAGGTCAGCCTGAGGAACTACTCTCAGGCCGGCCTGGAGAGAGAGGGGAGCTTGGCCTGAGGGACGCGGTGTGGCGGGGAGGGAAGGTTGGCCTGAGTGAGGGTGAGGGGGAGGGAAGGTCGGCCAGAGGGAAGCCGGGAGAGGGGAGTTAGGCCTGAGGGACACCGGGAGAGAAGGGAGGTCCGGGGAGAGGGGAGGTCAGTCTGAGGGACACGGGGCGTGGGGTGCGAGGTAGGGGAGCGGGAAGGGGAGGTTGGCCTGAGGGACGCGGTGGTGGGGTGTGGGGGAGGTTGGCCTGACTGGGGGGGAGGGGGAGGGGAGGTCGGCCTGAAGGACACCCAGGAGAGGGGAGATGCGAGACGCAGCCAGGGAGGGGAGGTCAGCCTGAGGGATGCCTGGGGGAGAGAGGGGAGGTCAGGGGAGAGGTGAGGTCGGCCTGAGGGACCTCTGGGAAAGGACATTCCAGGCAACGAGTGCCAAGACCCTGAGGCAAGACTGTGCTTGGCACCCAGGTGTGGGGAACGTCTTGGAGGCCAGCGCGGCTGGAGTGAGGTGCCATGGGCTGTCGGGAGCGGTCGAGGAAACCTGAGAGTCAGACAGGCTCACTTCCAGCCAGGACCCCAGGCCGCCCTGGTGGTTTGCAGAGGGGTGACACCCTCTGGCTTCTGTGGTATAAGGGTCTCTCTGGAGACTGTGTAAAGTGTTCCTTTTTCTCCACAACCTCTCCAGCATGTTTGTTTTGTTTTGTTTACTTTTTAATAATAGCCATTCTGATTGGGGTGAGATGATATCTCATTTTGGTTTTGACTTGTATTTCTCTAATAATCAGTAATGTAGGTTTTTTTTCATGTTTGTTGGCCACACGTATGTCTTCTTTTGAGAAGTGTCCGTTCATGGCCTTTGCCTACTTTTTAATGGGGTTGTTTGTTCTCTCAGCACCGTTTATTAAGTAGGGTATTCTATTTAATAATAGGGAATACATCCTAGCTTTATTCCTAGGTATTTTATTTTTATTTTTTTGTGGCAATTGCAAATGGGAGTTCATGCATAATTTGGCTCTCGGCTTGCCTGTTGTTGGTGTATAAGAATGCTGGCGATTTTTGAACATTGATTTTGTATCCTGAGACTTAGCTGAAGTTGTTTATCAGCTTGAGAAGATTTTGGGCTCAGATGATGGCATCTGCAAACAAAGATGGTTTGACTTCTTTCCTGTCTATGTAAATACTCTTTATTTCTTTATCTTGCCAGATTGCTCTGGCCAGAACTTCCAATACTATGTTGGATAGGAGTGGTGAGAGACATCCTTGTCTTGTGCAGGTTTTCAAGGGGAATGCTTCCAGCTTTTGCCCATTCATGATGATATTGGCTATGGCTTTGTCATATATGTCTCTTATTATTCTGAGGTATGTCCCTTTAATATCTAGTTTATTAAGAGTTTTTAACATGAAGGGATGTTGAATTTTATCGAAGGTCTTTTCTGCATCTATTGAGTAATCATGTGGTTTTTGCCTTTAGATCTGTTTATGTGATGAATCACATTTATTGATTTGGGTATGTTGAACCAACCTTGCATCCCAGGGATGAAGCCTACTTGATTGTGGTGGATAGATTGTGGTGGATAAGCTTTTTGATGTGCTGCTGGATTTGGTTTGCCAGTATTTTGCTGAGGATTTTTGCATCAATGTTCATCTAGGATATTGGCCTGAAGTTTTCTTTTTTTGTTGAATCTGTCAAGTTTTGGTATGAGGATGATGCTGGTCTCATAGAATGAGTTAGGGAGGAGTCCTTCCTTTACAATTGTTTAGAATAGTTTCAGTAGAATTGATACCAGCTCATCTTTGTACCTCTGGGAGAATTGAGCTGTGAGTCCATCTGGACCTGGGCTTTTTTTGATTGGTAGGCTATTTATTACTGCCTCAATTTTAGACCTCATTATTGGTCTTTTCAGGGATTCAATTTATTCCTGGTTCAATCTTAGGAAGGTGTATGTGTCCAGGAATTTATTCATTTCTTCTAGATTTTCTAGTTTATGTGCATAGAGGTGTTTATAGTATTCTCTGATGGTTGTCTGTATTTCTATGGGGTCAGTGGTGATATCTCCTTTATCATTTCTGATTGTGTTTATTTGAATCTTCTCTCTTCTCTTTTTTTTTTAGTCTAGCTAGTGGTCTATCTATTTTATTATTTTTTTTTTCAAAAAACTAGCTCTTGTTTTCATTGATTTTTTTGATGGATTTTTCATGTCTATCTCCTTCAGTTCAGCTCTGATCTTAGTTATTTCTTGTTTTCTGCTAGCTTTGGGGTTTGTTTGCTCTTGGTTCTCTAGTTCTTTTAGTTGTGATGTTAGGTTGTTAACTTGAGATCTTTCTTTTTGGTATGGGCATTTAGTGCTATAAATTTCCCTCTTAACACTGCTTTAACTGTGTCCCAGAGATTCTGGTATGTTATATCTTTGTTCTCATTAGTTTCAAAGAACTTTTTGATTTCTGCATTAATTTCATTATTTACCCAAAATTCATACAGGAGCAGGTTGTTCATTTTGCATGTAGTTGTGTGGTTTTGAGTGAATTTCTTAATTTTGAGTTCTAATTTGATTGCACCATGGTCTTAGAGACTGTTATTATTTCAGTTCTTTTGCATTTGCTGAGGAGTGTTTGACTTCCAATTATGTGATCAATTTTAGAGTAAGTGTTGTGTGGCGATGAGAAGAATGTATTTTACGTTGTATTTGGGTGGAGAGTTCTGTATATATCTATCAGGTCCACTTGATCCAGAGGTGAGTTCAACTCCTGAATGTCTTTGTTGATTTTCAGTCTTGATGATCTGCCTAATATTGTTGGTAGGTTGTTAAAGTCTCCCATTGTTATTGTGTGAGAGTCTAAGTCTCTTTGAAGTCTCCAAGAACTTGCTTCATGAATCTGGGTACTCCTGTATTGGGTACATATATATTTAGGACACTTAGCTCTTCTTGTTGAATTGAACCCTTTACCACTATGTAATACCCTTCATCATCTTTTTTGATCTTTGGTGATTTAACGTCTGTTTTGTCAGAAACTAGGATTGCAACCCCTACTCTTTTCTGTTTTCCATTTGCTTGGTAAATTTTCCTCCATCCCTTTATTTTGAGCCCATGTGTGTCTTTGCATGCGATGTGGGTCTTTTGAGGACAACATACCGATGGGTATTGGTTCTTTAACCTGCCTGCCATTCTGCGTCTTTTAATTGGTGCATTTAGCCTATTTACATTTAAAGTTAGTATTGTTATTATTATTATTTTTTGAGACAGTCTCACTCTGTCGCCCAGTCTGGAGTGCAGTGGCGTGATCTCAGCTCACTGCAACCTCCGCCTCCCAAGTTCAAGTGATTCTCCTGCCTCAGCCTTCCAAGTATCTCTGGGACTACAGGCATGTGCCACCACACCTGGCTAATTTTTTTGTATTTTTAGTAGAGATGAGGTTTCACCATGTTGGTCAGGCTGGTTGAACTCCAGACCTCAAATGATCTGCCTGCCTCGGCCTCCCAAGGTGCTGGGATTATAGTTGTGAGCCACCATGGCCCGCCTAAAGTTGGTATTGTTACGTGTGGATTTGATCCTGTCATCATGATGCTAGCTGGTTATTTTGCAGACTTTTTATGTAGTTTCTTCATAGTGTCACTGGTCTGTTTACTTCAGTTTGTTTTTGCAGCGGCTAGTAATGGTTTTTCCTTTCCATATTTAGTGCTTCCATTAGGACCCCTTGTAGGGCAGGTCTGGTAATAACGAATTCCCTCAGCATTTGCTTGCCTGAAAAGGATCTTATTTCTCCTTCACTTATGAAGCTTGATTTGGCCAGACATGAAATTCTGGATTTGAAATTCTTTTCTTTAAGAATGTTGAATATTGGGCCCCAGTCTCTTCTAGCTTGTAGGGTTTCCACTGAGAGGTCCACTGTTAGTCTGATGGGATTCCCTTTGCAGGTGACCTGGCCTTTCTCTCTGGCTGCCCTTAACATTCTTTCCTTCACTTCAACCTTAGAGAGTCTGATGATTATGTGTCTTGGGGATGATCTTCTCGTGGAGTATTTTACTGGGGTTCTCTGCATTTCCTGAATTTGAATGTTGGCCAGTCTTGCTAGATTGAGGAAGTTCTCCTGGATGATATCCTGAAGTACATTTTCCAACTTGTTCCAATCTCCCTGTCTCTTTAAGGTATCCTAATCAGTCATAGATTCAATCTCTTTACATAATCCCATATTTCTCAGAGGTTTTGTTCATTTCTTTCCACTCTTTTTTCTCTGTTTTTGTCTGCCTGTCTTATTTCAGAAAAATTGTCTTCCAGCTCTGAGATTCTTTCCTCTGCTTGATCTGTTCTGCTATTAATACTTGTGATTGCATTGTGAAGTTCTTGTAGTGTATTTTTCAGCTCTAACAGGTTGGTTATATTCCTTTCTAAACTGGCTGTATTGGCTATCAGTTCCTGTATTGTTTTATCATGATTCTTAGCTTCTTTGCATTGGGTTACCACATGCTCTTATAGCCTCATAAGTGAAGTTCATTATTACCCACCTTCTGAAGCCTACTTCTGTCATTTCAACAGTCTCAGTTTCAGCCCAGTTCTGAGCCCTTGCTGGAGAGGTGTTGCGGTCATTTGGAAGAAAAGGGGCACTCTGGCTTTTTGAGTTTTAAGCATTTTTGTGTTGATTATTTCTCATCTTTGTGGGCTTATCCACCTTTGATCTGTGAGGTTGCTGACCTTTGGATGGGGTTTTTGTGTTTTGTTGTTGTCGTTGTTTTCTGTTTGTTTGCTTTCCTTTTAGCAGTCTGGCCTCTCTTCCCTAGGGCTGCTGCAGTTTTCTGTGGGTCCAGTACAGAGCCTAGTTGCCTTGGTTTTTCCTGTACTTGGTGGTATTGCCAGTGAAGGTCGTGAAACAGCAAAGATGGCATCCTGCCCCATCCTCTATAAGCTTTGTCCCAGGGGGTGCTGACCTATTGCTGGCCTGAATGCGCCTGTAGGAGGTGGCTGGAGACCCCAGTTGGGAGGTCTTACCCAGTCAGGAGGAATGGGATCAAGGATCCATTTAAAGAAGCAGCCTGGCTGCTTTTTGATAGAGCAGCTGTGCTGTTTTGGAGATGCCTTCGTCCCCTGATCAGTTTGAGCTTTCCAAGTCCCACAGGCTGGAATGGCTGAGAAGCCTGAGTGACCAAGGTGGTGGCCTGCCCTGCCCCTCCTGTGTCCTGTGTTTAAAAGATATTGGATTATAGGTATATTTATTAAAATCAAGTCTATTGGCCGGGCGCAGTGGCGCATGCCTGTAATCCCAGCAGTTTGAGAGGCTGAGGCCAGAAGATTGCTTGAGGCCAGGAGTTTGAGACAAGCCTGGGCAACATAGTGAGATCCCACCTCTACAAAGAAATTAAAAACTTAGCTGGGCATGGTGGTGCGTGCCTGCAGTCCTACTTCATTTTATTTATTTATTTATTTATTTATGTATTTAAGACAGAGTCTAACCCTGTTGCCTAGGCTGGAATGCAATGGCGCGATCTCGGCTCATTGCAACCTCTGCCTCCTGGGTTCAAACGATTCTCCTCCCTCAGAGGGATTACAGGCGCCCACCACCACACCCAGCTAATTTTTGTATTTTTAGTAGAGACAGGGTTTCACCAGGTTGGCCAGGTTGGTCTTGAACTCTGACCTCATGATCCGCCTGCCTTGGCCTCCCGAAGTGTGGGGATTACAGGCGTGAGCCACCGTGCCTAGCTCATTTTATTTTTTATGAAGTTCCTCTTGTATTTCTAGTGACTTTTGTTTATATATTTAGTCACTGTATAGTTTGGGCAATATAAAGTTTGTGATTGTTTCATCTTCTTCCTAAATTATGCTTTATTTCATCACACAATACCTTCTTAATCTGTGCAGTTCCTCTGCTGGACAGTTGCACCTTGTCGACACTGAATGTCATTGGTTCTACTTTTTGTTGCTATCACTGGTTTTGGTTTTTAACTTGCATTTGCCTGGTACCTTTCTTTTCCTTTCATTTCCAGCTCTTCTTTATCACTTTAAGTGTTCTTGTAAATTGTATTTATCTGGGTTCTGCCTTTTAAATTTTTTTTTTTTTTTGAGACAGAGTCTTGCTCTGTTGCCCAGGCTGGAGTGCAGTGGCGCGATCTTGGCTCACTGCAAGCTCTGCCTCCCGGGTTCATGCCATTCTCCTGCCTCAGCCTCCTGAGTAGCTGGGACTACAGGCACCCACCACCAGGCCTGGCTAATTTTTTGCATTTTGTTTAGCAGAGACTGGGTTTCACTGTGTTAGCCAGGATGGTCTCGATCTCCTGACCTTGTGATCCGCCTGCCTCGGCCTCTGAAAGTGCTGGGGTTACAGGCGTGAGCCACTGTGCCTGGCCAAAATTTTTTTTAATTTTTTTTTTTTTTTAATGAGACGGAGTCTTGCTCTGTCACCCAGGCTGGAGTGCAGTGGCGTGATCTCAGCTCACTGCAACCTCTGCCTCCTGGGTTCAAGCCATTCTCCTGCCTCAGCCTCCCAAGTAGCTGGGACTACAGGCACGTGCCACCACGCCCAGCTAATTTTTTGTATTTTTAGGAGAGAAGGGGTTTCACCATGTTAGCCAGGACAGTCTCGATCTCCTGACCTCGTGATCTGCCCGCCTCGGCCTCCCAAAGTGCTGGGATTACAGGCGTGAGCCACGGCGCCCAGCCAATTTTTTAAAATTTTATTTATGTATTTAAGAGACAGAGTTATGTTGCCCAGGATGATCCTCCCGTCTCAGCCTCCTGAGTAGCTGGGACTATAGGTGTGCACCACCATGCCTGGCTTGGTTGTTTTGCTTTTTTTTTTTTTTTTTTTTAAAAACAAAACAAAACCCAGTTGTATGGTCTCTGTTTCTAATGGTAATGGGTGAATCCAGTCTCTCTCTATTTAGTATAATGTTTGACTCTATTCTTCATCCCAAGTTTTGCTGCTTTAATCAAGTTGCTGTTTATTGCTCCTCTCCTCCCTTGCTTATTTTTACTCTCTAATTCTTCTGTTCCACAAAAGGTTACCTTCCCTTCCCTGCTCTCATAATTGTCAACGTACCTCTTTACTGTTTTTGTTTCTTTAGCATCTTTACTACCAAGATGTACTAGTTCCATCACTAAATTGCTCTATTTCCCTTTATTCTGCCTCCACCCATACCCAGTAAGTCACAGCCTTTCCAGTACTTGCCCTGCCTCCGCATCCTGGTTTGAGGGTGTTCACTTTTCATTCTTGACTGTCGCCCGTCCCTTCAGACTGCCCCCACAGGCTCCCCTATGCCCAGGGGCCCTCAGCTGTCATTCCCGTTGCCCGCTCTCAGAGCCCTACCCTCAGTCACCTAGGTTTACCTTAGCATCTTCTCTTCTCTTCAGTCCTTGCTCACTGCAGGACTGTCTCCTCCGTTTTAACTCTGTCCTGTCACTCGGCTGCTCTCCCCTGAAATGAATGGGGGTGTTGGTGGTGGCTGACTCTTCGAGTTCCTGTGTACTCTCAGGTGCCCTTCCTTGTTCCCCACTGAGGAGCGAGATCCAGGCTGCTGTGCCCGCTGCAAGTGTCTCTCTCTCTCTCATTTCCTGTTGCACATGAGGCATCGGACACTCGGATGCTTTTCCTTTGTCAGTGACTTGCTCTCTGTCTGCCCCTCAAAATGCAGGCTCAGGGCCCCTCTGGCACGGAGTGCTTTCCTCCGTTTGTCTCATTATTCTGTCTCCTTTTCTTGATCTCCTGCATCTGGAGCCCCTCCTGTTTCACGTGGTGTTGCTTGCTCTGCTCCTGTCAGTCCATGCCCTCTTCCTTGAGCTCGCGTTCACCTCCACGTTGGAGATGCTGCTTGTGCTTGACTGAACTCCCCTTTTTTTCATCTACTGAGTGGTTTCAGAAGAGAATTTTATTTCTTCTCTAAAAGTTTTTTTCTCTCTCTTTTAGTTTTGTTTTATTTTGAGTTATGTGTTGCTATACTTGGATCTCTGGGCCTTTGTTGACTTTTCCTTCTGGGTACCCAGCAGACACCGAGGATTCACTTACATTCAGGACCCACTGGCCTCCACTGTTGGTTCAGGGTGGGCTTGGGGCCTGGGGCCTGGTGGGGAGGAGACGAAGCCATGCTTGAATCTCCACATTCTCAGCACTGCTTGGTGCCCTCGACTGCCCTCTGCCTGAGGACTGGCTGTGTCACCACCCCAGGCTTGCCCATAACCCGTGTCACCCTGTCTGCCCTGACGCCTTGTCGGCTGGTTGAGCCCCGCTGAGCTTGGCCCTGTGCTGTCTCACTGAATCCCACACCACCTTGTGAGGTACAGGTGACTGTGCTCTGTTTTCAGTTGAGGAATCTCCAGGCTGCGTGATGTGCACGAGGGCCAGGGGTGACAGCCATTAGGGCCTCCATCAGCTCGTGCTTTAGCCTCACGTCACTTTTGTTTCCCCGAGTGGCAAATACAGCAGCTGCACTGGAAGGAAACACTTTCTTGTCTGTCTCCCCACTGTCCTCTAGAAGGGTTATTGAGAACAGGGATGGATCTTGGTCATTTTGTGTTTTCTGGGCTTTGGTCAGGGCCTGGCACAATTTGTACACATTTTTTGAACAAATGGGGGTTACCCAGGACTAGCAAAGAGTCTGCCTTAGGGCATAAGAGTAAGAAATCTAAGTATTTGCAGCAGTCAGGTCCTATTCTCAGCAGTACTTCACTGTGTCATCATTCATAGGTTAATGTAATATGGAATTTCTCCCTAGCTTGAAGATGTCATATCATTTTTCTTGAAATAAGCTTTTTCATTATAAAGAATATATGCTAATTAAGTGAACCCTGGAAAATGCAGGAAGCTGAAAAGAAGCCCAGTCTCTCTTGGTTTTCCCAAAGCTGTGATTCCAGAGATGTTTCCGCGTTTCCTGTAGACTCTCTGCTTTTACTGGAGCAGACTGGAGTCCACAGTGGCTGCTTGCTGTCCTTAGGGACCTGTGCCTCATCCCCAGGGAACAAACGCATCTGTCTTGGGTGCTGCTGGGGTTGCTGAGCTGGGATGTGAGGGGCTGCACCCAGCTCTCCCCCAGGGCGTCTGGATCAGGAGTCCCTCTGTTAGGTCTTGCTCAGTCCCCTGGCTCTGGCGCCTCTGGCTTCTCTAAAGTCGATGTTTACAGCAAGGAACTGGTGGACTTTAAGGGCAATGTCTGGGGAGTGTGGTTCTGTGCAAATATGGCTGTTGGCATGACTATGGTTGTGCCTGTGACAGGCGAGGATGTGTGTGGTTGTCTTGTGTTGTGTGGCACAGGAAGATGTGTGTGTGTGGGGGGGCTGTGGCCCATTGTGAAAGGGCAGCATTTCTATGAGGCCTTTCTCATAGCAGAGGCTGACTGGTTCTTACTGGCTGGTGGGGATGGCCACAGAGTCCCCTTTGGAGAATTTGTTGCTTGTCTTCCTGGCCACGTGTGTGTGCAGACACAGTGGGTTTACATGAGTCACGTGTTCTCTTTCCCTCCTTCCCAGAGTGGCCCTGTTTGTGTTCACAGGTGTGTGCCTCATGTGCACTGAGGAGTGTGTCTGTGTGAGCATCTCATTGGATCTTCAAAAGTGAGCGTGGTCAGGCTGGATGTGTGCTGTGAAGCACGTGCGTGTGTGACTCCTGTGTTCCTGCACAACTGTGTGTGGGTGCATGGGGGGTTCAGAGTGTGTGGGCTTGTTCTGTGCACAGCTCTGCCCATGTGTGTGCCCCTCCTTATCTGCATTGCACACCTGCCTCCCTCCCGCCCTACTGCTGCCTCTGTGGGGAGTGGTCATCCCTGGCCTTCAGCAGGGCTGGCCACATGCCACTGAGAGCCTGGGTGTGCACATGTACACACATGTGTACAAACACACAGAAAGTGCACATAGCACACGAGCCCATACACCCCCTCTCCCGTGCCACTGAGAGCCTGGGTGTGCATACGTATGCGTGTGTGTACAAACACACAGTGCTCATAGTAAGCATGCTCACACACTTCCTCTCTTGCGTGCCACTGAGAGCCTGGGTGTGCACACAAATGCACGTGTGTACAAACAGAAAATATGCATAGCACACATGCCCACACTGCCCCTGCTCTTTTGTGCCACTGAGAACCTGGGTGTGCACACATATGCATGTGTGTACAAACACACAGAAAGTACATGTAGCATACACTGCTCCCCACATCCTCACACAGGGACCCCATGCTCAAGCCCAGGTATTCAAAGCCCACTGAGAGACCCATGGCTGGGGCACAGCTGTCTGCTCTCTGAGAACACTGAGAGGCACCCACATGGCCAGGCTTAGTGCACAAACTAAGAAACCCTTACACAGGCAGATGTGCTCTCCTGCAGAGACACAGCCAGCTCCTGTACAGACACACCTGAATCCTCATAGAGACCCTTCCCTCAGTTGTTGAGCATTGATCAAGCCCCTGTCAGTGTGAGGGGCTCAGTGGTGAAGAAGACAATGTGGCCCTGTCCTCATGGAGCCTACAGTCTTGTCTGGGAGTTGGGCATGGAACAGGTCAACAATAAAACACAGTGACAGGTGGTGATGTGGTCAGGGCCACTGTTGGAGGTGAGCCGAGTGCCCTGTTCTAAACGGTGTGCCCAGAGCAGGTGCTCTGTGCAGGTGACGTTAATGCTGAGACCTGAAAGTGTGTGGGAAGGAGTCCAGTGAGGGACGCATTTCACACTTGGGATATTGTGTGAAGGGCCAGGGCACAGCAGGACTGGTGTGCGTGGACATGGGAAAAGGCTGCTGGGTTGGGTGGTGAGCAGGGTAGAGAAGCAGTCAGGCTGGAGCAGGTAGACAAAGTTTCCAACAGTAAGTATTGTGGCCATTGAACAGCCATGGACCATGCGTAAACCGATGAGCTTGGCTGTGTTCCAGGAAAACTGCTTAGAAAACAGGCAGCCCGTGCGTGCTGACCCCTGAGTCCGGAGGGAGAGAGAGGGAGGGCCAGATGCTGCAGGGCTCCGTGGGCTATGCTGAAGAGATGGGATCTGGGGAGGGGCTAACTCAGATTTATGTCTTCAGGGGAAAAAGCTTGGGGTGCTCATGGAGAGTGGCCTGGGGGCATCAGGGCTGTGCTCCTAGAAGGTGGCTGGGGGTACTGGGGACCAGAGAAGTGAGTACGGATCATCCACTTCAATCTGGCTCTCACATCTGGCACCCAGTAACCATGGAGATCATCAGGGCCTTGGTTCCCTCAGCTGTGAAGTGGAGGTCACAGGGGTCACTGGCACAATTGTCTGTGACCGGCTGGGGCTGGGGGCAGGTGTCCTCCAGAGTGTGTCTGTGGGGGTCCACAGGTGGGGTAGGCGGGTGCCCATTGGTCCCCACATCCTCAGTAACTCCCCATCCCCTCAGGATCCCCCTTCGCCCGCGCCAGCCTCAAGAGCGGGAAGACAGAGAGCTCGTCATACTTCCGGAGGAAGGAGAAGATGTTCCGGTTTTTTATCCGGCGCATGGTGAAGGCTCAGAGCTTCTACTGGGTGGTGCTGTGCGTGGTGGCCCTGAACACACTGTGTGTGGCCATGGTGCATTACAACCAGCCGCGGCGGCTTACCACGGCCCTGTGTACGTATCCCCGTCCCTCCCTCAGGTGCTTCCTGAGCATCTCTGCTCTCAGTCTGGAAACCCTGGTCCATGCCCTGGGGCTACCCCAGGTGGGACGGGACCCACCCCCATGTTGCCCAAAGTATCCCACAGCTCTAGTCAGCCCCCAGGAGCCTCTGTGGGGGCCTGGGGTGTGTCCAGAGCTGGAGGGTGGCCTCTCCAGCCCCTGGGTTCCAGAAAGCACAGCTGGATCTCCTAGACCCCTGTCCCTCAGCATAGTGTGAGACTGGTTGAGGGGTCTGAGGCACCCAGGGCAGGATATATGTGGGACGACCAGGGGCGAGTCAGGCCAGGCAGATGGGTGTCCTCCCCCGAGAGGGCTTCAGACCCACAGACAGGGGACTTAGCCCCACGCTCCTTTCCACCACGTGGCTGCTGATTCTGCCCCGGATTCCTGAGGGGGGAGTCCTGGCTTCTTACCCTCCCCGGGTTCCCCTGGTTACCTTCATTTTTCTTTACAATTGGCTAAATCTGGATGCATTCATGCCCTTCCGTGGAGTGAGCTGTCTGCAGTTCTGTTCTACAAGCCTCAGCACAGGGGCCAGGATGGGCTCCTCCAGGGCTGGTCCTTCACAGCCTCAGGACCGGGGCCAGGATGGGCCCCTCCAGGCCTGGTCTGTCACAGCCTCGGACTCTCTGTCCCATGTGGAATACGGTGTTGCTCTGTGGTCTTACTTCACAAACAGGATCAAAACCAAAGAGTCCACCCATGTTTTATGTCCTGTCAGATAGTGCTTCAGCCCTCCTGACCCCAGGGGTCAGCTGCACTCACCCTGCTGGGTGTCTACAGCTGATCTGGAGACAGGGCCTGTTTGGGGCTCCTTGGAGGGCCTCAGTCTCCCCTTGAGGGCCCTGTTTGCCTGAAGCTGCCGAGGCACCCAGGAAAGCCTTTTCCGACTCCAGAGAAGAGCTATCCCAGCTCCCAGTTCCAGCCTGGCTGTCACTGTGTCCTGCTGTGACGGTGGCCTCACCAGGGCCCTAGCCGGCTGGCTGAGCCCTGCTCTGTAGACCAGAGGGCCTCACCTGCTCTGCCCAGGAGTGTGAGGGTTCCCTGAGCTGCAGGATCTGACAGCTCCACAGTGGGAGAGATGGGGCTGCAGGTCACCTGGAAGCATGGGTGGGAGAGTGGCTGTGTTGGGGTGGAACTCTGGGCTACAGTTTCCCAAACTTAACATTGAAATCTACGACTTGCGAACAGGGAGATGGTGTGGGGGGGGGCAGAAGCAAAAGGAGCCAAGAGAGCTCCGGTTCAGGCTCCCTGGGCGGCTGCAGGTCGAGAAGCAGCTTGTGTACATGGAACTGCCTGTCCCAGCTCCCGACTGACACGTCCTGGGGCCCACGGGATGGTACCTCGGGACTTTGCTTGGGCCTGAGTTCAGTGTCTCTCTTGAGTCCTCCGGCTAAGGTTTTCCCACCCTTGGGGGTCAGGTGGGGACCAAGGACTTCCTCCTGACCCAGTGACTAGGCCTGTTCTTCCCCGTGAGAGGCTGTTGGTGCGCAGTGAGTCGGCAGGCAGTGGGGTAGGGGTAGGGCTGCACAGCCCAGTCGCGCATCTGCTGTATGGGAGCACAGGGCTGGGAGTGTCCAGGCGTTGGTGAGGCCACAGGCATCCCTGACCATAGACCGCTACTGTGTCTTCTCTGTGGTTTCCTGGAGTTCCTGGCTTCATTGTGTCACTGAGGGAAAAACGGCTGGAGGGAAACGTGGGCAGTGTCCCTGACAGCCGGGCTGGGCCTGAGGGAGGCTTGCTCAGTAGGTAGGACAGGCTTGCCAGAGGCGAGGGGGTGTGGCCGCCCAGCCTAGAGCAGCTTCGCAGGGGCTCATCGTGGGTTCTGTGCACCTCGGCTGTCCATTCTCCAAGCACCTGCCCTCAATGCATTGCCAGAACCTTCAAAATTGAGGCTTGAGTGGTTAAGAGGGGCACTGTCAGGACTTGCCATCCTGTGAGCCCCTGGGGGGCCTTATGCAGCTCACCAGACTTGCTCACCCTCCCTCTGCTCCCATAGCACACCATCCTCTTAGAAGACAAAACCTGGTTTTAGTGATCTGTCTCTGTTTCCCCCTCAGCTTGTGAACTCCTGGGGAGAAGGGTGAACTCTGTCCCCATGCTGGCTCAAAACAGCACCAGTGCCTGCTGGTAGGATGCATGATACAAGAGTGTACGAATGAATGCCCTTTCTGGGCCTCAGAGTGGAGGCTGAGTATGTGAGGCTGAGGGCCTCTGTTCCTAGGGAGAGTGAGAGGGCAGACAGGATGTTGGAGGATTTCTAGATCTCTTTCTCTGAAAGTTTTACCGTTTGCATTTCTTGTACTTGTTCCTTGCAAAGTGCTCTCACTTTGGTCTCCTGGGGAGCAAGGTGTGTGCCTGGGTAGCCTCCCCTCCCAGATCTAGGGGGTGGGTGCCAGCAGTCCCATCTCTGGGGCCTCTCCTCCCTGGGTCTGAGCCCCTCGTGTGGGGAGCCCGAGGCCTTTGTGACCCACGCAGAGGGGCTCTGGGACTTTGTGGCCAGGCGTGTTGGGACTTTCCAAGCTGCTTGTGTATTCCCCTGGGCTTGCTGGGGTGCTCTGCGCTGGACTGCAGGGGGCACAGCTTTCCTGCCACATCTCACACCTGGTGGTCTGCACAGCCAGGCCCAGGTCAGAGCTGTAGGGTCGAGTGGTCTCAGTTGAGGGTGGATCCTTCCATTCCCGAGCAGCCCTGCCTGAGGGTCGCTGGGCATCCATGCCTCTCACAGGGGGCTCTCGGCTTCTCCAGGGACGCTGCTTGGCCTTGTTATCATCCCATGCTTAGCTTGAGTGCCTGGTGATTTTCTGGCTGGTGTCAGAGGCCAGGCTTGCTGCAGGTGACTTGCTCCAAGGAACTGGTTGTCCATGTCCTCAGGCCATACAAAGCGGGGTGTCCCCTCCCTGAGACTCCTGTCTGTTTGTACGGTGCCTGAGTGGTCTGTGAAGTTGTCATCTCTGCTTATCCCAGGTCTGGGCTGCTGCAGACTTGCCCCCGACCGAGGCTGTCTGGACCTGTGCAGCACAGCCCTTGGTGGAGGAGATTTTAGGAGCATAGGGGTGGGAAGAGTGTGTGGCCCCCTCTTCCAGTGTCTGCTTTATCAGAAGTTGTGTCTGCTGAAGGTCCCGTGTCCCAACAGAGACTGTAGAGGGGGATTCAGAAGCCCTGGGAAGGCCGAGCTGGACTCTGCCCAGTTGTGGACTCTCAGGGGCCTGCCCTTCATGCCCTCCCAGGGCCTTGTTCTCCATGTGGGCTCTGCCCTGGGCTCTGTTGCCTCCCTAGCCCCTGCTGCCCTGGCAGAGCCATGATGCCTTTGGCCTGACCAGCACTGTGAGAAGTTTAAGAGCCAATCCCTGCCCAACCCTTTGGGAGGAGAGTCAGAGACAGTGGCCTCACCCTGACGCCTAGGACTCCTGGCTCAGCCAGCGGCTGGGCCTCGCTGGGCCTCCTGCTTCCTGTGGCCTCACCCAGCTCTGGAGCCACGGCGTTCTTCTGTGCTGCTTCCCTCTTTCTGCTTGGGCTGGGTGAGCAGAGTCTGTGTACCTTGAATTCCCAGCACAGCCCTCTAGCCCCAGCATGGCCTCCCTCAGTACCGAGGCCCGGAAGGGTCAGCAGGACTTCTGGGCCCAAGACAGCCCCCCTCCACTGCTGCTGTGCCCGCAGGAACCTCTGTGTGACTTGGTGACAGTGCAAGGGGACAGTGCCTCTTGGCAGCCTCGTGCTGGAGAGGAGTGCAGTGGTGGAGGAGGTCTACCCTCGGGGCAGCAAACGTGAACAGAATACAAGTCAGCCACAGTGCTGTGGACATTCTGGGGAGAGGCGTCTTTCCACTGGGAAGTCTCAGTGGAAAGGTGGGAGATTCTGACAAGGAGGTTGAGGGACCCCACCTTCGGTCAGAGATTGGGGTGAGGCCAGAGGCGGAAGGACCAGCTGGAAGCTGTAGCTGGGCCTCTCCTTGGGGTAAATGGGGCCCTTTGCCTCATAGCCCCAGGACCTCCTCTGGTGAGGAGGGGGCACCCCCATGACCCCAGAACTCACACCTGGGCTGATCTCGGGAGCTTGCCTCCTGCTGAGCCCGTCCTTCTCTGGGTCTCAGAGGCACTAGGGACTCACCACCTTTCAGACTGGAACAGGTACCTCTCCGTGTCCCTCTGAATCCATCGTTCCTTTCCTGGGCTGAGACTTCAGAGCATAGGACCATAGGCCAGGCCTGGAAGGCTCAGCCCTGGGAAGGCCCAGAGGTCTGGTGTCCTCCAGTCTGGGCTGGAGCCAGAGTGGGAGGAGGCCTCGAGCTAATCCCCCTCTTCTCCGGCTTCTCCTAGATTTTGCAGAGTTTGTTTTCCTGGGTCTCTTCCTCACAGAGATGTCCCTGAAGATGTATGGCCTGGGGCCCAGAAGCTACTTCCGGTCCTCCTTCAACTGCTTCGACTTTGGGGTGAGTGAGAGGCCTGATCAGGGGCCCAGGCTGTATCCTTTCCTGCAGGCGCACACAGCCCCCTCCCATAGGCCATGCCCAGTGTGGGCTGGGGTCTGTGACCCTACATGGGTCAGAAAGGCTGCCTGAAGACAGTGAGGAGCAGGGGGCTGGCAGAGGGAGGCCTGTCCTGGCCGGGCCTGACTGATGGGAGTGTCAGCCTCAGCCGCTCTCTGTCGGCGGGAGGTCACCCTTCCCTCTTCTGATCCTGTCCATAGACTTTCATAATCAGCTGAAGGCTCTGCAGCTACCTCCATGCCTGGGATCTCACAAACCTGTGGAGGGCTCAGTCTCTCCCCAGTGGAGCTCAGGGGGGCTCTGACCCTGGGCAGGCTTGGGTACAACCACCAGCACTTCTGGGGTTGGGGCATGATAGGCCATGATGGTCCTGCCCTCTCTGTGGGGCTGGGGGAGGTGGTGGCCCTGGCCTGGGTCTCTTTACCAACTTATGTAGGTAGGGGAAGCCTTGGAGGCAGTGTGTTTCACAGCTTACCATGACACTTGAGCACAGAGGTCAGGGCAGGGCAGTCTGAGAATCTCCTGGATTCTCAGACCCCACAGGGAGCACAGGACACTTTCTGGGACCTGAACTCAGAGCCTAGGGATGTGGCACTGTCGGCACCTGCCCAGAGGCTGAGTTCTGAGTCTTCCTGCTGGAGGCTGGGAATGATGGGTGGGCACGCCGCCCCCTGAGGGAGGAGGGAGGAGTGGGAGTAAGTACCCCTCCAAGTCTTTGTACCAGAGCACTTCAAACCCTCCCGTAAGGAGCGACAAGTGGGAGTGACAAGGAGTGATGAGCGGGAGCACTGCCCCTCTCAGGGTGGAGTGAAGGGTGGGAGCAGAGTCCCCCAGGAAGGAGTAACAGGCAGGCGCACTACCCCCGCAGGAAGGAGTGACAGGTGGGAGCACTACCCCCCCAGGAAGGAGTGAAGGGTGGGAGTACTACCCTCCCTCCCAGGAAGGAGTGACAGGTGGGAGCACTGCCCCCCCAGGAAGGAGTGAAGGGTGGGAGCACTACCCTCCCCCCCAGGAAGGAGTGACAGGTGGGAGCACTGCCCTCCCCCAGGAAGGAGTGATGGGAGCACTGCCCCCCCAGGAAGGAGTGAAGAGTGGGAGCACTACTTCCCCCCCAGGAAGGAGTGATAGGTGGGAGCATTGCCCCCTCCAGGAAAGAGCAAAGGGATCACTACCCCCCCCCCAGGAAGGAGTGAAGGGTGGGAGCACTACCCTCCCCCCCAGGAAGGAGTGACAGGTGGGAGCACTGCCCCCCAGGAAGGAGTGACAGGTGGGAGCACTGCCCTCCCCCAGGAAGGAGTGATGGGAGCACTTCCCCCCAGGAAGGAGTGAAGGGTGGGAGTACTACCCTGCCCCCCCCCCCAGGAAGGAGTGACAGGTGGGAGCACAGCCCCCCCAGGAAGGAGTGAAGGGTGGGAGCACTACCCTCCCCCCCAGGAAGGAGTGACAGGTGGGAGCACTGCCCTCCCCCAGGAAGGAGTGATGGGAGCACTGCCCCCCCAGGAAGGAGTGAAGGGTGGGAGCACTACTTCCCCCCCAGGAAGGAGTGATAGGTGGGAGCATTGCCCCCTCCAGGAAAGAGCAAAGGGATCACTACCCCCGCCCCCCCCCCCAGGAAGGAGTGAAGGGTGGGAGCACTACCCTCCCCCCCAGGAAGGAGTGACAGGTGGGAGCACTGCCCCCCAGGAAGGAGTGACAGGTGGGAGCACTGCCTTCTCAGGAAGGAGTGGGGAGTAGGAGTGCCACCCCCCAAGGGAGGGTTTGGAGCTCGGCAGAGTTTACAGGAGCCAGAGAGGGGCCTGGTCCGTGGTAGTAAAGCTTTAGTTAGAAAATTCAGCTTAATTGGACTTTTTCTCTTATAAGCATCGTACTTACACAGGTGGTAGACATTTGTGTCTGTGATTTTGTTGAATCCTCACAAGGACTCTCATTTTACTGATGATAATGACAGACATTGTGTGACTGGCCCCAGGCTGCCCATCGGTTTGAGAGGAGTCAGTGGGTGAGCCTGGCTTTCTGGCCTCGGGGGTAGTGGTTTTGCATCATGCTGTGCTTCTGATCTCTGAGGAAGGGAAGGCAGTGATCATCCAGCGTGCTCTCTGAGACATGGAGACCTGTGATTTCAATAGACGGTGGGAAGACAACAACCCCTCTTACCCTTTGACTTCTTGGTCACAAAGAAGGTCTGAGTGCATCGGCCAAGGGAGCCGAAGAGATGGAGGCGTCAGAGATGCAGGGATCTTTTTCATGTCTTCCAATCTTCTGATCTGAACTGACTGGATCTCAGGACATGGGGATAATTTGCACATAAGCTAACACATTCTTCTAACACTTAGCAGCTTTAAACTACAAAAATCTGTCTCACATTTCTATGGCTTAGGAATTCAGGTGTGGCACTGGGTATCTCTGGCGCAGGGTCCCCCATGAGGCTTCAGCCCAGTTGAAGGCCAAGGATATGGTCATTCCACGGTTTGACTGGCACTGGGGAATCTGGTGTCAAGCTCATGCATTTGGTTGCTGGAACGCCGAGTTCCTGGTCATGTGGCCTCTCCACAGGCTGCCGGAATGTCCTCAGCTGTGGTCTGAGGGAGAGAACTGAGAGTACGTACATAAGACAGAAGCTATAGAAACCCTGTCTTGAAAGAAAGATCCCATCAGTTTTGCCATAGTCTTTTAGTTAGGAGTGAGTCACTGGGCCCAGTGACTGGGCCGGGGAGAGGAATATGTGGGGGCAGGTATTATGCAAGGATGTGAACACCAGACAGTGATGACCACTGGGGCCATCGAAGAGGCTGCTTGCCACAGCCTGCCCTCTGGCTCTCAGTGACTCATATCCTTCCCAGTGTAAAACACCTTCACCCTGCCAACTCCCCAAAATCTTATCCATTACAGCATCAGCTCAAAATCCAGAATCTCATCCTCAGTTAGGTCCAGGTGTGGGTGAGGCTCCTTCGGTGTAGTTCCCTAAGTGCAGTGGCCGCGGTGCCTCTTAATCTGTTGACCTGTGGAACTAGAGAGTTATCTACACTCAACATTCAGTGTGCAGTGGTAGGATGGGCATAGGGTAACTGCAGTAGATATTCCTGCTCAGCAAGGGGACACCAGGAAGCTGAGCCACTCACTGGTCCATAGGGATTCTGAAATCCAGCTGGGCACATGCGGGAAAGTCTGGGATTCATTGTTACAGCCAGGAAGCCCTCTGGGCTCTTGGTTCTGCCCTCTCACTCCCTTTGCTTTTCCATGAAAGGTAGTTCAGGTTTTCAGCTGAATTGTTTTCTCAGCCTACTTCCCACCGGCAGAATTTTGGGAATCTAAAGACCTATTTTCGTTTTGTATTGTCTTGATTCTTTCAGTCCTAGTTGGTGATATCTCTGCATATATGTCCTCTAAGAACTTTATGGATATGTTTTGAAGCTTGGGGTTCACTTTATTAGAAAAAAGCTCTACCCACAGCTATTAGGCCTTAGACCTTTTCTGTCTGTGTTCCTGTTGAGATGCTAAGGGTCAACACCTCCAGTGTCTTAGAGAAGTTCCTGCTTCATTGACCAGATGTGTGAGGCACCCTCAATCTCTTTGAAGAGCCTGAAAGTGTGGCTGAGTAGTGCTCTGAGGCACCACCTTTGATCGTTTTGGGATCTCAAATAAAAGTCACAGTCTTGCCCTTGGCTTCATCTTTAGACCATGCCACCTTTCTCTCTTTTTAAAATTTCAAGTTTTATTTAGATTCAGGGGTTACACGTGCAGGTTTGTGACATGGGTATATTGTGTGATGCTGAGGTTTGGGATACACACGATCTCATCACCCAAGGAGTGAGCATAGTACCCGGAAAATAGTTTGTCAACCCCTTCCCCCTCCCTCCTCCCTCTAGTACTCCCCAGTGTCTATTGTTCCCTTCTTTGTGTCCATGTGTATCCTTGTTTAGCTCCCACTTGTGAGAACGTGTGGTATTTGGTGTTTGTTTCTGCATTAATTCACTTAGGATAATGGCCTCTGGCCGCATCCATATTACTGCAAAATACATGTTTTTTTTTTAATAGCTGTGCAGTCTTCCATGGTGTATATATAATGCATTTTCTTGATCCAATCCACTGTTAACTGGCACCTAAGTTGATTTGTGTCCCTGCTGTTGTGAATAGTGCTGTGGTGAACAAATGCATGTGTCTTTTTGGTAGAACGAGTTATAGTCCCTTGGGTATATAGCCAGTAGTGGGATTGCTGGATCAAATGGTAGTTCTATTTTAGTTCTTTGAGAAATCTGCAAACTGTTTTCCACAGTGACTGGACTAATTTACATTCCCACCAACATCCCCTTTTCTCCGTGGCTTCGCCAACATCTGTTATTTTTTGAGTTTTTAATAATAGCCATTCTGACTGGCGTGAGATGATATCTCACTGTGGTTTTGATTTGCACGTCTCTGATTAGTGGTGTTGAGCATTTTTTTCCATATCTTTGTTGAGACCTTGCCATTATTAATGTTGAGATCGGGAGAGGCTAAACATATTCAAAACCAGCAAGTCCTGGCTTCCTTTTATTTAATGCACTTTCCTTGGTTTAGCTCTCTCCTCTCACATTTGACTACAAGCAGCAAGAAGACATCAGGTGGCACCTTCAGCACTTGGCTCAGAGATCTCTTGAGGTTGATCCCCTGGTTGATTAAGCATGTTTTCTACCTTTTTTTTTTTTTTTTGAGACAGAGTCTCGCTCTGTTGCCCAGGTTGGAGTGCAGTGGCACGATCTCGGCTCACTGCAACCTCTGCCTCCCGGGTTCAAGCAATTTTCCTGCCTCAGCCTCCTGAGTAGCTGAGATTATAGGCACCCACCAAAACGTCCAGCTAATTTTTTTGTATTTTTAGTAGAGATGGGGTTTCACCATGTTGGTCAGGCTGGTCCCGAACTCCTGACCTCAAGTGATCTGCCTGCCTCAGCCTCCCAAAGTGTTGGGATTACAGGCATGAGCCACCACGCCTTGCCTGTTTTCTACTTTTTACATAGCTGCATGCAACAGTGTGGCTAAATTTTCTGCCAGCACACAACAGGACCCCTTCCTCTAGTTTCCTATGAAATTCTCCTCGCTTTCCTGCAGACCCTGATGTGCAGCATGCTTAATGTCCAAAATTCTATGAACTGTGTGTTAAGTGCGCTTTAGCCCTTCATTAATGTGCTGCTCAGTGTCCATCCTCTGGTTCCAAAACCACTCCCACATTTTAGGTTTTTATCACAGCATCACCCCACTTCCGATTCCAAAATCTGTATTGACTTTTCCTGCTGGGGAACAAATTATCCAAAAGCTTGGTGGCATAAGAAAAATGTTTATTATTTCACTGTTTCTGTGAGTCAGGAATCAGGGTGGCTTAACTGGGTGCACCTGGCTTGTAGTCTCTAGTGAGGCTGCAGTCTTCTCAGGCTCATTTGGGGCTGGAGAATTCACTTCCAGCCTCATGCTCATTACGGCTGTCAATGGACCTCAAAAAAATCTGCTTCCAGGCTCACTGGTGTGGCTGCTGGCAGGCCTCTGTTCCTGGTCACATGGGCCTCTCCCAGCTGCCAGAGTGTCCTTATGACATGATATCTGGTGTTCAGAGAAAGAGTCAAGAGTTCCCAAGACAGAAACCAGTCCTTTTGTAATCTGATCTCAGAGGTGACATCCCATCACTTTTGCTGTATTCTGTTTACTAAGAGTGAGTCACTAGGTCCAACCCATCCTTAAGGGGATAGCATTATACAAGGGAGTGAATACTGGGTGGTAGGGATTACTGAGGCCATCTTAGAGGCTGCCTACTACATGAACCAGTGAGGACAAATTTTGATAATTAGTGGAAAACAGGAGAGATGCTGGAAGACTGGCAATGAGAAGAAAGTATATTTAGAAAACTACAATCTTCAACCCTAGGCAAACATCTGGATGATTTGCTAGTGCAGAGAAAAGTTGGTGGTGATGATCAAGGGCAACATGTGATCACCAAGAACAGATGGCACTCTTGGCAAGACTGGGGTGGCAAGCTTACCCAATTTGTTGTATTGATAGGGTTATCACAGGTTCTGTGCATATTGGTGTACCTGGTTGTTGACAGAACGTTAGATATTCTCTGAATGGCGATCTGTGGACAACGTAGAGAAATGTGCAGCAGATGACTGTGCATTTGAGTTGATCCATAAATGGTGCACAGCCATTCCCAGACATGCTGGTTAACAGATTAGTGTCAATCTGTAGGGAGGTCTCTAGAGATGTACCACAGGGCTCTGTCTTAGCATATTCATCGTTCTCTCAGTGACTTCATAAGAGCATTGACGTTAAGCTCATCAGCTTTGCAGTTGATGTGAAATTGGTGGAAATGACTGAAACTTTGGAAAATATATGTCCCAAATACAATATAATTGAGCTTGAGAGGCTCAACATTTGAATTCTCCACACCAGTTGCAGAAGTGTGGCTTAGAGGAAATGAGAATTACACACATGAAGAAGACATGGGCGCTCCTGCTGACTGTGAGCCCAGATTGTGCCCCTTGAGGTATGGTGGCCTGGGAGGGAATTCAGTTTGGGGCCCCTTGCTTGTCCTGTCCAGAGGGAAGGTGGTAAAGGGTCTGCTGTGTTCCAGCCTCACTGGTCTGTCCTTTCTGAGTCCCGCACACCAGGCCCTGACCAGGACGGCCCTCCTCACAGTCTATCTGAGGAATGGCTGGAAGGAGGGACGTGTACCTTGCTCACAAATTCCAGCTCACCAACATCAACAGTGCATGAAACAAACAGGCAGGCTTGCCATAATCTGTTCTTGGTGGCATGTGCTGTTTCCTGGTCATTGGGAGAAGAAAAGACTCAAGATGCAATTTATGAATCTGAGTATCTTGGAGCAGTGGCAGAACCAGGGAGGGGAAGTTACAGGGAGACAGATTTTGCTAGTCTGTGAGAGAACAGTCTAACAGTCAGGGCTGTCTGAAAGTTTGCCCAGCTCCAGAGCTGTTGAAGAAGACACCGGTGTCACCAGGCTGTGGTCAAGCACAGAGGAGGTATTAGGCCAGGTGGTTGTAAGGTCTGCCAGGAAGCCAGCAGGCCTAACCTGGTCCATGTCCTGTGTCCTCCTGGTGTGTCTGGGGTTGGGGGTGGCAGGGAGGGCAGGTACCAGGACTGGTGGGACTCTACAGCCTTTCCCAAAGGTTCCAAGAGCTCAGTGTGAGGTGTGTGCCTTGTGTTACCATATCTGACTTGATTGTCAGACAAGGAAGCAGGATGGTTCCTTAAAGAGAGGTGCAGCCACGCAGGGTGTGCACACACATCCATCTGCATGCACAGGTGCAGATACGGTGCACCCAAGGCTAATGCCATCCCGTTGCAGGTCATCGTGGGGAGCGTCTTTGAAGTGGTCTGGGCGGCCATCAAGCCGGGAAGCTCCTTTGGGATCAGTGTGCTGCGGGCCCTCCGCCTGCTGAGGATCTTCAAAGTCACGAAGTACGTCCCCTGCGCTCCCAGGCGAGGGCAGGTGTAGGGTGGAGAGGGCGTGGGATCAGCCACACAGGGTGCTTGTCCCCAGGAGTTCACAGCACCCAGAAGCTCTCCCTGTGGCTTACAGTTGATTTAAATACAAAAGGTGGTTCCAAAACAGCCTTGTGGGGCCACATCTGCCCTCAGGGCCATCCCCGACTGGCCTCCGTGCTGCCGGCACACGCTTTAGCTTTCTTGTTCACTTGCTTTCCACGATTTCCCATCGTCTCCTGTCTTGAAACCACCATCCCATCTTCCCAGCCTTCAAAGGTGACTTTGCTTTGTAGTTAATGAGGAAGACAGAAGTCATCAGATGGAAGCTTTTCCATCATCCAGCCCCCAAGTCTGCCTACCTCCCCTGCAGCTCCACCCCTGGAGAGCCTGTGTGCACCCTGCCATGGTCCTGAGCTTCTCACTGAGCCAGGCTGGCACCTGCCTGGCCCCTGTGCTCAGGCCTGCTTTCTCCACCCTGCACCTTGCTGACGATGGCAGTGACAAGACCATGTTTACAGTTATGTCCCACTTGACTCTGGAAGTGAGTTGCTGCAGTTTGCCTACAAAGAGACTGAAGCCCAGGAAGTGACAGATGCAGGTAGTGAGAGAAGGACCAGGGTGAAAACCTTTCCCCTCACTGCCAGAGTTGTAGTGGGGAAGAGAGAGAGAGACTCTCCTCACAGCCGTCTCATCGGCAGCAAAGGCTGCACCGCGGAGGCTCCTGAGCATCTGGACCCTACCGGACACACACGTGGGCCAGCATGGACTTTGGTGTGTGTCCTTGGCAGCTGCAGGGCCCAACGAGCAGAACTGCCGACACTGAGCCCATGCAGGGCCAGGTCATAGGTCACACCTCTAGTGACCAAGACGACCTCTCAGAAGCCCACTGACCTCCCCAGGGCAACTGAAATCCCAGGTCTTTTCCAATCCATTTTAAATCCAAACCTAAGACCATAGGAGGATATGAAGCTATAAAGGCAGAAGAGTTTTGGGCAGAGTTGAGTCCCGCTGGGTCCATGAATCCTCACCGGCGCTCTGTGCTGTGTGTCCTCAGACTTCTGTTGCCTTCCCAGAACTTGCTGTTGTGAGGCTTCAGGAAGTGTCCACAGGGCTGCCTTTACCCCACCTCCAGGTCTGGCATCTTAGGCTCCATTTTCTCCCAGGAAGTAGGTGACCCTGTCCTGAGGCAGGCTGGCCTAGACCCCTGCTAGTCCCAGGAGAAGGCTCGATTCCTTTCCCAGAGTCTTCCAGCCCATCTGCCATTAGCCCTCAGGTACTTTGTAAGAGAATCCATGGAGGATAGCGGGGCCTCTGATGTGGGCGCCAGGGAGAAGGACACGGTTTGGGAGCCCAGGGGTGCCCAGGGATAGAGTGAGCACAGAAGGAGACCAGTGTCTGTCTTGCAGTCCCTCCATTCCAGGGAGATGGGACAGCACATGCAGAGGCACAGGGACATGAGGGACCGGCCCCTCAGTTGCCGTCAGCAGCCTCGGTGGCACCTGTGTGCCATGGGGACCCGTGCATGAGCAGGGCACGGTCACTGCCCTCTGGGATGGGAAGCGTTGAGGGATACCACAGAGAGTCTGCGTGGTGTCACCCTACAAGCTCTCCACGCCGTGTGTCCCTTGTCCCTGGTGAGGGGGCACTGGAGCCAGGGTCTCTGCCACCGGCCACAGCGCTTGCAGATCTGCTCTAGGTTCTGGTGTAGCTTCTCCCGCTGTGGGCTGATGACAACAGTTGTGGGACTTGCTTCACATGGCACTGGTCTGAGACACTTGGTGGCTGACTGGGTGTTGAGGAGTGAGGGGCAGGGAGGGGCCGAGGATGAAGTTTGGGATTGGGCCTGGCCACCTGGTTGGTGGCCTCGTCCTCCTGAACCTAGGGACAGGGAGCAGTTTGGGAGGACGAAGTGAGTCCTGCACTGGGTGTGTTTTTCTCTGCCTTCCCATGGGGCCCTCAGGGAGAGAAGTCCAGGGTAGTGGGCCTGAAACTCCAGAGAAAAGCTCTAACTTCACACCTAGGTGTGCAGCCCTCAGGGTTTAGAAAGTCAGTGGAGCCTTAAGTGTGGCTGCAGAGAGCCATGAATGTGAAGTCAGCGTCTGGAGCTGGCTCAGACCCCCTGCCTGGCCCCGCAGGTACTGGAGCTCCCTGCGGAACCTGGTGGTGTCCCTGCTGAACTCCATGAAGTCCATCATCAGCCTGCTCTTCTTGCTCTTCCTGTTCATTGTGGTCTTCGCCCTGCTGGGGATGCAGCTGTTTGGGGGACAGTAAGTGGGCCCGGGAGGGAGAGCTCAAGGCTGGGGGCTTGCAGGGAAGCAGAGCTCAGAGCAGACGGTGCTGCCCAGGCTGCCTCCACCCACCTTCCCACCAGGAAGGTCCTCAGAGGGGCCAGTGTGCAGCCATCTGCAGCCTGAAGCGAGCAGGTTGAGGCCATGCTGGAGCCTGCAGGCGCTGCCTCGCTGCTGACGGGACTGCCACTTCCCAAGCCTTCCTGTTTTCCTCAGGTTCAACTTCCAGGATGAGACTCCCACAACCAACTTCGACACCTTCCCTGCCGCCATCCTCACTGTCTTCCAGGTAAGGCCCCTGCTCTGCACATTTGCGGCCTGCCCGGCTCCCGTCTCCCCTGGGTGCTGGGAAGGCGGACTCTCCTGTCATTCCCTCCCTTGTTCCTCCACACGGCCCAGATCGCCGACTTTTCAGACACAGTGTTCCTCAAACGAGGGAAGCACAGGCAGTCAGCAACCTGCAGATCTCCAGGTCCGGGGGCCCCAGCCCCTACGGTGAAGGAAGCTGGATTCTGTGGCAGCACCGTAGGGAGCAAGTGTAGTTCCCGGGGGGCCCAGCTGGCCTTCAAGCCACCAGTTTATCTCTTAGCTCCTGAGACTTGCATGCACTTCTGTTTTTTATTCTCCGAGAACAAAAACAAAGCACTTCCTGAACTTCTCCCCCTACTATCTCAGATCCCAGTGACCCCCTCAGTTCTCGTCTGTATCTGGAAAACTACCCCCCTCAGCTCCTCGGGAAGTGGGGGCTGGGGGCCCACTTCTCTACGACGGAGACCTTGTTGGCTCATGCAGACTCTGCCCTCTTGGAGGGTTCCCTTTCGAGGACTTTCTTGGTTGGGTACTCTCCCCTTCCATAGGCTGTGGCCCCACAGTCCTGCCCATGACTAGCCTTACTGATGAGAGCATGCCTTGCATTCCTGTCCCATGAAACATACTTGGATGCCATGTCTGAGACTGAACAGGATGGCGGCTGTTGTCTTGCCTGTGATGCCTCTTAGGGAGGCCCAACAGGCTGCGTTTGCTGCAGGCCAGGGGCTTGGCTTGGCTCCCTCGCTCCTGGGGCTACTGATCCTACCCTTGGTCAGGGCTGGAGCCTACAACCTGTGTGAAGAGAGGGGCCCTTTCGGTCCCACTCTCTCAAAGGGAGGAAGTCTTACCAGCAGATCCTTCAGACCAAATTAGACGACTGGCTGAAAGGAGTTCTGTCCTAATTTGCACCACAGTCCTCCATTACTGTCCCCTTTCTCACATCTTCCCACTCACCCCCACCCTGCTGGGCTGGAGCCTATGCCCCGTCGGCTCCTAGTCGCTGCCAGGCAGAGCCAGCTCTTCTCCCAGAGGTGCATCTGCTCCAGGCCTGTCAGGGCCTTGCTGTTGTCATCCCTTCTTCCTCTCTGGTCTCATGTTTGAGTTGCTGCCTCTTCTCCTCTCCTCTTATTCCTCAAGTGTCAGCCTCCGACTGTCCTCCCTCTCTCTGACTTGAAAGCCTCGGCTGCTCACAGGCCAGTGACTTCCAGACTTTGGTCTCCCAGATGTTTTTGAGCTCTTAGTGGGTGACAGGACCTATGTCAGCCTCTGGGACAGAGGTGGGTGGTCTCCCAGCCGCACGACAGGGAGGTCACAGGCCTGGAGCTGCCCGTAGGGTCCTGAATGTCAGGCAAGGGAGACTGGGAGGAGTGCATTCCCAGCAAAGCAGCAAAAACGTGAGGAGTGTCTGGGGTGGTGACAAGGTGGCAGGTGTGGGATGGGAAACTCCAGGTGTGGGCGGGCCAGGCTGAGGCTTTGCCCTGTAGAAGCTGTTGCAGGGAGGGGCTCCATGCCAGGGGGGTGGCGCGGTCCATGACCACAGCCACGCTTTGCCATGTGTGTTGCAAGAAAAGACCTGAGTGTGATGAGGGAGAGAGGTTGAAGTTGGGAGGAAAGTGGGCTTTTCTGATCAGATGATGCTCTGATTCAGACATTACATGCCCCCTGCTCTGAACACAGCAATAAGATAAAAAAAATACACTTAGAAAATAAAAGGACCTAGACAAGTAAAAACAAAATCTCTGAGGAATAGAAATGGAACAGAACATACAGTGGTGAGAGACAGCAGAGACCCAGGCACCAGGACATGGCTTGAGATAGGCAGATGGGCTTGGGAGTCTGAGTCCCATGGCGGCAGAAGTGTGTAGGTGTGGCTCAGCCCCCTCTGAGCACTGGGGGAGGTACCTGGGCCCTTTGGAGGAGGCTGAGGAGGGGTAAAGGCTTGTTCTGCTGCAGAGACCAGGAAGGCTGCAGGGCAGGGCTGACTGGTGGCTAGGTCTGTAATTCCCACAGGTGAATCTGGACCAGGGTCCTGAGATCCCAGGGTGGGAGCCCCTGCTTCTGAATGGGGTTGGGAGTGGGGCAGGGAGGGCATGTGAGGAGGAAGAAAGCAGCTTCAGCTGTGCTCGTGGTGGAGCTGCAAACTGAGGGCTGGGAACAGCCAGCATCCCAGACAGTGCCAACAGCATCTACAGTCAGAAGGCGTAATCGCTCCCAAAGAAAAGGAAATAACAGAACAAACACAGATGACTTTAAACCGAATATGCCTAACATCCTCCAAGGGGTAAAGGGGGAACCAGTTAAAAGAACACAAAATTATGAAAAAAGGCACCTAAGAACAAAGAAAAGACCTAAATCAAATCCTAGAAATGAAATATACAGCTATTTACATTTTAGAAGTAGAGTGAACCGTATGCCAGATGTGATCAGAGAGAGTATGGGTGAGCTGGAGGATGTGGTGGGGCTGAGCCAGCTGGGCATGGAGGCTTCCTGGAGAGAAGGAAGTGAGGGTGGGCTGGAGTGGAGGCTCCCATGTGAGGTGCGAAAGAGAGGGTGGCCAGTGCCCCTTCCAAGTGAGTCCTGGAGAACATGTGCTCAGATGATCAAGCAGGATAAACAAATAATTCCGGACCTAGACAAACTGTGATCTCAAGAAAATCTTAAACGCTTCCCTAGAAAAATAGATTTTCTACAAAATAATGACAGATAGTCTGATGGCCAACGTCTTAGGAGCACAGATGCCAGAGGGTCGTGGAGAAGTAATGGAAACATTGGGGTACAGTCACTATTTGCCAAGAATTCTGAATCCAGACAGCTGTGGTTTAAGCGTGAGGGCAGAGCTAAAGACACTTTCAGACACAAATAGGAGTGAGTTACCACCACCCACCCAGATCATTTGAAAGCACGACAAAAGCTTATACATTTAGTAAAGTGGATGATTTAGAATAAAAAATACTAATGTATTTTTACCCAAGAAGAAATTAACTGAAGAGAAAACAGGAAATGGAACCATTTCAGAAATTGAATAATTAGGTCAGAATCAGATTAAGATGGCAGATAGGAGGAAGGACTAGCTTGCAGCTCCTGCTCGGACAGACAGAACAGCGTCTGGAGACTCACATCATGAACTTTTGCTCCAAGAACTACCACAGGCAAGTTCTCAGCCCTGGGCACTGGCTGCCTGGAAATAGACTCAGTGCTGTTGGGGGTGGGCACGGTAGGACTGAGACCAGCCTTTTGGACTGCGGGCTGCGTGGGAGTGGGGTGAGGCCTGTGACTGCTGGCTTTCTCCCACTTTCCTGGCGGACCTGTATGACTAATGGCCTTAATCCTCCTGGGAACATAACTCCATTGGACTGAGAACCACACCCCCATCCCCCACAGCAGCCACAGCAAGCCCCGCCCAAGCAGAGTCTGAGCTCAGACACCCTATTCCTGCCCCCACCTGGTGGTCTTTCTCTACCCACCCTGATGGCCGAAGACAAAGGTTATAATCTCCTGGGGGCTCTGTGGTCCTGCCCACCCCTGAGAAACCTGAATACTTAATTAGGCTACCTTAGGGCAAGTTTGCATCCTCTCTACAGGACCTCAGCTGATGCTCTCTTGAAAGCACCACCTCCTGGCTGGAGGCCAACCAATATAAAACCAGCACACTTAACAAAAATACAGCTGAGGACCCTGACAGAGTGCACTTCACTCCGCTGCTACCCCCACCAGAGCAGGTGCTGGAGGTCAACCAATATAAAACCAGCACACTCAACAAAAATACAGCCAAGGACCCTCACAGAGTCCATTTCACTCCCCTGCTACCCCCACCAGAGCAGGTGCTGGTATCCGCACCTGAAAGACCTGAAGATGGATCACATCACAGGACTCTTGACAGACACTCCCCAGTACCAGCCTGAAGCCCGGTAGCTCCACTGGGTGGGTAGACCTGCAAGAGCAAAAACAGTCATTGCAGTTTGGCTCTCAGGAAGCCCCATTCCTCGGGGCAGGGGGAGAACACCACATCAAGGGAGCACCCCCAAGATAAGAGTACAGCAGCCCTTGAGTCCCAGATCTTCCCTCTGGTTCCAAATGAGAAGGAACCAGGAAAACAATTCTGGTAATATGACAAAACAAGGTTCTTAAACACCCCCAGAAGATCACATCAGCTTACCAGCAATGGATCCAAACCAAGAGGAAATCTCTGAATTGCCAGAAAAAGAATTCTGAAGGTCAATTATTAAGCTAATCAAGGAAGTACCAGAGAAAGGTGAAATTCAACTTAAAGAAATAAAAAACATGATACAGGTTATGAAAGGAGAATTCTTCAGTGAAATAGCATAAAAAAATCACAGTTTCTGGAAATCAGGGACACACTTAGAGGAATGCAAAATGCACTGGAAAGTCTGAGCAATAGAATCGAACAAGCTGAAGAAGGAACTTCGGAGCTCAAAGAAAAAGCTTCTGAGTTAACCCTATCCGTCAGAGACAGAAGAATTTCAAAAAATGAGGCCTCCAAGAAGTATGGGAGTAAGTTAAGTGTCCAAACCTAAGAATAATTGGTGTTCCCGAGGAAGAAGAGAAATCTAAAAGTTAGCAAAACATATTTGAGGGAATAATTGAGGAAAACTTACCTAGCCTTGCTAGAGATCTAGACATCCAAATGCAAGAACTCAAAAAACACACCTGGGAAATTCATTGCAAAATTCATTGCAGAATAATTTATCACCTAGGCACATAGTCATCAGATTATCTAAAGTCAAGATGAAGGAAAAATCTTAAGAGCTATGAGGCAAAAATATCAGGTAACCTATAAAGGAAAACCTATCAGATTAACAGAAGATTTCTCAACAGAAACCCTACAAGCCAGAAGAGATTGATTAGGGTCCTATCTTTAGTCTCCTTAAACAAAACAATTATCAGCCAAGAATTTTGTGTCCAGTGAAACTAAGCCTCATAAATGAAGGAATGATAGTCTTTTACAGACAAACAAATGCTGAGAGAATTCGCCACTACCAAGCCAGCACTATAAGAACTGCTAAAAGGAGCTCTAAGTCTTGAAAAAAATCTTTGAAATACACCAAAATAGAACCTCCTTAAGACATAAATCCAACAGAACCTCTATAACAATAATAATGAAAAAAACAGCATGGTATTCAGGCAACAAATAGCACAATGAGTAGGATAGTATCTCACATCTCAATATTAATGTTGAATGTAAATGACCTAAATGCTCCACTTAAAAGATAGAGAATGGCAGAATGGATAAGAATTCACCAACCATGTTTCTGCTGTCTTCGGGAGACTCACCTAACACATAAGGACTTACATAAACTTAAAGGGGTGAAAAAATATTTCATGTGCAAATGGAGACTAAAAGCGAGCAGGAATAGCCATTCTTTCATCAGACAAAACAGACTTTAAAGCAACAGCACTTAAAAAAGACAAAGAGGGACATTATATAATGATAAAAAGCCTTGTCCAACAGGAAAATATCATAATCCTAAATATATATGCACCTAACACTGAAGCTCTGAAATTTATAAAACAATTACTACTAGACCTAAGAAATGATATAGACGGCAACACAGTAATAGCGGGGGACTTTGATTCTCCACTGACAGCACTAGACAGGTCATCAAGACAGAAAGTCAACAAAGAAGGAATGAACTTAAACTATACCCTACAACAAATGGACTTAACAGGTATTTACAGAGCATTCTACCCAACAACTGCAGAATATACATTCTATTCATCAGCACATGGAACATTCTCCAAGATGGACCATATGATCAGCCACAAAACAAGTCTCAGGAATTTTAAAAAATCTAAATTTGGAGCTTGCAGTGAGCCGAGATCCGGCCACTGCACTCCAGCCTGGGCGACAGAGCGAGACTCCGTCTCAAAAAAAAAAAAAAAAATCTAAATTATATCAAGTACTCTCTCAGACGATAGTGGAATAAAATTGGAAATCAACTCCAAAGGCACCCACAAAACCATGCAAATACAGGGAAATTAAACAACCTGCTCCTGAATGATTGTTGGGTTAACAATGAAATCAAGATGCAAATTTAAAAAAATCTTTGAACTGAATGATAATAGTGACACAACCTATCAAAACCTCTGGGATACAGCAAAGGCAGTGCTAAGAGGAAAGTTCATAGCCTCAAATGCCTACATCAGAAAGACTGAAAGAGCACAAATAGACAATCTAAAGTCCCATCTCACACAACTGAAGAAACAAGAACAATCCAAACCCAAACCCACCAGAAGAAGAGAAGTAACGAAAATCAGAGCGGAACTAAATGAAATTGAAACAAAAAAAATTAAAAAAGATAAATTGAACAAAAAGCTGGTTCTTTTTAGATAAATAAAAAGATAAATTTTTTTAGATAAATAAAATTTTTATTTTATCTATCTAGATAGACAAAATTTTTATTTTATCTATCTAGATAGACAAAATTTTTATTTTATCTATCTAGATAGACAAATTTTTATTTTATCTATCTAGACAAAATTTTTATTTCATCTATCTAGATAGACAAAATTTTTATTTTATCTATCTAGACAAAATTTTTATTTTATCTATCTAGACAAAATTTTTATTTTATCTATCTAGATAGACAAAATTTAAATTTTATCTATCTAGATAGACAAAATCTAAATTTTGTCTAGATAGATTAAATTTTTGTCTATCTAGATAGATTAAATTTTTATTTTATCTATCTAGATAGATAAAACTGATAGACCATTGGTGAGATTAACCAATAAAATAAGGGAGAAGATCCAAATATAAGCTCAATTAGAATTGAAATGGGAGATATTACTACTGATACCACAGAAATACAAAAGATTATTCGAAGCTACTATGAACACCTTTATTTATGCACATAAACTAGAAAACCTAGAGGAGATGGATAAATTCCTGAAAAGGTACAACCATCCTAGCTTAAATCAGGGAGAATTAGATACCCTGAACAGACCAGTAACGAGTAGCGAGATTGAAATGGTAATAAAAAAATTACGAACAAAATAAAGTCCAGGATCAGATGGATTCAGAGCAGAATTCTATCAGACATTCAAAGAAGAATTGGTACCAATCCTATCGACACTATTCCACAAGGTAGAGAAAGAGGGAATTCTCCCTAAATCATTCTATAAGCCAATATCACCCTAATACCAAAACCAGGGAAGGACATAACCAAGAAAGAAAACTACAGACCAATATCCCTGATGAACATAGATGCAGAAATCCTCAACAAAATACTAGCTAACTGAATCCAACAGCAAATTAAAAAGATAATCCACCGTGATCAAGTGGGTTTCATACCAGGGATGCAGGGATGGTTTAACATATGCAAGTCAATAAATGTGATAACACCAAATAAACAGAATTAAAAACCAAAATCACACGATCATCTCAATAGATGCAGAAAAAGCATTCAACAGAATCCAGCATCACTTTATGATTAAGTCCTCAGCAAAATCAGCATACACGAGACATACCTTAATGTAATAAAAGCCACCTGTGACAAACCCACAGCCAACATAATACTGAACCAGGAAAAGTTTGAAAGTATTCTCCCAAGAACTGGAATAAGACAAGGATGCCCACTGTCACCACTCTCTTCAGCATAGTACTGGAAGTCCTAACCAGAGCAATCAGACAAGAGAAAGAAAGAAAGGGCATCCAAATCGGTAAAGAGGAAGTCAAACTGTCACTGTTTGCCGATGATATGATTATTTATGTTGAAAACCCCAAAGACTTTTCCAAAAAGCTCCTAGAACTGATAAAAGAATTCAGCAAGGTTTCAGGATACAAAATAAATGTACACAAATCAGTAGCTCTTTTGCTCTTTTATACATTAACAGCGATCAAGCTGAGAATCATATAAAGAACTCAACCCCTTTTACAGTAGCTGCACAAAATAAAATAAATACTTAGGAATATACCTAACCAAGGAGGTGAAAGAGCTCTACAAGGGAAACGACAAAACACTGCTGAAAGAAATCATAGACAAAACAAACAAGTGGAAACACATCCCATGCTCATGTATGGGTAGAATCAATATTGTGAAAATGACCATACTGCCAAAAGCAATCTACAAATTCAATGCAATTCCCATCAAAATACCACTATCATTCTTCACAGAACTAGAAAAAACAATCCTAAAATTCAGATGGAACCAACAAAGAGCCTGCATAGCCAAAGCAAGACTAAGCAAAAAAGGCCAGGTGCAGTGGCTCTTGCCTGTAATCCCAGCACTTTGGAAGGCCAAGGCGGGCAGATTACCTGAGGTCAGGAGTTTGAGACCAGCCTGACCAACATGATGAAACCCCAACCCTACTTTAAAAAGTACACAAATTAGCCAGGTGTGGTGGCTTGCGCCTGTAATCCCAGCTACTTGGGAGGCTGAGGCAGAAGAATCACTTGAACTCAGGAGGTGAAAGTTGCAGTGAACCAAGATCGCGCCATCCATTGCACTCCAGTCTGGGTGACAAGAGTGAGACTCCATCTCAAAAAAAAAAAAAAAAAAAAAAAATCAGCAAAAAGAACAAAGCTGGAGGCATCACATTACCCAACTTCAAACTACGATATAAGGTCATAGTCACCAAAACAGCATGGTACTGGTATAAAAATAGGTACATGGACCAATGGAAAAGAATAGAGAACCCAGAAGTCAACCCAAATACTTACAGCCAACTGATCTTCGACAAAATAAACAAAAACATAAAGTGGGGAAAGGACACCCTATTCAACAAATGGTGCTGGGATAATTGGCAAGCCACAGGTAGGAGAATGAAACTGGATCCTCATCTCTCACCTTATACAAAAATCAACTCAAGATGGTCAAAGACTTAACCTAAGAGCTGAAACCATAACAATTATAAAGATAACATCAGAAAAAATCCTTCTAGACATTGGCTAGGCAAAGACTTCTTGACCAAGAACCCAAAAGCAAATGCAACAAAAACAAAGATAAATATATGAGACTTAATTAAACTAAAAAGCTTCTGCACAGCAAAAGAAATAATCAATAAACAGACATCCCACAAAGTGGGAGAAAATTTTCACAATCAATACATCTGACAAAGGACTAATATCCAGAATCTGCAAAGAACTCAAATCAGCAAGAAAAAAACAAACAATCTCATTAAAAAGAGGGCTAAGGACATGAATAGACAGTTCTCGAAAGAAGATGTACAAAAGCGTATGGAAAAATGCTTAACATCACTAACAATCAGGGGAATGCAAATAAAAACCACAGTGTGATACCACCTCACTCCTGCAAGAATGCCCATAATAAATGAAAAATAATAGATGTTGGTGTGGATGTGGTGAAAAGGGAACACTTTTACACTGTTAGTGAGAATGTGAATTAATACAACCACTATGGAAAACATTGTGGAGTTTCCTTAAAGAACTAAAAGTATATCTACCATTTGATCAGCAATCCCACTTCTAGATATCTACTCAGAGGAAAAGAAGTCATTATATGAAAAAGGACACTTGCACATGCATGTTTATAGCAGCACAATTTGGAATTGCAAAAATATGGAACCAACCCAGATGCCTATTGGTCAACGAGTGGATGAAGAAAATGTAGTGTATACCAGTATACTATAGAATACTACTCAGCCCTAAAAAGAGTGAAATAATGGCGTTTGCAACAACGTGGATGGAATCGGAGACTACTATTGTAAGTGAAGTAAGTCAGGAATGGAAACCCAAACATTGTGTGTTCTCACTCATAAGTGGGAGCTGAGTTATGAGGATGCAAAGGCATAAGAATGATACAATGGACTTTAGGGACTTGAGGGAAAGGGTGGGAGGGGGACGAGGAATAAAAAACTACAGCGTATGCTGCTTGGGTGATGGGTGCACCCAAATCTCAGAGATAATCACTAAAGAACTTAGTCACATAAGCAAACAACACCTGTTCTCCCAAAATCTATTGAAATAAAAAATAAATTTTAAAAAATTTAATAAATAAAAATCTCCTGCTCAAGTTACCAAGTTCAGATAGTATGATATGTGAATTCTGCTATTTAAGAAATTATTCCAATTTTATACAGACTCCTCCGCAGAATATAAAAAAGGATAGCTTGCCACTCATTGTATGAAACTAGAGTAGCCTTGATAATGAAAAAAACTAAACAAGGACACCATCAGAAAAGAAAAATACAGATCACTTCTGCAAATACAGATCACTTCTGCACACACAGAAGCAAAGCATCTGGGGGAAACCATCATTAATCAAATCTAGATATTCTTAAAAATTATTTTTATAATTGACTAGAACTTTTCCTAGAAATGCAAGACAATTCAACATTAGAAAACCTATGAATGTAATTTGTCACACTAACAGATTAAGGTGGATACAAACCCTGTATGATCAGAGAAAGCATTGGAACTGTAGCACAAGCACAGTCAGCCAGAGGTGAGAGGAGCGGAGATAAGACTGCAGAGTTGCCGATGGCTGAAACTGGATGGGCATGTAGGGCTCATTGTACTCCACTCTGTGTATGCTTCAAATGTCCGTGATATTTTTTTTTTAAGTAAGACCTAACACTCCTTCCAAATAAAAATGCTTAGCAGATTACAGTAGTATCAGGGGTCTTAGCACAGTAGAACAAGAAAAAATGAAATAAAAATTGTCGGGATTGACAAGAAAGAAAACTGTCATTATTTACAGATGAAATATTTATACACAGAAAACTCAAGTCCTGTCATTGCAGATAGTATTTACATAGAAAAACATGAAATTGGATTCCTACCTTGTACCAAGTGTGAAAATCAATTCTAGATAGATTAAAAGACAAATGATGTAGTATGAAAGGACAAAGGATAAAAACAAGTAACTCACAGGAGAAGAAACTATGATCAATTTTACTGCAGTCAGGGAAATGCAAACTAAACCCTCAATGAAACAACCATTTCCACCTGTCAGTTTAGCCAAAATTAAGAGATCTAACAATATTAAGATTTAGAGAAGAAGTGGAGAAATTAGTGTTTCTTTATGCTGTTGGTGGGTTGGTAGAACCACTCTGAAGGGTAATTCATTATATCCCATCCACTGGAATTGGCACGAGCAGTTCCTGCCAGGTATATGCCCTGGAAAGTTTTTTGCCCAAGTGCACAAGGAAACATGTAAAGCCATCCTAGCAGCATTATTTGTAATAACAAAAAACTGAAAATCACCTGCATGTTCACCATCAGGGAAATGGATAAGAGAAGTGTGATCTGTTTGTGCAGAAGGGAAAATGAGTGCCTTAGAACTAAATGTATTTATAGCGTATGATACTATTTAAGGATGAACAATGTGCAAAACAATGTCATATACTGTTTATGATATGGATGTAGTAAACGTATAAAAGCTTGCACAGGAATGATGAGCACCAAATTCAGGACACAGTTTTCCTGGTGGTGGGGTGGGGGTTGCTGGGAGGTGGGGAGAGGGAGAGGAATGAGACTGGGGAGTTCTGGCCACATTCTGATGTTTTATTTCTTAAGCTGGGTAGTGGGTACACAGAGGTTTGTTAAATTATTCATTGCATCTTTCGGAGTGTTTAAAATATTGTGTAATTGAAAAATAAAGGGATACGAAAAGATGAACTAACTAAACATTGACCAAAAGAAAGCCAGTGTAGGCCAGGCACGGTGGCTCATGCCTGTAATCCCAGCACTTTGGGAGGCCGAGGTGGGCAGATCACTTGAGGTCAGGCGTTCGAGACCAGCTGGCCTACGTGGTGAAACCCCATCTTTACTAAAAATACATAAAATTAGCTGGGTGTGCTGGTGCTGAGGTGGGAGAATCGCCTGAACCTAGGAGGCAGAGGTTGCAGTGAGCTGAGATCGCGCCACTGCACTCCAGCCTGGGCGACAGAGCGAGACTCCGTCTCAAAAAACAAAACAAAACAAAAGAAAGCTCATGTATTAATATCAGCCAAAATAGAGGTGAAGGTGAAAAGAGGATGGATGAGAATAAAGAGGCATATTACATGATGAAAAGAGGATACCTCCAGAAGGAACACACTGCAGGGCATGAACTTGCAGGACCTAACAACCTGGCCTCAGAACATTGACCAAAAACAGGCAGAATTACAAGGAGAAATAAAAACTTTACCATCTTATGAGAGATTTATAACATGTCTCTGTCAAACTGAAGGATGAAACTGACAAAAGATTAGAAAGGATCTAAAAACATGAACCAGTTGTCACATACAGAACTGTACCCAACAGATAGCGAATAGAATATTCATTATTTAGGGCACATGGAACATTTGCAGACTTTGACCGTTTATTAGGTCACTCAGGAAACTTCAACAAGTATTAATTACTGTCCAGCTGGGCGCAGTTCCTCACTCCTGTAATCCCAGCGCTTTGGGAGGCTGAAGTGGGCAGATCACCTGAGGTCAGGAATTCAAGACCAGCCTGGCGTGGTGAAACCAAAATGGCGAGACCCCTATCTACTAAAAATAGAAAATTTAGCCGGGTGTGGTGGTGGGTGCCTGTAATCCCAGCTACTCTGGAGGCCGGGGCAGGAGAATCACTTGAACCTGGGAGGTGGAGGTTGCAGTGAGCCAAGATCATGCTACTGTACTCCAGCTTGGGTGACAGAGCGAGACTCCAACTAAAAAAAAAATAAAAATAAAAAATGAATATTGCTGTCCTGCAGAGCACAACCTTGATATCATTTAGATAAGCAGGCACCGTTAATGAAAAGTCATTTAATATCTTTCCCATATTTGTAAGTTGAAGGTTTGGGAGTAAAGAGGAAATCAGAAATCATGATGGCCATTACAGAATATTTAGAACTGAACAGTATCAACGCTTGTAAGAGGAATCTGAAACAACACTTAAAGGAAAACTTATAATCTTAATGCAGTTATCAGGAAAAAAAAGGATAAAAAATAAACAAGTACTCTTAAAAAAAAAAAGCATCTTGCCCTATCACCCAGGCTGGAGTGCATTAGTGTAATCATGGCTCACTGCAGCCTCGAACTGGGTTCAAGTGGTCCTCCCACCTCAGTCTCCCAAGTAGCTGGGGCCATAGGCACACACCACCATGCCCAGCTAATTTCTATTTTTTGTAGAGACGTGGTCTCACAATGTTGCCCAGGCTGGTCTCAAACTCAGTGGACTCAAGCGATCCTCCCACCTCAGCCTCCCAAAGTGCTGGTAATGCAGGCATGAGCCGCAGAGCCTGGCTTAACAAGTACTTATATGAAAAATCTAGAAGAAGGAATAATAAACCAAAGAAAAATTGAAAGCAGATGATGCTAAGAGTAGACATTTGTTGTACAGATCACTGAAACACCAAGATAACAAGCATGTTCATGAAGTAGATAATTGTACAGCAACTGATCAAGGAAAAAAAGCACAAATAAAAAATGTAACCCAAAAGGGAGTCGTAACTATAGGAAAATGAGATTTTTTTTTTAATTCCAAAAGAATATTTTGGCAACTTTATGCCATTAGATTGGAAAGCGTAGATGAAACATGCTTTTTTTTTTTTTTTTTTTTTTTTGAGATGGAGTCTCGCTCTGTCGCCCAGGCTGGAATGCAGTGGTGCGATCTTGGCTCACTGCAAGCTCCGCCTCCCGGGTTCATGCCATTCTCCTGCCTCAGCCTCCCGACTGGCTGGGACTACAGGCGCCCACCACCACACCCGGCTAATTTTTTGTATTTTTAGTAGAGACAGGGTTTCACCGTGTTAACCAGGATGGTCTTGATCTCCTGACCTCATGATCAGCCCGCCTTGGCCTCCCAAAGTGCTGGGATTACAGACATGAGCCACCGTGCCTGGCCAAAACATGCATTTTTATAGGAAGATATTAAGTGGATTAAATTAGCTCAAGAAGAAATTTTGAAAACCTGGACATTTCATAACTATAAAAGAAATTTAACAGATAGTCAAAGTTCTCTTCCTATCTTTCTGCCTCCTGCCTGGGGCCCAGTCATTATAAGGCGAGTTTCACCAAGCCTTTCAAGAAGAAATAATAACTATTTGACTCAAACAATTTCAGAGAAGGGATGAAATCATTTCATGAGGCTAGTACAACCTTGACACCAAAGCCATGCAAGGACAGTTTAAGACAAAACACAGACCAGAACGCAAGCTGCATGGGGCAGGGTCTTTGTTTTATCCACTCACCATCCTAAGCACCTGAATATCGCCCAACACGGCAGGTACGCTAACGTCTCCCCAGTGAAAGCAGATTCATTCAAATCTCATGGCATAAAGCTGCCATAATATTCTTCTGTAATTAAAAAAATCTCTTTTTCCTATGTTGTGACCCCCCTTTCATGTTACAATTTTTATTTGTGCTTTTTTTTTCACTTGGTCAGTCTTGCTATACAATTATCTACTTCATGTGTCTCCTTAAAAATATGCTTTTTACAGTCTTGTTATTTTGGTGTTTTTTTATCTGCATCACAAATGTCTGCAAATAATCTAAAATCTATTAAAAAATCAAATCAGCTGCATATATTAAAAAAGAACCTAATAGCTAAACTGTGTTCATTCTAGTAATACAAGAAATACAAATAATACAAGAAATTGTCAGCATAATTCCTAATCTCTACAGGTTAAAAGAGAACATGTGTCATAGATGCAGAAAAGTGAAACATTGATAAAAATAAACTTTAATTCATGATAAAAAAAAAGTCATACTAAGAATTGACAGGAGCTTAAAAAAATCTGGTAAAGAGTATCTACAAAAACCCTACAACCAGGAAGGGTAATAGCTAATGGGTATGAGTTTCTTTTTTTGAAGGGATGAAAATGTTCTAAAATGGACTGTGATAATGGTGACACATATTTTTGAGTATACTAAAAACTATTGTATACACTTTAAATGGGCGAATTATATCCCAATAATGCTGTTATTTAAATAGCAAGGATCATAGATAATAGTGAAAGATTAGAAGTATTATTAAAAGGAAAATAAGGATGCCTACTATTCAAGCAGTCGAAGCTAATGTAGTAAGAAAAAAGAAAGAAGTAAAAAGACCGGAAAGGAATAGAAAAAAACTATTATTATTTGCAAATGTGATTATTTACTATAGAAAATCCCAGATAATATATTAGATATAATAAGAAAATTCATCAGTATTGCTGAACATAGGATAAATGTACAAAAATATAGCTTTTCTATATAATAAATAACATTATTCTATTAGAAAATTCAATTTAAAAGAAAGGTCTCATTCACAGTAGTAACAAAACTTCCAGGTACCCAGAAATAAATCTAACTAAAATTGTGCAAGACTTCTGTTGCAGTAATTGTGAAATGTCATTCAAGGCCTTAAGGAGCTGTATGTGTGCAGAGAGATGTTTATAAGTAGGAAGCCTTAAAATGGTGAAGGTGTCAGTTCTCCCCAATTTAATTTATGAATCAACGCAATCCTGATCCAAATTCCAATGGGACTGTTCTTGGAATTCAGCATATTGATTATATGGAAGAGTAAAAGTCCAAGAAAAGACAATTCAGGAAGAAGAAATTTGTCCTACCATATATCATGACTTTTTATAAAGCTATGGTAATGAAAATAGTGTGGTATATGTAAAAATGAAATATCAAAAGAACAGACCAGAGAACCCGGAAACATTCCAAACATATGTAGAAAGTTGGTTATATGAGAAAGATGTCATTGGAAATCAATGGAGGAAGGATGGACTATTCAAAAATTTGGGTCTGGGAAAATTGGCTTTCCGTATGAAAAAAATTGGATCATCATCTCCTTGCATGCACAAAACTTCAGTTGGATTAGAAACCTAAATGTAAAAAATCAAACTTGATTTAAAGATGATTTAAAGAGTAAGAGGCCAGGCATGGTGGCTCATGCCTATAATCCCAGTGCTTTGGGAGGCTGAGGTGGGAGTATCGCTTGAGGCTCTTAAGTTCAAGGTCAGCCTGGGCAACATAATGAAAGCCCATATCCAAAAAAAAAAAAAAAAAATAGCTGATGGTGCACCTCTGCAGTCCCAGCTACGTGGGAGACTGAGACAGGAGAATTACTTGAGGCCAGGAGTTTGAGGTTATAATGAGCTAGGATCATGCCACTGCAGCCTGGGCAACAGAGCAAGACCCAGTCTTTAGAAGAAAAGAAAGAAAAATATATATATTATGAAAATATCTTTATGATCTTGGATGGAGAGAAATTTCTTCTCTTCTCTTTTCTTTTTTCTTTTCTTTTCTTTTCTTTTTTGAAATGGAATCTAGCTCTGTTGCCCAGGCTGGAGTGCAGTGGTGCGATCTTGGTTCACTGTAACCTCCGCCTCAAATAGTACATATAAATCTACTTATTTGTGTAAACCATCACACAGCGATTTTTCTGCCTCAGCCTCACGAATAGCTGGGATTACAGGCACCTGCCACCATGCCCAGCTAATTTTTGTATTTTTAGTAGACAGGGTTTCACTGTGTTGGCCAGGCTGGTCTTGAACTCCTGACCTTGTGATCCGTCCACCTTGGCCTCCCAAAGTGCTGGGATTACAAACGTGAGCCACTGTGCCTGGCCCAAATTTCTTTTTTTTAATGGAGATGGGGTCTTGCGATTGTGCCACTGCGCTCCAGCCTTGGCAATAGAGCAAGACCCCATCTCCAAATTTCTTTTTTTTTTTAAATGGAGATGGGGTCTTGCTCTATTGCCAAGGCCGGAGTACAGTGGCATGATCATAGCTCACACAACTGGCTCAAGTGATCCTCCTGCCTCAGCCTTCTGAGTAGCTGGGACTACAGGTGCATACTACCACACCTAGCTCATTAAAAAATTTTTTTTGTAGACAGGGTCTCGCTATGTTGCCCAGGCTGGTCTCTATCTCCAAAGTGTTGGGATTACAGGTGTGAGCTACCACTCCTGGCCGTGTGTGTTTGTAGTGAAAATATCTTTATGACCTTGGATGGAGAGGAATTTCTTAAGATGCAAAAAGCAGAAAACATAAAGGAATAGACTGATAAGACTGATATTTAATTACATTAAACTTTTTTAATACACAAAAGCAAACAGGAGACTAAAGATATTTACAATAGATAATGCAAATAGAGTATTAGTATATACAAGAATACATAAGGAAGTCTCAAAAGTCAGTAAGAAAAATATGAGTCATCAGAAATAGGAGCTGGGGGGTTGAAAGGCAGGGCATAGAAGAGATCTAAGGGCCCCTGGGCAGGAGAAATGTTCAAACTCACTGGCTTGCCTTTTTTTTTTTTTGTAGAAATGGGGTCCCACTATGTCGCCCAGGCTGGTGTCGAACTCCTGGGGTCAAGTGATCCTCCCACCTTGGCCTCCCAAAGCGCTAGGACTACAGACGTGAGCCACCACGCCTGGCCGGTGCTTTTAAGCCCTTTCACGTTTATCAGATTGGGAACTCTCAAAGGGCGTGACAGTGCCATGGGTGGTGTGAGGATGTGATGAAGAACCATCCTCTGCGGCTGGCGGGAATATGATTTGGGATAACCATTTTGGAAACATCTAGTGAAGTCGGCGAAGGTGTGCATAGCCTACATATCTGGCAGCTTCAGTTCTAGAGAAACTTCACATGTGCACAAGGGGACACAGCAGCAAAAACCCAGAAGCCACTAAAAGTACCTGTGAGAAGGAAAATGGGTAAATGGAAGGAAAACTGTGTGATGGTTTACACAAATAAGTAGATTTATATGTATCAACATGGAGAGCCGGGTGCAGTGGCTCACCCCTGTAATCTCAGCACTGCAGGAGGCTGAGGGGGGCTGATTGCTTGAACCCAGGGGTTCAAGACCAGTCTGGGCAACATGGCAAAACCCCATCTCTACTAAAAAATACAAAAAATTAGCTGGGCATGGTGGCACCTGCCTGTGGACCCAGTTACTCAGGAGGCTGAGGTGTGAGGATTGATTGGGCCCAGAAAGCAGAGGTTGCAGTGAGCCAAGATCACACCACTGCACTCCAGCCTGGGAAACAGAACAAGACCCTGTCTCAAAAAAAAAAAAAAAAAAAAAAATGGAGAAACCTCAAAGCTGTATTGTTGAATGAAAACAGCAAGTTGAAGAATGGTGTGTAGTCTGGTACCTTCCTGTGCATGTTTAGCACATATGCAGTGTTCTGTTTATACATACGTGTATGTGTGTGATGTGTAGTGGAACCCTAAAGACTTGGATCCATTCATCCAACAAGGGACGACTATCCACAATATACAAGGAACTCAAACAACTCAACAGCAAAAAAAACAAATAATCACATTTAAAAGTGGGCAAAGGCTCTGAATAGACATTTCTCAAAAGAAGACATACAAATGGGCCAACGGATGTATGAAAAAATACTCAACATCACTAATCATCAGGCAAAGACAAATCCAAACCACAGTGAGGTATCGTCTCACCCATTTGGGATGGCCATTATCAAAGACAAAATTAACAAATGCTGGCAAGGATATAGAGAGAAGGGAACTCTCACACTGTTGATGGGAATGTAAATTAGTCCAGCCACTCGGGGAAACAGTATGGAGGCTCCTCAAGAGGAGCCATACCACAAAAATCCCACTGCTGGGTGTTTATCCAAAGGAAAGGAAGTTGGAACATGAAGTGCTGCCTGCCTCCTCATGCTCATGGCAGCACTATTCACAGTAGCAAAGATAAGGGATCAGCCTAAGTGCTTGCCAACAGATGAAAGGATACAGAAAATATGGTGTATATATAACAGAACACTATTCAGCCACAAAAAGAATGAAATCCTGTCATTTGCAGCAACATGGATGGAAGTGGATGTCATTAAGTTAAGTGAAATAAGCCAGGCACAGAAAGACAAACTTCACATGTTCTCACTCAGATGTGAGAGCAAAAAAGCTGATCTGGAGGTAGAGGTTAGAATGACGGCTACCAGAAGGTGGGAAGGCTGTAGGAAGAGGGGATGAGGAGAGGGTGGTTAAGGGGTACAAACACAGATAGAAGGAGCAAGTCCTAGTGTTTGACAGCATGGTAGGGTGACTATAACTAACAACAATATATTGTTTATTTCAAAATAATCAGAAGAAAAGGTTTGAGATGTTCCCAACACAATGCTAAATGTTTGAGGTGATGGATATGCCGAATACCCTATTTGATCATTGCACATTGTATGCATGTATCAAAATACCACAAGTACCCTAAAATATGTACAAATACTATGTATCGATAAAAAGAATTAAAAAACGGCAGGGTGTGGCGGCTCACGCCTGTAATCCCAGCACTTTGGGAGGCCGAGGTGGGCGGATCACGAGGTCAGGAGATGGAGACCATCCTGGCTAATGCGGTGAAACCCCGTCTCTACTAAAAATACAAACAATTAGCCGGGCGAGGTGGCGGGTGCCTGTAGTCCCAGCTACTTGGGAGGCTGAGGCAGGAGAATGGCATGAACCTGGGAGGCGGAGCTTGCAGTGAGCCGAGATCGCACCACTGCACTCCAGCCTGGATGACAGAGTAAGACTCCATGTCAAAAAAAAAAAAAAAAAAGAAAGAAATTTAAAAACACCCACAAATAAATAGAAAGTGAAAAAAGAAAAACGACTTGGATCTGTGTCAGATCCCTGGTTGGAGTTGGTCATGGGGAGGGGGACCATTGCACATGGGGCAAAATTTCCATTTTGGGTGGGGGACACATGAGTGTTTATTATTTTATTTTCTTGTATGTTTCCAAAAATTAAAGTAGAAAAGAGACATGGCTACTAGGACAAGGGTTGCATTTAGCCAGGCTGTGAGGCTGGACCCACCAAGTGGAGTGGCAGGAACTGAGAGCATAAGGCTCTGCTTCTGTTGGGTGGCCGTGTGCAGCCCAGCCCCCTGTGAACCTCGGCTTCCTTAACTGCAGTGACGTGGATGGCGCTGTTTCGTCTCTCCATGCCTGAGCTCACTGCTGCCCTCCTCGCCTCTGCCCACCTCCTTCTCCTGTTGGGAGCTCCCTTTTCATTTCTGGCTGAAAACCTAGAGTATGTTAGTCTTTTAAGACCCAGTTCTGCAGCCATGTCCTTCTGGAAGCTTTTCTGGAGGACCCTGGCATGCCCAGACCTTTGGAGACAGCATCATCTAAAGACCTGGATGTGCGTGTGTGGACATGGCAGTGCGCGTGGACGTGGCGGTGCACATGCACTCGTGTGGGTGGGGGTGCATGTGTGTGGGGAAGGCAGCCACGGGGGCTTGCCCTGTGTTCTCTCCATCCTGGCAGATCCTGACGGGAGAGGACTGGAATGCAGTGATGTATCACGGGATCGAATCGCAAGGCGGCGTCAGCAAAGGCATGTTCTCGTCCTTTTACTTCATTGTCCTGACACTGTTCGGAAACTGTATCCTTCTGTGGGGCTGGGGCAGAGGGTGGTCAGTGCTTGGCCCTTCTCTTCCCCATGGCCACCACATGGATCCCTCCAGGAGGACTAGGGGCCGTGGACGTGAGAGGTGCATTCCCAGAGTTGAGTGCAGATGGAGAACATTCTGCAGGTGGCCGGAGTGCAGGGGTCTGGAGGCTTTGGGGCTCAGCTTGAGGGAGCATGAGCTGCTGCGTGTGGGGGTATCCAGAGGTGGGGGTGGGTGCGGCCAGCAGCAGGCCCAGGACAGACTCTGAGCAGCAGTCAGGGAGCCTCACACTCTGGGCAGGTGGGTTTTTGTTTTCACTTTGATTTAATTGCATACTTAGGTTTTGGCACTGGGCTTTAAAAAGGAGCCCTTCCCCCTGCTGATACCATCCCCTTTGCAGAGAAATGTAAGGAAAGGTTTTCTGTGGAGGATGTCAGTTGGGCTGTTTCAGGACCTTGAGTCAGAGGGTGAGTCTGTGGGGTCAGAGCGAGCCCAGCCGCCGGTGGTGAGCTCTGCCTCAGCAAGGGGCCATGATAGGGACAGGGCTGGGGCCAAGGAAGATCTGGAGGGAGAACTACAGCGTTCGTGGTATAGGCAAGGGTGAGGGCTATGACAGGCAGTGTGAGTGGGTCCCCCTGTAGCTGGGGTGGGAAGTTCAGGCCTAGAAGTGTCTTTGGTTCTCAAACTCATCTGGGCATCACAGTCCCCTGAGGGATGGTAAGCCTGGATTCCAGCCCTAGCCCAGGGTGTCAGAGGCAGTGGGGCTGGGCTGGGGCCTGAGAATGTACATTCTCACAGGCTGCAGGGGGAGCCCGTGTTTCTCTTCTGGGGACCCCACTTTGAGAACTGCTGTGACAGAACACCCCGCAGGGCCCCGAGGAGCTGGAGACAATGTCTCACAGTCGACCTCCCGGCTCTGCTTCTCCCCCGACCTTCTCACACACGACGGCCACTCCACCCCGTCTGTCTGTCCTCGTCTCTGCCTCACTGGTGCCGGTGCCGTCAGTGCCCTTGCAAACTTCACCTTCTTTCCTGTCTCCATCTCCCTGGCTCCTCATTCCTCGCTCCACCTCTCCTAGAATGGCCCAGCAGGGGCTCCCTCTCTCAGTCTTGTTAGTCACGGGGTGGTCCTTAGGCTGCAGCTCAGGGCCTGGTCCCCAGAATGGGGGATCCAGCCTTCCTGGGAAGTTGAGTGTGAGCCTAGGAGGGGCTCCAGAGAGCCTGAGGGGGCAGTGTCTGCTTTGGAGATGGGTGGCCCTGGGGCTGGCACCGGAGGCACCAAAGAAAGGCAGCCCCGGTTGTCAGAGAGGGACGGAGGCCTCAGACAGGACAGCGGTGTCCAGAAGGAGGTGCCTCTGCCTCAAGACAGAGCAGTGGCCAGTGGTTCGCCACAGCTGAGTCTGACCCTGACACTGAGGCCAGGCATGCTGGCCACGAGCATCCCCCTCCCTGTCCACTCAGCGTTAGTCCTGCTGGATCCCAAGGGTCATGGCCCTTGGTCCTGCTTTCTGGGCATGGAAAGGCCTCTGAGGGTGTCAGTGGCTGTGGCTGGTGCCTGGAGGTGTCAGCCTGGCCTCAGTGTCCTGCCCTGTGGGCTCTGCTGGAGCTCTGCGTGGACTCACCTGTGAGGCTCTGGCCTGGGGTATGCGCTCACTTGACCCCCAGGGAGGGGGCACCTGTCCAGCCAGAGAGGGACCTGACCTGCCAGGGTCACTGCTGTTGGCCTCATACAGAGCCAGCTGCTACTCGGCCTGGCAGAGGCCAGTACCACAGGGAGAGTGGCTGTAGCCTGGGCAGGGGTGAGTCGCAGGCCTGTGATGAAACGGGCTGGATCACGTGGTGTGCAAGGTTCTAACGGGGGCAGCTTCCTCTCCCCACAGATGCCGTGGTGCATTTGGCAGCTTCTGAGTCACTTTTGGTTGTCAGCACTGATGGGGAGGGGCTGATGGCCTCAAGTGGACGGAGACCAAGGGTGCTGCCTGCCATCCCATAGAGGACTGCCCAGCCCCAAATGCCAGCAGGGCCTGGGCTGAGAAACCTGGAGTCATAAAATGGCCAGGAGGGCACCCCCAATGGCCAGGGTCTGGAAGGGCAGACCCAAGTCACAGTCGGGGTCCTGACTATGTTTGGGGTGGTTCTGGGAAACTGTGCAGGGGCAGGGAGGTGAGCGTTCAGGAAAAGGCAGCTTCCAGTGATGGGTGAAGAGTTCCTTTTGCAAAGAAAAACACCGTGACGGGACAAGGACCTGGTCCCGCGAGCTTTGAGGAGGAGGCCGCACACCCCAGGTGGTGCCTGTGCCAGTACCTGTGGCAGGTGCTTCCCTTTGGGCCTTGGTTTCTTCATTTCTAAAAGGTGGGGCAGCACCTCACACTGGGTCCTGGTAGGTCAGTTGAGGCAAGGTGCAGTCCCAGGAACCAGATCATGCCATCTGCCGTCTCCACGGCCTGACGTGAGTCCTGCAATCTAGAGGGGGGTGCCGCAAAGAAGAGGCCCCAGGACACCATGCGGGAAAAGGAAATGGAAAGGAGGGGAAGGTAGCACTAGGCAGCATCTGTGGGCCTAGGACTTGGGGCCCAGCATGTGCTGGCCACAGGTGGGTTTGCAAGCTCGTGGTTTGTCTGAGGTGGTCTCTGCTCACAGGACCCAGAAGGCAGTGGAGCCCCACCTGGAGCCTGTGGAGTAGGAGCTGTTTGTGGGGAGGCTTCTTGTGCTGGCCGGGGCTTGGGGAGTTGGGAGCACAGCAGGCAGACCATGGGCCCTCGTTAGGAGGCAGAGGCAGATGGCTCCAGCACAGCCTCTGAGCTTCGCTCCTGCACAGTCAGCCCGAAAGAGCTGGGTTGGGGGAAGAGGCTCAGGTGGGCATTAGGGGAGGCTGGGTGATGGGAGGCTGAGCAAAGGAGGGATTGGCAGAGAGGCTGGAGGTGAGGACGGAGCAGGGGGCTGGAGGGCCTAGTGGCTGGGCTGGAGTGTGTCTGGGGATGGGGCCTGGGGGAGCTGGTAGGTGCCAAGGGAAGGAGGCTGGAGGCTGGTTGGGATCTGGGGAGATGGGGGAAGCTGCAGTGTGACTGGGGCCATGTGGGGCAGAGGTTCCCTTCCTCAGCTGGACCCAACCAGACACTCTGCTGAATGTCTTTCTGGCCATCGCTGTGGACAACCTGGCCAACGCCCAAGAGCTGACCAAGGTAGGTGGCGACAGGGAGGGACCGGTGTCAGCCCACGTCACTTGAATGTGGCCGCAGCCAGGAGGAGTCTGGGTCCTGGGTTAGGGCCTCGTGTCCAGGAGCGTTGCCTTGGGTCCTGGCGGGCAGAGGCTGGTTTGTCACTCAGGGGCTGGAGGCTGGAGCTGAGGATGCAGGGAGAGCCAGAGCCCTGAAGGCAGATGGACAGGCAGGCTCTCAGAGAAGCCAGCACCGGGAAGAATGGCCTGAACGGCAGGGTGTGCTGGGAGCAGGAGGGGCCTGAGCAGGAAGAGCAGCTGGTGGCCCTATCCCAGCACAGCTGCGCCACAGTGGGACAGCTGCTGCTTCAGGCAGTGCCCAGCGGGTGCCATTTTAATATTCGTCTCATCCCTGAGCCTGGTGGGGGATGCAATTGTACATGTCTCCCTCTGTGATATCCCTCCGGATGACACAGTCCCCTCCTGGTCATGCTCTCCCCAGCCCTGGACACTTGTAGTGTGGCCACCTGCCATCTCAGTCGCAGGCTTGTGTGTTGACTCAAGCCCTAGCTCCTAGTAGAGGTGGTGCTGCCTTCTGGTTTGGTGTGAACCACGCTGCAAACGTCCCACGTGCATGCTCTGCACGTCAGCATGTACCTGTGTGTCACCATGTATGTGTCACTGTGTGCCCTTTTCTGCCTGTGCACCATCCCTGGACAGGTGTCTGCATGCACCTGTGCATGTCTAGGGGTCTGACACAGTTCTGTCACTCCAGTCCAGTGTCTCTCCATGCCTTCCCTGTTCCGGGGCTGAGAGAGGCAGGTTCAGGATTTCTGTCCATGGGCAGCAGAGATGCAGGTGTGCCACAGAGCTTCTCCAAGAGTGAGTGCTGTGCAGGTGCCCCTGCTCCCCCCAACCCAGCTCTCCAGGAGGGGGGTGTGGTCCCTGCGGTGTGCCAGCTGCAGCCTGAGCCTCCCTTTGCTTCTCCTCAGCCTTCTTACTCCCACGCCTCCAGACCTGGGCCATGGCCATGCCTATGCCTAGGGGCCTGGATTCCTCCCTGGCGCTCTGGTTTCTGGCTTCTCTCTGTTCCTGTCTTCAGCTGGGCCGCTTGGGTTGGGGGAGCCCAAGCCCCCACAGAGCTCTCCTTGGTGCCGGGGTTGCCTTGGAGCCCGGGGCCCTTGCTGTCCTGGGTGGGCTGCACTGGAGCGCTGGGGCCCCACTGTCTCTTTAAGTTCTGTCATGAAGGAAGATGCGTGGAGGAAGCCATGTCCTTGGGGCCCTGTGTCCACATACATGTACCCTCATTGGTGGCCCCCCTTTTGTGTAACTGGCCTCATTTAGGAATTTCTTCTCGGAGGATCGGGGCCACTGGGGGCCTGTCTGTGTCTGGCTGTGGGCATTTTTCTGGGCTGACCAAGAGCCCCAAAGTTTATGACTCGACCATCCCCTTCCCTTATATTCCCATAATATTCCCACAAAGTATTACAGCACAATGTACCTTTTGAAGCGAGGATAAACTTGAATTTGTTTTAGACCTTGCAGGGGACTTTAGAACACTCCCTGGAGTGACTGGCAAAGTCCCTGCCCCAGAGGGTGGGAAGCTGGATGCAGCCGGATCTGCGAGGAGGGACCTGGGTGTGGGTGTTTCATGCTGGGTCTGGCTTTGCCTCCTCTCTGGGCTTGAAGTTTGAAGGTCTCTTCTCTGTGGAGGAAAACTTGCAGGCAGCTAACAAGGGACTTAGTTTTTGCCAGTGTTGTGCCCCGAAAGCAGATTCAAGGACATTTTAGGGAACATTGGGAATGCTAGCTCCCAGGGGAGCCAGGTGGGTCTGGGCTTCAGGATTTTGAGGAAACAGTGGTGGCCCCAGCAGTCCAGATGGACAACATGGAAGTCGTAGCTTCCATTCTGAGGCCTGTGGTCTCAGCCCAGAACTATTGATCCGGAACCCAGGTGCCGAGCATGTTGGTCTTGTTTAGTGACTTAGGGTCAGGGCCAGAGGGGGCAGAGGAAACTGCACCTGCCTGCACATGTGCACATGCCCAGCCCTGAGGGCAGGAGCCATGTGAAGTTCAGGGCCAGGCACTGCAAGTAGTCACCCAGGAGTGGGGGAGACAGGGAGAGGCTTCTCACAGCCACAGCTGGGGAAATGGGGACAGACATGGTCTGCTGGCTCCAGGCAGAAAAGCTCAAAGGTGGTGCGTGGCCCCACTGGACACCCTCCTGGTGGCAGTGCTTGTGGGCAGTGCTGGGTCAGGACTTAGCCACAGGTGCAGAGCCTCTTGCCCTTGCTCTTGGCTTTGTTAAAGTGTGACAGATGCTCCTGGGGGGACAGGTGGGACAAAAGGAGGGACAGATTTGCATTTCAGTGGGCAAGTTTGAGGTGCCATGGTACAGACAAGCTGAAGGCCAGGCATGTTAGCTCACACCTGTACTCCCAGCACTTTGGGAGGCCGAGGTGGGAGGATCACTTGAGCCTAGGAGTTCAAGAAAAATTAAATTAAAAAAATTTAGCCCGTCGTGATGACACGTGCTTGGAGTCCCAGCTGCATGGGAGGCTGAGGTTAGAGGATCACTTAAGCCTGGGAGGTCGAGGCTGCAGTGAGCTGAGATTGCGCCACTGCTCTCCAGCTTGGGTGACAGAGCGAGACCCTGTCTCTAAAAAAAAAGAAAAACAAATAACAAAAAACAAAACAAACAAATGGAAATATCCAGGCAGTGGCTGGGTACCTGGGTTAGAGCTCAGAGTAAGGTCAGGATCCACAGAGGTGAGGCCGTCGCCTCCAGGGAGACGGCACAAGCAAGAGGGCACCGAGGAAGGAATCCTAGTGACCATTACCTTTGAGTCACAGACACAGAAGGGAAGGCCCTGGAGAACACCAGAGACAGCTCCTGTGGAACGGGTCGCGGGGGGCCACATTCACTCAGGGGTTGGCTGTCTGTCTCCACTGGATAGAGAGCAGCACTGTGTATTTTTTGAGGCCCCTGGAGGAAGAGCTGATGTTATATATAGCCAGTGTTAGAGTGGCTATAACACTGTGAGGGGAACTGGACATTTCTCTTTGCTCAAACAGGATGAAGAGGAGATGGAAGAAGCAGCCAATCAGAAGCTTGCTCTGCAAAAGGCCAAAGAAGTGGCTGAAGTCAGCCCCATGTCTGCCGCGAACATCTCCATCGCTGCGTAAGGCTCCTGGGAGTGGATTGTGGGGTGGCAGTGGGGCAGCTGCAGGGTCCCATGGCTGGGCCCTCCCCAGGGCACCCCTTCCAGAGGCTTCCTCAGAGGGCCCCTGGCCTTGGCGGGTGAGGACACAGCCCCTCCTTGGAACTGGGATGAGAGCCTGGGGGCTCCAGGGCTTTTTCTCTGTATGAGCAGGGCCAGGGTGTGGCCAGGCACAGCCCTCACATTGTGGCTGGGATTGTCTCTGCCATGATATTCACTCCCTGGATAGCCTCAGGGTGGCTCCAGGCCCCTCCCCAGGCAACTGTGAATCAGTTAGGGGAGGGAGTCAGTAAGTTGATTTTATGCACAGCTTTTCAGAAATTTATTTTATGAGCCAAGAGATTCTAGGTGATACCTGAGCAGTCTGAGAGACTTACTGCAGTTTCCAAAAATGTCTCTGCAAGTGTTTGGTACTGGGACAGATGTTAGAGGAAGTTATTCTGGCGAAAACTGCGTATTCCATAGAAGCATATTTGGAGGTGTTAGGGGCTTTAGAGTTTGGGCAAAGTGTCCAGCCCAGGGCCACAGGCTGCACTGAGCCAAGCTGTGGGGAGGTCAGTCCCTGGGAAGGGAGGCAGGAAAGTCTGGCCCATGGCCTGGTCACAGGGTGGGCCACAAGAGTGCAGAGATGCCCCTACTGGGAGCTTGTTCTCTAGGCCCAGCTGAATTTAGCTCTGGAGCCACTAGCTCCGTCTGGCTGCATGCCCACCCCCACACCTCCCATTCCCATGCTGATGGGCGGGCCCCAGCTCTTCAGCCGGCCACCCGCCCTGCCGTGAACACGGAACACAGGGCCGGGTGCAGCCACAGGTGCATCTGTAGTGACGTGTGTCTGCACTGCTGGGTAAGCATGCTGGCATGTGGATGAGTGTGCTAGGTGTGTGTGTGCACTTGAGAGTTGCACAGTGAGCATGTGTGTGAGTGCATGTGCTGAGTGTGTGCACACCCATACCAGCCCTGATCCTGCCTGGAGGGCACCAGGAAGATGGTGTTTGCAGAGGGCCTGTCTCTAAGCCTAGCAGAAAGTGCTGGTCTTTGGGGCAGAAGCAGCTAGAAGAGGCTGGAGCCCGCTGGGGACTCAGGCAGGGATGGGAGGGGCCTGCAGGGGAACTTGGCAGCTGTGGACACGGTGGCCATCACGCAGAAGACTGCTGGGGGCTCAGTCCTCAGTTGTTTAATTTCGATCTTTCATTGTCTTGGCCAATTCGGTTATTTGGTCCATTAGTTATTTAGTCCACTTAGTTTGGTTACTTGGTCCGGGGGTTTGCTACCAGGGCTCTGTGGGCTCTGCAGGTGGGTGGTCTGCAGTAGATGGGGCGAGTGGTGTGTTCAGCTCCTGGCCTCGCACAGGCCTCGTGTTGTTCTCCTGAAGACTTGCCTTCTCTGCTGTTCCTGGAGGCGAGTACTTGTCCCTTGACCCCTGCTGCCTGCTGGCCCTGCCTCCTCTTGGGGGTATGGGAGGGTGTCCACTCCCATCTGGCCTGAGACCTTGCAGAAGAGGCTGCCAGGTCCCTGGCAGTCATGGACCCTGAGTCAGGCTGCCTGAAAAGGAGGCTGGACACTCTTCCTTATCTGCTGCCCTGAACTGGTTTGGAGACACTGCTATGCAGGAACAAGGCAGTAGACTGGCATCCTTGGGCACAGTGTACATCGACACCACCTGTTGGCCTGAGCACCACGCTGATTCCTACGCGAGGAAAGAGCTTCTTTTCTCCCGGGGGACCCCTAGGTGTTCTGCCTCACGGTGGGTCTGGAGCCAGGTGTCAGCTCCAGTGCCAGCATCCTCAACTCAAGCAGGCTGCAGCCCTCACACGTGGCAAGGGGCAGCCGGCCCAAGCCAGCCCGAGGCGTCCAGGTGTCAGCCCCCATGGTCCCTGCCTGGGGTGCAGCTGTGGGCCCTCATCCTCTGTGGCATGTCCTCAGCCCACTGGTTTGGACATGACAGCCAGTCTGATTTCCGCCACAAGAGACCCTGCAGGAATCAACCTTGAGGGGTTTCCTTCAAGGAGGGCCCTGCACCTGGCGAGGCCTGGCCCTGCTGCTGCTGTTTGCGTGCCTGTGTTGTGCTGAGACCTCCGAGGGCTGAAAGCTGTCTGTCATCTGTCCTCGTCTGCTTCCTGTTCTCCTGGTGGGACGAGCAGCGCCACCTCCTGCCCTGCTCTCATTTCCAGCACCTTGAGCTGCTGGGCTGTGCGAGAGCAGTGCCCTTGAGTACCCTTCACCCTTCTCCTGCCCCCCACAGCTGTGCTGCGTGGCCTGCGGAGCGGGGCCAATGCCGGGCTTGGTGCCCTGGGTGCTGGGAGGACTTGGGGTGTCCTTGGTGTTTGCGAGGCTCTCAGTGATGCTCTGTTTGGCTTGACACAGACGGTGCCAGAACATGCCTCAGAAGGGCACCCTAGCGTGTCGCATGCAGTGCTGGGCGTATCCTGGGCCTCAGGTGACAGCTGCTTGAAGGGACACTAAGGTGGGCCTCAGGTGACACTGCTTAAAGGGACATGTCTTCCTGGTTCTCTGCTGGGTCAGCCTCATCCTCACATGAATTTCTGAACACTGGCAGCCTGCAGAGTCACACTGACACTCACACACACACACTCACAAATACATATAGGCAAGCACACACACAGGCACACAGACTCACATACACACTTATACACAAGTACACACAGACACACAGTCACAGAAGCACACACAGAATCATACACACAGACTCACACAGACACACACAGACCCACCCTCACAACACTCACAATCTCACACATTCAGTTATAATCATCCCACACTCTCAATCACATACACACACAATCTCACACATTCACACACACAGTCACACACACACAGTGTCACACTCGCACACCCTCTCACACACATGCCTGTTTGAACCCAGAGCCTGTGGGCAAGTAAGCTGGTCTGACTGCCCACAAAGGCACAGAGACCTTGGCCTTGAGAAGGAGGGGCTGCAGCCCACCTGGCCCTCCCCTGGGAAGTTAATCGGAGGGAAATGGCTGTAAAGGCAGCTTTGGTTTCTTTCTGTTGGTTTTAGAAAAGCCTTTGAAAGTCACTTGGAAATGGCTGGAGCTGCACCCAAAAGGAAGGTGGGTTGGGGTGTGGTTTGATTTGCCCTGGAGGTGTCCTGGTGGCCCAGAAGCGCCTGGGTTGCAGCCTGGGGAGCCCTGGGGCTGGAACCAGAGTGGGGTCCAGGTGCTCGCCGGGAAGTCAGGTGGGTTCGGCAGCAGGGCCCAGGCGGCATCTCCGGAAAGGGCACCCTCGCCTCCTTTGTTAGCCTACGCTGCCCCATCTCGAGGGCCGGGAGACAGTGCGGTCAGCCTCCCGCCGCAGGGTGCGGGGGCACCCTCGCCTCCTTTGTTAGCCTACGCTGCCCCATCTCGAGGGCCGGGAGACAGTGCGGTCAGCCTCCCGCCGCAGGGTGCGGGGGGCTGTTTGGAACTGCAGGAAAATCGGTGTTGGGTCTTCCCAGCCGCACTGCCTGTCCTGGGCAGTGTGTGCTGAGTGATGGATGGGCCCCCGAGCTAATGGCTTCTGTCTTCCAGGCATTACAGGGTTTGCTGTCTCACTTCAGTCTCACTTTTCTGCATGTGTGGAATTGGTTCTCAACTTCTCTTTCACCCTGAGGTCTTGGCTGGTGCCCGTCTGACGGACGCGTCTGCGGCCTCCTGTCCAGATGCACATGGCAGCCTGCGCCTACACTGGCGTGGCTCTCAGTGTCACTGGTTCTCTCAGAACTCTGTCTCTGGTTTTCTCACTTCTGTCTGTTCTGTTTTTTGCATGTGCAGTTTTGTAAAGCAAGCTCGAGGTACTGTATCTCGCAGCTCATCTGTCTCCAGCGTGAACTCACCGTGAGTCGCTCTGCTACAATATTCCATCCATGGCTTCATGATAACTACATGCAGACACCTTCCTTCCACTCCTAACTCTGCTATCTCACCGCAAGTCATTTGCTTCATGGGGCAGCTCCAGGCCGGGCTTCTGTGGCCTGAGCGGGGAATGGTGGGCTTGCTCCTTGACGTCCCCAAGTCCTGCCACGGGGTCAGACCCTCTGTGCTCAGCGCCTTCTCCTTTCCCTCCTGGTCTCTGTCTTTTTGTCTGCTCACTGTTGTGTCTGCTCACTCCGGTGTCTCAAGTGTGTCTGCTTCTCCTGAGTGGACTGGGCGTCATGGGCTCAGGTCTCCTTGTGGTTCCCATGAGGTCAGGGCCCTGTGAGCAGGCACAGCAGAGAGTGCTCTTTAGGGGCTCACTGGGGACGTTTATGGGTCCTCCTAGGCCCCTTACTTGGGAGGGACTGTGTCTGTGATTCTCAGGAAGTCCTTGTTCTAGCAAGAGCAGAGAGCTGTTGTCCACTTGTGAAGCTTACAGTAGACCACCCAGGGCCCGAGGCAGAGACACGGAAACTCCAGGGTGGCCCTCCAGGGAGTGACTGGCTGGCCTTCCCTCGGGCAGCTTCTCATGGAGAAGTGCTCATGGATGGCTGGTCCGCAGGGGCTTCCCCTGGAGGGCAAGGCCAGGCCCTGCAGGTGAGGGGTCCCTGAAGTGGTCAGGTGCAGTTAGGCCACCTGCCCTGATGGAAGTGGCCAGGTATCCTGTCTGTGTCCTAATGGTGGTGAGGCCCCTGTTGCCCCTGCCCCCCCTGCCCAGTGCTTCCTTGCTGGCAGCCAGCATGGAGCTGGGCTCAGTCTTTCCACGAGCACTGTTTGCTGCTGGCTGTCAGAGGCACTGATGTCTCCTGGGGCAAGAAAGCATGCTGGATCCTGAATCCATCTGCAGGGTGGAATAAGATGTAAGATGCAGATGGTGGCTGGGCGCGGTGGCTCACACCTGTAATCCAGCACTTTGGGAGGCTGAGGTGGGCGGATTCCCTGAGCTCAGGAGTTCGAGACCAGCCTGGGCAACATGGTGAAACCCTGTCTCTACTAAATACAAAAAATTAGCCGTGAGTGGTGGCGGGCGCCTGTAGTCCCAGCTACTCGGTAGGCTGAGGCAGGAGAATTGATTGAACCCGGGAGGCAGAGGTTGCAGTGAGCCGTGATTGCACCACTGCCCTCCAGCCTGGGCGACACAGTGAGACTCTGTCTCCCCCCAAAAAAAAAAAAAAAAAAATGCAGATGGCAGGTATGCATGGTGTCACACCAGGGCTGCTTCATATTGTCAGCAGTTCTGGGTTGTCTGAGCCCAGAGACCTCAAAGCAGGGCCACAGAGCGCCTTGAGGCCACTTCCAAGTCCTGCAGTTCCCCACAGCACCCAGCTGAGCATGGCTGAGCCCTCCTCCCTGGAACAGCTGGGTTGTGCCTACCAGCTGAGGCCAGGACACAGGGGTGCCAGTCGTCCATGTGACTTCCTTAAAGAACCCTTTTAAACCAGGACTTTGCCTGGATTAGTCACCAGCCACACTTCACTCTAAGTTGGTGTGGATATGTGCCAGATAGAGCAAGGACAGAGACAGGGGCCAGGGGAGGCGCAGGCTGACTTAAGACACCATGCAGAGAGGCCCGGCACGCAGATTCAGAGACCTAGGGGATACCTCCAGAGAGGAACCTGGTGGTACTGGCCGAGTGAGGGCAGATGCAGACAGTCTCTGGTGATGTTAGGGCTGAGAGTGGCAGATAGGCCCGGAAGGAACAGGCCAGGCTGGCCGAGTGAGGGCAGATGCAGACAGTCTCTGGTGACGTTAGGGCTGAGAGTGGCAGATAGGCCCGGAAGGAACAGGCCAGGTGGAACCAGTGGGGCTGCAGGGGGCGGGCAGGTGCCCCTAGCGTCGGCTGCTCAGCATCTTGCTCTGCCTGGGTGGTCACGGGGGAGCCTGCCAGCCTGACAGCGCCCTCAGCCCAGCAGACAGCCTGGCCTTTCCCTGCTCCAGGTGTTTCCTGGGCGAGAAGGAGCCACACCTGGATGCAAGGGTGAGGGCAGAGCTATGTGGTCTGGAGCCCACCCCACCTTCACACAGACCCTGTGCCTCTGCATGCTCCCCATGGTCCTCACTGCCTGTCCTTTTGGAACTGCGATGCTGGTCCCCAAGATTCACGGCTTCATCAGAGCGGGCCACCCTGCTGACCAAGTGGCTCAGAACCCAGGCCCCTCTCGGGCACTGGAGTGGACTGGGAGGCTTGAGGCAGTGAACAGCCTCCGCCCTCACAGGGCTCCTGTGCCTGGTGCAAGCCCCTGGGGCTGCCTTCTGTTTTACACCACTCAGCACTGTTGGCAGTAGAGCCCTTTTGTCTTGGTCCCAGCTGGGGTTGGTGGGTCTTCTGTGGGTCAGTTGTAGGGCACCCCTGGGAGCAGGGGCAGCACAGTTTCAATGCATGAGGGATACAGGTCAGGGCCTGGGGCTTCAACTGAGGTTGGGGGTCTGCAGACAGCCCCTACAGGTAGCCCTGCCTGCCCCCACCCCACCCAAGCTCCCAGGCGAGACACAGACACCACACTTCCGCTTTCATTCGTGCAAAGTGCTGCCCCTGGACATTGCTCCCACTGCAGCCTGGACTTCTACAAAGGGGCAGGATTTATTGTTCACCTGCCTGGGGTGGGCCGGCTGCAGGGACTGGGCTTTCCCACATCTGGCTGCTCTGTCTTTGCAGGTCAGAGTGGTGCTCAGTGGCTCAGGGCCCCGGAGCTGGTGGCCGCCGGCCGGGGCCTCTGCAGGCCGTGGTTGTAGCCTGTGTTGTTAGTGCAGTTGGGGTCTGGCCAAGGACTCATGTCTTCTTTAGAAATGTTTTTCCTTTTTGCCCTTGCCTGTGTCTGATCCTGACTCACTGTGGGACCCTGAACAAGTAACATCCTCTCTCTAGGCTCAGTATCTTCATCTGTGAAATGGGGACAAGAGTAGCACCTGATTCTTGAGGTGGTTGTAAGGACTGGATGAAGTGGGCACTGCGCCCAGAGCACCACGTGGCAGTTGCAGGACACAGATGCCATGGCCCTCATTGTTGGTGTAGTCACTGCTGCTGCCAAGGCCATCCAGCAGCCTTGGAGGCTCCAGGGCGGGCCTCTGGCCTCAGATGAGGTTTCTCTCTGGCGATGGTGGGGCTTAGTATTGGGATAATAAGACCTTATCCAAAGGTGGTCTTACTCAGCAGAAGGCCCAGAATGCAAAGGGCTTCCTGTGCACTCTGGGCTATGGAGCCCCATGTGTGATGTGTGAATAGAGGAGGTGCTTGGGCCCATGACATTGGAGTAGGGGTCAAGGCCTTCGGTAGCCCGTGCAGTGAGGGCCGAGCCTGGACCACTGGCCATCCCTGGTGCTGGAGGGCTCCGAGGACCATGTTCTGGCTCTGCTCCCAGTAGAGGGAGGGGCTCTCCATGGAGTCAAGAGAGAGGAGGGCATTGGTGGCCACGGGAGGTGGCATTTCCAGCTTCAGACCTGACTTCTGGGCTCCTGGTCACTGAGCCAGGGGGCAGCTGCGGGGCTGCGGCTGACCACCTCGGGGACTGGCAGAGGCTCTGCGTTTGCTCCTGAAAGGGCCAGGTGCTCCCTTAGCTGCTGTCTGCTCTGCCCCAGCACCTGCCCCCTGGGTTCCCTGGCAAACAGCCTTTTCACCTGGCTGGTGGCCTGCCTCCTGGAGGCAGCGATGGGGAAGTGCCTCTGGAGAAGGGGCCGCGTGTCCCGCCCTTCCTGTAGCAGCTGTGCTGGTGCTGGAGCAGGGGCCAGCTCCCAGGGAGGCTACAGGGCCTCCCTGGCCCCTGTCTCTCCATCCGTCCTGCCCTTTGTAACATGCCCTTCCCTCCCGCGGTGGCCTTCCTGGCCAGCCGCCCACCCACCTGCTTGGCCTGTCTGGTGCATTCCCACTGTCCTGTACCCCTCGGCCTCCTTGAGCCCCCCAGGGTCCTCCTGACAGGCTGGTGCTTTCACCTTGCGGGTCCTGTGGGACACCGTGGGGGGCGGCGGGGCTGAATTCGGTTCCCTTGGGCGTTCCCCACCTGATCCGCGTCCCCCGAGGGGTGTGGGGGCTCCCGCGGCCACGCCTCCCACCTCCCTGCGCCATTACTCCATTGCTGTGTGTCCATTGTGGCCTCCCTGGAGAGCGGCGGGCGGGCGGGCGGCCGACGGGGCCGCGCTCACCGGCAGTCTCCCCGCAGCAGGCAGCAGAACTCGGCCAAGGCGCGCTCGGTGTGGGAGCAGCGGGCCAGCCAGCTACGGCTGCAGAACCTGCGGGCCAGCTGCGAGGCGCTGTACAGCGAGATGGACCCCGAGGAGCGGCTGCGCTTCGCCACTACGCGCCACCTGCGGCCCGACATGAAGACGCACCTGGACCGGCCGCTGGTGGTGGAGCTGGGCCGCGACGGCGCGCGGGGGCCCGTGGGAGGCAAAGCCCGACCTGAGGCTGCGGAGGCCCCCGAGGGCGTCGACCCTCCGCGCAGGCACCACCGGCACCGCGACAAGGACAAGACCCCCGCGGCGGGGGACCAGGACCGAGCAGAGGCCCCGAAGGCGGAGAGCGGGGAGCCCGGTGCCCGGGAGGAGCGGCCGCGGCCGCACCGCAGCCACAGCAAGGAGGCCGCGGGGCCCCCGGAGGCGCGGAGCGAGCGCGGCCGAGGCCCAGGCCCCGAGGGCGGCCGGCGGCACCACCGGCGCGGCTCCCCGGAGGAGGCGGCCGAGCGGGAGCCCCGACGCCACCGCGCGCACCGGCACCAGGATCCGAGCAAGGAGTGCGCCGGGGCCAAGGGCGAGCGGCGCGCGCGGCACCGCGGCGGCCCCCGAGCGGGGCCCCGGGAGGCGGAGAGCGGGGAGGAGCCGGCGCGGCGGCACCGGGCCCGGCACAAGGCGCAGCCTGCTCACGAGGCTGTGGAGAAGGAGGCCACGGAGAAGGAGGCCACGGAGAAGGAGGCTGAGATAGTGGAAGCCGACAAGGAAAAGGAGCTCCGGAACCACCAGCCCAGGTGAGTCCGCGGCTGGGCGGGGTCAGGGAGGGAAGGGCTGGCCAGGGCGGTGCGGGCCCCAGCGGTGGCTGCGGCGTTGGGGTCCACGGCGGAGGCTGCAGCCCCGGCCACGCTGCCATGTCCAGGGCCGTCCGGGCTGGGGTCTCTGCATGCCGTTCACGTGGGGTGGTGACAATCCTGCCTTGCAGGGTTGACCTGTAAAAGGCTTGGCAGGGCGTGTATGCTCCGTAAAAGGCTTGGCAGAGTGTTTGTGCTCCGTGAATGCCAGCCGTTATTTAAGAAGGGAGGGCTTAAGGGGGAATTGTTGCGACTGGCTTGGAAAGAACAAAGTGGCCCTGGGAGAAGAGAAAGTTGGGGATTGCTGTGGAGGAAGGAGAGGCAGAAGGGCCCAAGGGAAGCCTGAGCAGGCCAGTGGGCTGGGCGCAGAGCGGGGTGTGGGGGCCAGGCTGTGTGACCATGACAGAAAGAACCCCAGCTAGCCCAGCTTGCTCCCTGGGGCAGGACTAACCAACTCCGTGAGGGCCTGGGGTAACAGTGGTCCAGTGGCCAAGACCAGCAGTCGCCAGGTACCCACTGGCCACAAACCAACCAGAATACTTGCCGCTGGAGGCCCCAGCCCAGGGTCAACCCAGCCGCCACCCTGTCTTTGTGTGTGGGTGGGTCAGCCCCATCCCTGCCTTTCGGACTGAAGACATGGAGGTGTATAGAGTAATTTAAAAAACATACAGAATGCCAGAGTAGCAGAGCAGGTGGTTATGGATTTAGTTGTTCTGCATGGAGGCTTAAGGGTTTTGGTTGATAGGATTTTGCTGATGTGCATTATTATTATTATTATTGGAGACAGGACCACACTGTCGCCCAGGGTGGAGTGCAGTGGCGCAATCATGGCTCACTGCAGCCTCAACTTCCCGGGCTGAAGCGATCCTCCCACCTCAGCCTTCCCAGCCTGAATAGCTGGGACTACATGCACTTGTCACCACGCCCAGCTAATTTTTAAATTTTTGTAGAGATGGCGTTTCGCCATATTCCCCAGGCTGGTCTTGAACTCCTGGGCTCAAGTGATCCTCCTGCCTCTGCCTCCCGGTGCTGGGATCACAGGTGTGAGCCACTGCGCCCAGGCCTGATGTACATTCTTGATTGCAGGGAGCCACACTGTGACCTGGAGACCAGTGGGACTGTGACTGTGGGCCCTATGCACACACTGCCCAGCACCTGTCTCCAGAAGGTGGAGGAACAGCCAGAGGATGCAGACAATCAGCGGAACGTCACTCGCATGGGCAGTCAGACCCCAGACCCGAACACTATTGTACATATCCCAGTGATGCTGACGGGCCCTCCTGGGGAAGCCACGGTCGTTCCCAGTGAGTATCTCCCTGTGCCAGTGGGGCAGGGCCCATCTTGTGCAGGTCCAGCAACCCCCATTCCCTCCTGCTCCACAGCAGCCACTGGGGACGCAGCCTACCTCTGTGAATTGTTCTCTTGGCTGGAGAGAGAGTCCTTTGCTGTCAACATGTGTCCCTTGATGTCCTGTTGATTTCTAGTGCCCCAGAGATAACTGAGGTTGAGCTCCATTCTCCTTCCTTCCCAAAATATTTGCACGTTGCCAACTAAGTGCCAGGTGCTGTGTTAGAGTGCTGAGAGCATAGTAGGAGGGAGACAGTCTTGTCAGGAAGACAGACCACAAAACAGGCACAACTCTTGATGGTTGCACACAAGCTGCTGAGGACTCTGTCCACGGCCTTGACTGGGGCTGAGAGCGAGGGGCTGCAGAGGAGGAGGCTCTCCACTGCGTCTGCCCATTTGTTCATGGGCCTGTGCCGTCCCTGCTCCGAGGCTGCTCTCAGGCCTTTATTCGAGCTGCCTTCTTCCCTCCCCTTGCTCACTCACATGCTCGGAACAGCCTTTCCATGCCTGCCTGTGTGCAGTCCCTGAGGGCACAGGGGACCAAGATGCCATTCCTGTCTTGAAACCTGTCTAATAGGGAGAGATCTGCTGGTTACCAATACAGGCCCCTTACGTGGTGGGGAAGGTGCATGGGCATTTCATGGGCATCAAGGAGGAGCCCTCCTTTCTTAAGTACAGAGAAAAAAGGGGTAGAAGAGAGGCCATAGAAACAGGACTCACATGAATGCCAGCAGAAGCATTTAGGTCTTAAGCAGACCAGACGGACTCAATCAGGTGCCACCACATGCATGTCCATGTTTGCAGATGCATCCCCACACACAGACGTGTGCGTGCCTGTGTTTGCAGACGGATCTCCACACACAGACGTGTGCATGCCCGTGTTTGCAGATGCATCCGCACACACAGACGTATGCGTGCCCATGTTTGCAGACAGATCTCCATACACACACATGTGCATGACATTCTCTCTTGCTCAGGTGCTCTCAGCTGGGGCCTGTGGACTGGCGCACAATTCCAGGTATAACCGTGGAAGACACAGCCTCTAACTACTCAGCCTCCCCTTTTCCTTTGCTTCCTTGGAGGAAAGTTGCCCTTGGTTCATTTTCTTGTTCACTTCCCATGGGCACAAGTGAGTCTGCCTGCCCAGCTCCCTCACCTGATTCTCTGTGGATCAGCTTGAGGATGAGCCTAGGGTCCCTACCTGGCTTTTATCTGCAGGAATCCAGATGTGACTCCTCCCCAGGCTCCCTATGCTCTTCCCCACACCCCTGCTGGCAACCACTGATCTTTTCACTGTCCCTATAGTTTTTCCTTTTCTAGACTGTCATAGGGTTGGAATCATACAGTATGCAGCCTTTTCAGATTGGCTTCTTTCCATTAGCAATATGCACTTAAGTTTCCTTTGTGTCTTTTTGTGGCTTGACAGCTCATTTGTTTTAAGCGTTGGATTAATATTCTGTCTTTTGGGCATACCACAGTTTATTTATTCACCTATTGAAGGATATCTTGTTGCTTCCAATTTTTGGCAATTATGAATAAACTGCTTTAAACATTCATGTTCAGGTTTTTGTGTGGACATAAGTTTTCAACTCATTTGGGTAAATACTTAATAGCATGCTTATTGGATTATATGGTAAGACTGTTTATCTTTATAAGAAACTGACAAACTATCTTCCAAAGGGACTGTACCATTTTGCATTCCCACCAGCAATGAATGAGAGTTCCTGTTGCTCCACATCCTTGCCAATATTCAGTGTTGTCAGTGTTTTGGATTTGAGCTATTCTAATTAAGCGTGTAATGATATCTTGTTTATTTTGCAATTTCCTAATGACATATGACGTTGAGCATCTTTTAATATGCTTATTTGCCATGTGTATAATTTTCTTTGATGAGGTTCCTATTCAAATCTTTTACCCACTTTTTATTCTGGTTGTTTGTTTTCTAGTTGTTGAGTTTTAGGAGTTCTTTGTATATTTTGGATACAAGTCTTTCATCAGATATGTGTTTTTGCAAGCATTTTCTCCCATTTTGTGGCTTGGTTTTTCATTCTCTTAATGTCTGGTGTTTTCGATTGTTAAAAACAACTGATTGTCTGGTCCCTATTATTACTTCTACTAGAAACAGAAATCTAGGCTATTAGTTTTTATATGTTGATTATGTATCCTGCTACTTTTCTGAATCCTCAAATTGTTTATTAGTTTCACTGATTCCCCCTTTTTTTCTGAGATATATTATCAAAACTTCTGCAAATATACTTCTCTTTCTAAGTCTTATACCACTCATTATTATTTTTTTGTCTGATTTCACTATCAGATAACAATGGAATTACTGGGCATTACCTTGTTTCCGCCTACACTAAATACAATTTTGATTTGGGGCCTGAGGGACATGTGTGTGTGTCTGTTTGTGTGTGTGTAAAATTATGTTGTGGTATCCATTAGTTCCTACTTCAGTAAGTGTTTTTATCTGGAATGGATGTTGAATTTTCTTGAAGACCTTTGCAGCATCCATAGAGATCACGTATTTTTTTCTCCTTAGATATGGGGATTTATAGTAATGAATTTTTTGATATGAAATATCTTTCAATCTTAGAATAAATCCAAGTGGTTATTATATTTATTTTGTAATATGCCATTGGATTCTGTTTAACATTTTTTGTAGGATTTTTGGATTGATATTTTTAAGCGAGATGTGTTCTGTAGCTTTCTTTTGTCACATTTGAGGATCATAAGGTTTAAATATCAATGACATAGAGTTATCTATTGCTTAACTTCACAGCTCCATTCCTGAAAATCAAATGTTCTAAAAGAGGTCTCATTTCCACTCCCCCCCAACGTTTTTTTTTTTTTTTTTTGAGACTGAGTCTTGCTCTGTCACCCTGGCTGGAGTGCAGTGGCACGGTCTCGGCTCTGCCTCCCAGGTTCAAGCAATTCTCCTTCCTCAGCCTCTTGAGTAGCTGGGATTACAGGCGCCCACCACCACACCTGGCTAATTTTTGTATTTTTAGTAGAGATAGGGTTTCGCCGTGTTGGCCAGGCTGATCTCAAACTCCTGACCTCAAGTGATCCACCCACCTTGGCCTCCCGAAGTGCTGGGATGACAGGCGTGAGCCACTGTGCCTGGCCCCATTATTTTAAATGGTAAAACATTATAATGTGTTATGTGTCCGCTAAAAATTCCTAACCAATTTTGTAAAATATAAAGCACAGTTAAACAATGAAAACTAATAAACAATCATAATAGAAAATAAAATGCTTCACATATTGTTTCCTGATTACCAGTTAAAATAGCTAGTAATAAGCAATTGCTTTAGATACCTCCTTTATTGAAACTTGTACTTTTCAAAAACATCCATACGATTCCCATAACTTACTGTGAACAAAAGTTCTCTGAAAAGGAGTTTGGAGGAAACAGGCTTTATTCTAGTGAACAGTTTGCAAACCAGAAAGATGCAGCCTTCCTTGTAAAATGAAGGTGCATTCCAGAGGAGAAAGAGAAGTTTTGACATTTCCTGCCCAGGTTCTTAATCAAGTCCCTTTATGCAAATGAAGGATTCAGACTTGCTTGGTCTGATTGGTTGACACAGCTGAGTTCTGATTGGTCCATATAGCTGAGCTCTGATTGGCTGAGGCAAGTGAACTCTGATTGGTTGGTTCAGGTGAGCTCTAAAAGTTCCCAGAGTTAAAAAGGTGTGGGTTTCCTGGGACCTCTATTCAGCATATGGCTGCTTCTCTCTGACTTAAATGTAGGCTCAGTTAGCCACTTGGGATCCATCTTGAAGGATTAGCTCTTTCAGGTTTCTTCACACAACCAACTGAATTTGGAATCCTGCCTGAGAGTTGTTCCCCACATTATTTTGTTAAAAACATTATATTGACTTTTGGGCATGTATACTTTTTTTTTAACATAAATATCAGCCAGAAAAGCCAACAACAGTGTAATGAAAGATATATATGTTTTCCAGAAGCATAGGCATTATAAAACTTGGCAGTGCTCTATTGGGAAATACTATCCAAGGATATATTCTGTAGGATATTCCCGTTATTGGTTCATAAAAATAATTAGAATGTCTTCTTGTGCTCAAGGGTAGCTCATGTAGTATAGGAATTGTGGTCTTTAAATATTTGATAGAATTATCTTGTGAAATTGTTGATGTCTGGTCTTTTTTGTAGGACAGTTCCTTTGTAATACCTCTTTTTTTGTATGGATGTTGGTCTGCTTAAACATTGTTGCCTCTTGAGATGAGTTTGGTAAATTATATTTTCCTTAGAAATTATCCATTTGATCTAGGTTTTCCCACTTATTTACATAGCCTTAAGAGTGGCTTAAAGTTTTAAAAATTTCCCTCTGTTTCAGTGTTTTTCCTCCTTGTCATTTCTGATCCTGTGTTTTTTTGTGTTTTTCTTTTCCTTTTTTTTTTTTTTTTTTTCAGACAGGGTCTCGCTCTGTCGCCCAGGCTGGAGTGCAGTGGTGCCATCTCGGCTCACTGCAACCACCACCTCCCGGGTTCAAAGTGATTCTCGTTCAAAGTGATTCCTGAGTAGCTGGGATTACAGGCACGCACCACCACACACGGCTAATTTTTTTGTATTTTTAGTAGAGATGGGGTTTCACCATGTTGGCCAGGCTGGTTTTGAACTCCTGACCTCAAGTGATCTGCCTTTCTCAGCCTCCCGAAGTGTTGGGATTACAGGCGTGAGCCACTGTGCCCAGCCCATTTTCATCAAATTTTAAAAGAAACTGTGTAATTTTGGCTTATATTTGTGCTAGGTGTGTGTTTGTAGATTCTTTGGGATTTTCCACAGAGTATAAGACATCTGCAAATGAACAGTTTTAGTTTCTTCCTTTCTGACATACATGCCTTTTATTTCCCTGTCTTCCCTTATTGCACTGTCTGTGACTTCCAGTACTATTTTGAATAGCTGTGGCAAGAATTGACATCTTTCCTGGAGGGAGGATTTTGTCTTTCATCATTTAGTATGATATTAGCTGTAAGGTTTTTGGGTTTGTTTGGTTGTTTTTTGTTTTGTTTTGTTTTTTGGTAGATGTTCTTTATCAAGTTGAGAAAGTTCCCATTCATTACTTTTTTTTTAAAAGAATTTTTGTGGTGAGTGGATGAATATTGTCAAATGATTTTCTGCATCAATTGATATTATCGTGTGTGTTTTTTCTGTTAATATGGTATTTTATATTGATTTATTTTCAAATATTAAACTGGCCTTTATCATTATGAATAACCCTACTGGTGTATAATTATTTCTCTATGTTGCTGAATTCTATTTGCTAATATTTTGTTAAGGAGTTTTGCATCTGTACTCATGAGGGATGTTGCTCTGTAGTTTTATTTTTTGTGCTGTCTCTGTCTGGTTTTGGTATCAGAGTAATATTGGATTCATAAAATGTTTTGAATTGAATGGATTGTCCCTCTTCTATTTTCTAGAGGAGATTATGTTGAACTGATATTAATTCTCCTTTAAATGTTTGGGAAATTTTGCCAATGAAGCATTTCTTTTTTGGAATTTTTAAATTACAAATATAATTTCCTTAGTAGATACAGTGTTATCTATTTCATATTGGATGAGTTGTAGTAGTTTGTGCTTTCTGAGGAATTAGTCCCTTTTATTTAAGTGTATACAGTTGTTTGTGATGTTTCCTTATTATCCCTTTGATGTCTGCATAATCTGTAGTGGTAACTTCTGTCTCATTTCTTATATTGGTAATTTGCTGTCTTCTCTCTTTTTTCTTTGTGAGTCTTACGAGGAGTCTGTATAATTTTATTGATGTTTTCAAAGAACCAAATTATTGTTACATTGATTTTCCCTATTATTTTTCTGTTTTCAATTTCTTTTGATTTCTGCTGTTTATTATTTCCTTCTTTCTGTTTGCTTTGGGCTTCTTTTGCTCTTCTTTTCTAGTTCCTTGGGGTAGGAGCTTAGATTGTTGATTTGAGTCTTTCCTTCTTTTCTGCTGCAAACATTTAGCTCTGTAAGTTTCCCTCTTGGCAGCTGCATTCCACAGGTTTTCATATGGTATATTTTTTCAGTCCCGTTTAAAAAATTTCCTTCGAGAAGACTCATGGACTGTTTAGAAGTGTGTTGTTTAGTTTCCAGACATTTGGAGATTTGCCTATTTTTCTGTTATTGACTTCTAGTTTGATTACTTTATGGTCAGAGAACGTGTTCTGTATTATTTCAGTTCTTTTAAGTTTGTTAAGGTTCGTGGCCCAGGATGTGGGATATCTTGATGTATGTTCTGTGAGCCTTTGAAGGGAACATGCATTCTGTGTTGTTGATGTGCATTCCTATAAGCATTGTTTAGATCCTGTCGGTTGATGATGTTATTGAGTATCTTTGTCTACATTCGGATTTTCTGTCTAGATATGTCAGTTGTTGAGAAGAGGATATTCAGTCTCCAACTGTAAATGTGGATTTATCTTTGCTCCTTTCAGTACTGTAAGTTTTTGCGTCATGTGTTTGCAGTTCTGTTTTTGGGCACATACACATTTAGGATTTCTATGTCTTTTTGGTGGACTGGCCCTTTAATTGTTGTGTAACGTCCTTCTCTGTACCTGGTAATCTTCTTTGCTCTGCAGTCTACTTTATCTTATGTAGATATGTTCAGTCCTGCCTTCTTTTGATTAATATGTGCATGGCATATATTTTTTCAACCTTTTGCTTTCAACCTAACTATATAGTTACATTTGAAGAAAATTTCTTGTAGATAGTATTCATGTTTTCAATCCACTCTGTCAATTCTGTCTTTTATTTTGCATATTTAGATTGTTTACACTTAGCATAATTATTGATATATTAGGGCTTAAGTCTGTTGTTTTATTTCTTATTTTCTGTTTTTTTCTTTCTGTTTTTCATTTCTCTGGTTTCCTTTTCCTCCCTTCCTGTGGGTTACTGAATGTACTTTAGAATTCCTTTTATCTGTAGTATTTTTGAGTATATCTCTTCTATAGGTTTTTTAAGACCTCGTATAGGTTTTTTTAGTGGTTGCCCTGTGTATTACATTATATATACATAACTTACTCCAGTTTCTTTATGTAGTCATTTTACCAGTTCATGTGAAATATAGAAGCTTTACCTCTCTTTATATCGCTTTTTCCTTTTCCATTTATAATGTAATTGTCTTAAATAGCTCTTCTATGTACTTTTAGAACCACATCAGAGTATGTTGTAATTTTTGCTTCAACTGTCAAACATAATTTAGAAAACTCAAGAGGAGAGGAAAAGTGTGTTGTATTTACCTGTATTTTTACTCCTGTTATTCTTTCTTCCTTCCTGATATTCCAATATTTCTTCTTTCATAATTTACTTTCTGTTCAGAGGAACTTCCTTAGGCATTCTTTTGTGGTAGGTCTGTGGGTGACAAATTCTCTTAGTTTTCCTTCATCTGAGAATGTCTTGATTTTCCCTTCATTCCTGAAGGGTATTTTCAGTGGGTATAGAATTTTGGGTTGACAGTTCTTTTTTTTTCAGCACTTGAAAAAAACGTGTGCCTCTTCCTTCTGACCTCCATGGTTTCTGATGAGAAATCTACTGTCATTCGAATTGTTTTCTTCCTATAGGTAAGATGTTGTTTATCTCTTGCTGCTTTCAAGATTTTTTTCCTTGTCTTTATATTTCAGAAGTTTGATTACAGTGTGCTTTGATGTGAGTTCCTTTAAGTTTATCTTGTTTGGGGTTTGCTCAATTTCTTGAATTTGTAGGTTTATATCTTTTGCCAAATTTGGAAATTTTTCATCCTTTATGTCTTTAAATACTTCTTTAGTTCTGCCTCTTTCTCTTTTCTTTCCAGGACTCTGATGACATGAATGTTAGATCTTTTGTTATAGTCCCAAAGGCCCCTGAGCTCTGTTCACTTTTTTAAGTCTACTTTCTCTCTGTTGCTCAGATTGGATCATTTCTATTATTCTATCTTCCAGTTCACTGACTCTTTCCTCTGTGCCTTCCATTCTGCTGTGGAGCCCATCTATTGATTTTCTAATTTCAGTCACTGTATTTTTCAGTTCTGAAGTTTCCATTTGGTTCATTATATCTTCTGTTTCTTTCCTGAGACTTTATTTCTTTGCTGATAATTTTATATTTTTCATTTGTTTTAAGTGTGTTTTAAATTATCTGTTGAGCATTTTTATAATGGGTGTTTTTAAAATCTTTGTCAGATAATTCTAACATCTGTATCATCTTGGTGTCTGTTGATTGTGTTTTCTCATTCAAGTTGAGATTTCCTGGTTCTTGGTGTGATAAGTGAATTTTGGTTGAAACCTAGACTCTCAATGGTATTGTGTTATGAGCCCTAAGTCTTATTTACATCTTCAGTTGTAGCTTGTCTACTGTGATGCCACGCCAGCAAGTAGTGGGGCATATTAGTCCATTCTCACACTGCTATGAAGAAATACCTGAGACCAGGTAATTTATAAAGGAAAGAGGTTTAATTGACTCATAGTTTCACATTGCTGAGGAGGCCTCAGGAAACTTAAAATCATGGCGGTAGGCAAAGGAGAAGCAGGCACCTTCTTCACAGGGTGGCAGGACAGAGTGAACGCAAGACACTTAATAAAACCATCCTATCTCGTGAGACTCACTATCACGAGAACAGCATAGGGGAAACCACCCCCATGATCCAATTACCTCCATCTGGTCTCTCCCTTGACACGTGGGGATTATAGGGATTACAATTTGAGGTGAGATTTGGGTGGGGACACACCAAACCATATTACAGGGGTTGTAGAGAGTTGCCCCATTATTGACAGATGGGAATAGAAGTATAGATTCTTCACTTGAGTTCCACTGACATTCTAGGGGAGAAGGATTACTCATTACTGCTAGGCTGGGCTGGGAGTTTTAGCTCCCCACTAGGCTTCCATTCATACCGGCCTGACTGGGAGAGATAGGAGTATCTTGTTACTGTTCCCTGTCTGGCTGGCCTTGACACAATGGAGATAGACCTTATCACCTCCAGGTAGCAGTAGAAGTCCTGACTTTCCACTAGGGTTTGCTCCATTGAGTAAGAGGAAGAGGTTGTCTCATTCCTGCTGGGTGAGACGTGACGTCTAGGCTCCCCGTGTGATCTCTACTAGCATTGTGTGTATTGGGGGTCTTGTTACCACTAGATAGGGATGAAAGTCCCTGCTCCCACTTGGCTCTCTCTCAGACCACCCTAGCAGGGGCTTTGGGATGGTGGTGAGGGTGGAAGTCTAGGCTCCCCACCCAGTTTCTGCTGGTATAAGTGGAGGTAGGGTCATAGTTTTTTTTTTGGCTTGTGTGTGTAGTTTGGCTATTGTTTAGTGATTATTGTCTATAAGTTTTATATCTCGGTAGGCTGCCCCTTTCCTAGTCCTTTCACTAGGGAGAGCTGGGTTTATTGAGCCTTTAAAAAATCTGTGCCTATTGGCATTTCTGGGTTGTTGGGTTCACTAGTACCAAATCTAGGATATATATGAGGCATAAAAGAAAACTCAAATAAGAAACTTATTGTTGTGTCATTCCTCAGGTTCCAAGGTCCCTAGCCAATATTTTCCTTCTTCCTTCTACCTGTTAGAATCTTATATTTGCCTTATATATGATGTCCGAGGATCTTGTAGTCCCCCCTTATCCATGGTTTTACTTTCCCCACTTTCTGTTATCTGAGGTCCACTGTGGTCTGAAAATATTTATTACATAACTACTCTCGCACTTTGGGGCCATTATTAAGTAAAATAAGGGTTACTTGAACATAATTACTGCAATACCATGGCAGCCAACCTCATAACCCAGATGGCTGCTAAGTGACTAATGCAGTCCAGGTGGGACAGAGCAGAACTGTGTGGGGTTTCATCATGGTACTTAGAACAGCTAGCAACTTAAAACTTATGAATTACTTCTGGAATTTTCCACCTGCATCACAATGCCTGTGTCATTCACCTCACTTCGTCTCATCATGTAGGCATTTCATTATCTTATAGCATCTCAAGAAAAAGATGACCGCTGGCTGGGCACAGTGGCTCATGCCTGTAATCCCAGCACTTTGGGAGGCCAAGGCTGGTGGATCACTTGAGGTCGGAAGTTCGAGACCAGCCTGGCCAACATGGTGAAACCCCATCTCTACTAAAAGTACAAAAATTAGCTGGGTGTGGTGATGGGTGCCTGTAATCCTAGCGACTCGGGAGGCTGAGGCAAGAGAGTCTCTTGAACCCAGGAGGTGGAGACTGCAGTGAGCCGTGAGCTGTGATTGTGCCACTGCACTTCAGCCTGGGCAACAGCGAGACTCTGTCTCAAAAAAAAAGAAAGAAAGAAAAGAAAAAGATGACTGCCAGTATCTGTAGAAACTAGTTTCTTATTATTTTTTAAGTTTCTGATGGATTGGTAGTTGTGGCCACTTTTATATTTCTGATAGCCTTCCCTCCCTCCCTCCTTCCCTCCTTCCCTTGATAAACCCTTTTTTCCCTGAAGTTTTGTCCACTTAAATGGTTTATCAATGCCCCAGTCTTTGTCTTTCTTGATCTTCTCTATTGTATTTTTGTTTTCTGTTTCACCAGTTTCTGTTCTTATTTATTATTTCCTTTCTTCTACTTTGTGTATGTGTACTGTAATATTCTTTCTCCAATTTATTAGTTGGATACTCAGCTCATGACATTGAGCTTTTCTACTTTGCTAATGTGTTTAAAACTTTAAGTTTCTCTCTGAGAGTTATTTTAGTTATATATTGAAAGTTTAAATTTTTTGTTTTAAATATTTTTTCCAAGTGTGATTAAGAATTCTTGTTTGATTCATGAGTTTTTAAAATAAGTAGGATTTTAAATTTCTAATTGACAGAGATTTCTCTATCTTGTTCTCTTTTCGTATGTTTTGCAGTTGATTCTGTTATTCCTTTTCATATTTCATCACTCCTTATATTTCAGATCGTCCATTGGGTTTCTTTCCCCCCCGCTCCTTCTGCCTGAAGAACAGCTTTCCTAATTTTTTTTTTGTTTTTGAGACGGAGTCTCGCTCTGTCGCCCAGGCTGGAGTGCAGTGGCGCAATCTTGGCTCACTGCAACCTCTACCTCCCGGGTTCAAGCGATTCTCCTGCCTCAGCCTCCCGAGTAGCTGGGACTACAGGCGCCCGCCACCACGCCTGGCTTATTTTTTATGTTTTTAGTAGAGATGGGGTTTCACTGTGTTAGCCAAGATGGTCTCGATCTCCTGACCTCGTGATCCGCCCGCCTCAGCCTCCCAAAGTGCTGGGATTACAGGCGTGAGCCACCGCTCCCGGCCTCCCCCTAATTTCTTTTAGTGAGGTTTGATGGTGGTAAATTCTCTTGGCTTGCCTGAACAGTCTTTATTTTGCCGTTGTTTGTGAGACGTGGTTTTACATCGTAGAAAATTCTCATTTGTTATCTTTTTTTTTCTTTATTTATTTACTTATTTATTTATATATATATTTTTGATCATTCTTGGGTGTTTCTCACAGAGGGGGATTTGGCAGGGTCATAGGACAATAGTGGAGGGAAGGTCAGCAGATAAACAAGTGAACAAAGGTCTCTGGTTTTCCTAGGCAGAGGACCCTGCGGCCTTCTGCAGTGTTTGTGTCCCTGGGTACTTGAGATTAGGGAGTGGTGATGACTCTTAACGAGCATGCTGCCTTCAAGCATCTGTTTAACAAAGCACATCTTGCACTGCCCTTAATCCATTCAACCCTGAATGGATACAGCACATGTTTCAGAGAGCACAGGGTTGGGGGTAAGGTCACAGATCAACAAGATCCCAAGGCGGAAGAATTTTTCTTAGTACAGAACAAAATGAAAAGTCTCCCATGTCTACCTCCTTCTACACAGACACGGCAACCATCCGATTTCTCAATCTTTTCCCCACCTTTCCCCCCTTTCTATTCCACAAAACCGCCATTGTCATCATGGCCCGTTCTCAATGAGCTGTTGGGTACACCTCCCAGACGGGGTGGTGGCCGGGCAGAGGGGCTCCTCACTTCCCAGTAGGGGCGGCCGGGCAGAGGTGCCCCTCACCTCCCGGATGGGGCGGCTGGCCGGGCAGGGGGCTGACCCCCCCCACCTCCCTCCTGGACGGGGCGGCTGGCCGGGCGGGGGTGCTCCTCACTTCCCAGTAGGGGCGGCCGGGCAGAGGCACCCCTCACCTCCCGGACAGGGCGGCTGGCCGGGCGGGGGGCTGATCCCCCCACCTCCCTCCCGGACGGGGCGACTGGCCGGGTTGGGGGCTGACCCCCTCACCTCCCTCCCGGACGGGGCGGCTGGCCGGGCGGGGGGCTAACCCCCCCACCTCCCTCCCGGACGGGGCGACTGGCCGGGTTGGGGGCTGACCCCCTCACCTCCCTCCCGGACGGGGCGGCTGGCCGGGCGGGGGGCTAACCCCCCCACCTCCCTCCCGGACGGGGCGGCTGGCCGGGCGGGGGGCTGACCCCCCCACCTCCCTCCCGGACAGAGCGGCTGGCCGGGAAGAGGGGCTCCTCACTTCCCTGTAGGGGCGGCCGGGCAGAGGCGCCCCTCATCTCCCGGACAGGGCGGCTGGCCGGGCGAGGGGCTGATCCCCCCACCTCCCTCCCGGACGGGGCGGCTGGCCGGGCGGGGGGCTGACCCCCCCACCTCCCTCCTGGACGGGGTGGCTGCCGGGCGGAGACGCTCCTCACTTCCCAGACAGGGTGGCTGCTGGGCGGAGGGGCTCCTCACTTCTCAGACGGGGCGGTTGCCAGGCAGAGGGTCTCCTCACTTCTCAGACGGGGCGGCCAGGCAGAGATGCTCCTCACATCCCGGACGGGGCGGCAGGGCAGAGGTGCTCCCCACATCTCAGACGATGGGCGGCCGGGCAGAGACGCTCCTCACGTCCAGGATGTGATGGCGGCCAGGAAGAGGCGCTCCTCACTTCCCAGGTGGGATGGCGGCCGGGCAGAGACGCTCCTCACTTTCCAGACTGGGCAGCCAGGCAGAGGGGCTCCTCACATCCCAGACGATGGGCGGCCAGGCAGAGACGCTCCTCACTTCCCAGACGGGGTGGCGGCCGGGCAGAGGCTGCAATCGCGGCACTTTGGGAGGCCAAGGCAGGCGGCTGGGAGGTGGTTGTAGCGAGCCGAGATCACGCCACTGCACTCCAGCGTGGGCGCCATTGAGCACTGAGTTAACGAGACTCTGTCTGCAATCCCGGCACCTCGGGAGGCCGTGGCTGGCAGATCACTTGCGGTTAGGAGCTGGAGACCAGCCCCGCTGACACAGCGAAACCCCGTCTCCACCAAAAAAATACGAAAACCAGTCAGGCGTGGCAGCGCGCGCCTGCAATCGCAGGCACTGGGCAGGCTGAGGCAGGAGAATCAGGCAGGGAGGTTGCAGTGAGCTGAGATGGCAGCAGTACCGTCCAGCTTTGGCTCGGCATCAGAGGGAGACCGTGGAAAGAGAGGGAGAGGGAGACCGTGGGGAGAAGGAGAGGGAGAGGGAGAGGGAGAGGGAGAGCTCATTTGTTATCTTTATTTCAACATATTGAGACTGCTCCACTGTCTTCTGCCTTCTGTTGTTTGTGTTGAGAAGCCAGTCATTCGTCTAAATTTTTTTTCGTATGTATGACTGTCTTCTCTCTGGGGCTGCTTAAATAAAATCCATTTTGTTGTGGAAAATTGAAACATATGGGAAAGTGGAGAAAATACGGTGAACTCCTGTGCTCCGTCTCCACCCACATTTTGCCAATGTTGTTTCACTTACGCTTCTTCTTGCTTTCTTGTGTATCATTTTAGGTGTAATACGCCAATAAGCATGTCTGACAATTAAGGATTTATCATAGCTGTAGAGCATTATTACACTTAGCAATGTTGACAATAATTCCTTAATATTATCTAACACCTATTCCAAGTTCAAATTTTACTAGTTATTTCAAAAATAACTTTTTACGGTTGGTTTAAGTCAGGATTCAAATGAGGTTTACTCATTTGAGTTTGCTTAATCTGTCTAAGTCTCTTTTACTTTAAAAGAGTTTTCCTCTGCTTATTCATGCCATTTATTTGTTGGGGAGAACATATGGTTTGTCCTGTAGAATTTCTCAGTTTGGTTGTTTGCATCATGGTGTTGTTTGGTACAGTCCTCTGTCCTCAGTGTATTCTGTTACCTGGTAATTAGATCCGGAACAGGGCTTCTGAGCCTTGGAGGCGTTGAAGCTCTATTGTGGACCGTGGCCTCTGCATTTTAGGATGCCTAGCAGCATCCCTGGCCTTTGCCCTCTCGATGCCAGGAGCGCCCACTAGTTGTGACAACCAAAGGATGTCTAGAGACCGTTGTGAAAGAATCCAGGCCGGGCTCAGTGGCTCACGTCTGTAATCCCAGCACTTTGGGAGGCCAAGGTGGGAGGATCACCTGAGGTCAGGCATTCGAGACCAACCTGGCAAACATGGTGAAACCCCATCTCTACTAAAAATACAAAAATTAGCCAGGTGTGGTGGCAAGCGCCTGTAATCCCAGCTATTCAGGAGGCTGAGCCAGGAGAATCGCTTGAACCCGAGAGGCGGAGGTTGCAGTGAGCTGAGATCGTGCCATTTCACTCCAGCCTGGGCAACAGAGCGAGACTCTGTCTCAAAAAAAACAAAAAAAAAAAAAGAGAGAAAAAATCCAGTTCCCTTCTTTTGGAAGGCTTCCAGGTGGTGGTGTACACTTCCTGCCGCATGGTATCAGGAGCTCTGTCATGTCTGATGTCTCTCTGGGTGATACTAACATGGAGCAGTGGGTTCAGCCTGATCTGCCATTGTGAAGTTCTCCACTGGTCTTTCCCTAAATGGTTCTAATGACATCGATGATTGTTACCCAGATCTGTGAGTTCAGTGAGGGTCGCAAAATGGTGAATTTATAATTTCATGATTCTTTCTGTGTTTGTTGTTTTGACTTTTTCTGTAAGAAAGATCTTACCTCATCAACTGCTTGGTTACCCTGAAATTCAGTTTGTATGTGTATTAAACAAGGTACTTGGTTCATTCTGTCCCTTTATTTATAAGTTTTCAAAATAATGAATCAATGCCCTATTAACAAATAGGACCAGTGAGAGCTAGAAGAAAATTATTCTTGTAAAATTTTGAATTTTAACGTGTTTGACGTATTTCAGTTCTTTGCAATCACTATTACTTTTGGTGCTTAAATTGTCCTATCTTGGCCAATGTTCACCCTTTCAAGTTGATCGTTCTGCCCTTCTCACAGGCCTGGAGTAGAGTTTGACAGTTGTCTGGTTTTCGTCTATGACAGCATGTTCCAGGATCATTGTGCACACTTCCTGTCCCCGATCTGGAATTGCTCATTTCTCCAAGAAGCAGCACACGCTGGACACTGCCGTGATTCCTGTGGATTCCACCCCCCCCGCCCCCGTACTCTGGTGGCCTTTGCCTCCAGGGGCTTCCTCTTCAGCTCCTCTTCAGAGACTTCCCTTGGACTCCAGGAACCACGGGAAGTGCATGGGAGTTTGCATCCCCCAAGGTGGCACTTAGCCAGTGAAGGGAAGGTGCAGGTGCAGGAGAGCCAGCTCTCTGGCTTCAGTCAGTACAATCTTCTGGTTCAGATGAGAGCCCAGAGTGTCCCTGTGGGAGCCTAAGCCACCTTTGCAGGACTTGGTCTGAAGCGCACCCTTGCTTGGCTTCTTCACCTCCCTGTCTTGCTTTTGTCTTCCCGTCTGGAAGCCCGTCCCACCTCACGGTGTGCTTCTGTAGAACCTGACTGGAGACGCCGTGGCTACTTTGATGAGATAGAGTATTTGGAGACAGTCGTCTGTGGTCATTGCTTCTGGGTTTTTATTGCTTTCAGGCTTTTTGGTGGGCTTTTTAAAAAGAGAGAAGTGGCTGGATGCAGTGGCTCACTCCTGTAATCCCAGCACTTTGGGAGGCCAATGTGGGCGGATCACCTGGTGTCAGGAGTTCGAGACCAGCCTGGCCAACATGGCAAAACCCCGTCTCTACTGGAAAAAAAAAAAAAGTGTATAAAAATTAGCCGGGTGTAGTGGGGCGTGCCTGTAATCCCAGCTACTCAGGAGGCTGAGACAGGAGAATCGCTTGAACCCAGGAGGCGGAGGTTGTAGTGAGCCAAGATCTCGCCACTGCACTCCAGCCTGGGCGATAGAGCAAGACTCCGTCTCAAAAAAAAAAAAAAAAAAGAGAAAAATATGTCATTAATTCCGTGGCATTTGTAATTCAAATAGAAGATTGTAGGATTTTAATCTCACTTTTGTATTTATCTCTCTTTTCTTCTATCCTGAAAATGTCTTTTTGTCTTTTTACCTTGCTTATTCTGTTTTTTAAAATGGTATTGTTTAAAAGTTTTTTCTTTCCCAATTATTTACTTCTACTGCATAGAAATAATAAGCAGTTTCATCTGTTGGTTCTGTGTTGAGCCACAGAATTGTCAAACTCTCGTTACTCTGAGTAATTTTCTGTAGATTATTTTGTTTTTTTTAGGACACAGTTGTACCATCTGTGAATGTATCATTTTTGACCCATGAATTCTTTAGTCTTTTTTTCAGTTTCCAAATGTAAAATTTTAATTTTAATTAATCTGTTTGTTTCTCATTTCTGCCTTAATTTCTAACTTAAGTTAGAACTTAAGTTAGATTAGGAGAACATGATCTGTATGATAGTTTTCTTTGAAATTCATTTGCATTTGCTCTGTGCCTTGGCTTTATGGTCAGCTTTTTTCATGGTCGGCTTTTGTTCTTGTTCTATATGTGCTTCCAAGGGATATGTTATCTCTAATTTTGTGAGCTCTGAGTTTTTTATATTTGTATGCTAAATCAGGTTTGTTAGTTGTATTACTCAAATATTCTTTATATTCATTAATATTTTGCTTGATTGATCTGTCAATAATTTTGTTTTATTTTTATAGAGTTAGTGGGGACAAATGCAGTTTTGTTACATTAGATCTATTGTATAGTGGTGACATCTGGGCTTTTCGTGTAGCCATCACCTGGGCTCAGGCGATCCTCCCACCTCAGCCTCTGCAGTAGTTGGACCACAGGCGCACACCACCATACCCAGCTAATTTTTTGTATTTATTGTAGACATGGAGTTTCTCCATGTTGCCCAGGCTGGTCTTGAACTCCTGGGCTCAAGTGATCCACCCGCCTTGGCCTCCAAAGTGCTGGGATTACGGTTGTGAGCCACTGCGCCTGGCCTTTATTTACTTACTTTATGTATCTCATCTAAGAATTCCTGTATCTGAAGTCTTTAGGGGTGTGAGTGCACTCATTGTTTCTGTTGTGTCTTTTAGTAATGGTGACCTTGTTTCATGGTGTGTTTGGTGATATTGTTTGAGTTCATATATGACTGATCTTAATCCTTTGTATTAGTCAGGGTTCTCTTAGAGAGACAGAACTAATAGGATATATATCCTATATATATATGTATCTCCTATATATCCTATATATATATAAATGATATATGTATGGGAGTTTATTAAGTATTAACTTACATGATCACAAGGTCCCACAATAGGCCGTCTGCAAGCTGAGGAGCAAGGAGAGCCAGCCCGAGTCTCAAAGCTGAACTTGGAGTCCGATGTTCAAGGGCAGGAAGCGTCCAGCACGGGAGAAAGATATAGGCTGGGAGGTGAGGCCCGTTGTCTCCTTTTCACATTTGTCTGGTTGACATTCGCTGGCAGCTGATTAGATGGTGCCGACCAGATGAAGGGTGGGTCTGCCTTCCGCAGCCCACTGACTCCAATGTTAATCTCTTTTGGCAACATGCTCACAGACACACCCAGCATCAATACTTTGTATCCTTCAATCCAATCAAGTTGACACTCAGTATTAAACATCACATCCTCCTTTTCTCAACTAAGGTTTTGTGAGATAATTAAGCCCCACAGAAAATGAATTAACAACGTTTTCAGTTTTCTCAAGGATGGAACATAGCTTGTACCTCTCCAGATATGTAGGAGAGAAATCCTTTCTCTTGGGATATCTTTAGATATCTTGGGAAACAATAGCTTAAATTATCTCCAAATTCCCCCTAACCTGTGGGGACTCTGTAGGCCAACTGAGGAAGGTTTTTGTCAGAGAGGATTTGCATTTGTTGTTTCCAGAAGCCTGGGGTGCTGCCAGTCCGGGCTTACTTTAGCCCCGCTTTGGGGATGATTCCTATTCAGCTTCCCCACCTTGAAGCGAGCCCAAGGCTTGGGACTCCTACCTGTGCACTGGAAAGAGTGGTTCCTCAGTTCAGCCTCCGTTTCTTAATCTGGAAAGGGGAACCTGTGCCGTCGCCTGCTGTCAGGGGGGGTAAAGCACCTGGGCCGTGTCTGGCATGTGGCTGTTTTTAGTGAAAGCTCTCTTCCTTTCTGTATTCCCCTCCAAAGCTCGCTGTTTTGCTTCATTGTCTCCTATTTCAGGGATTTAATTTTTTTAACTATTAAGTCTTTTTAAAAAATAGCCTTTCTCCATCAATGACTTTAGTCTGTTGCAGTTTTCATTTTTATCCTTTCCGTTCTTTCTTCTGCTTTGACTCAATTGACATTTTTTCCTATGATTGATGACTTTCATATGATTTTCCATGTTGTAGTAAATCGATTTCAGAGAAATAGTTCCATCCAAGCCCTGGCATCTTTGTCCTATTTATTTCGAGCAGCAGAAGTCTTCATTGAAGCCAGACTGATTCTTTTTTCCAGTTTACTTAAGTTAATTAATTATTCATTTATTTTAGAGACAATCTCATTCTGTCACCCAGACTGGAGTACAGTGGTGCCATTGTAGCTCACTGTAACCTTGAACTCCTGACCTCAAGTGATCCTCCTGCTTCAGCCTCTGGAGTCACTGGAACTGTATGTACGTGCCAACACACCCTAATTTTTTAATTTTAAATTTTTTTGTAGAAACAGGGTCTGTCACCATCTTGCCCAGGATGGTCTCGTTGCTTGAGACTCCTGGACTCAAGAGATCCCTCCCACCTTGGCCTCCCAACGTGCTGGGATTACAGGCATGAGCCACCACACACAGCTGTGGCATGTTTAATATCCATAGTATGGTGCTTCTTATAAATATCGCGTATTTTACTTAGTCAGTTTATGGTTGTGCATTTTATAATTTTTGTTATTGTAAAAAAACTTACAACACATGCCTGTAAGCCCAGCACTTTGGGAGGCCAAGAAGGGCGGATCATTTGAGGTCAGAAGTTTGAGACCAGCCTGGCCAACATGGTGAAACCCTGTCTGTACTAAAAATACAAAAATTAGCTGGGTGTGTTGGCGTGCGCCTGTAATCCCAGCTACTCGGGATGCAGAGGCAGGAGAATCACTTGAACCCGGGAGGCAGAGGTTGCAGGATGGTACCACTGTACTTCAGCCTGGGCAACAAGAGCGAAACTGTGTCTCTTGTCTCAAATTAAAACAAAAACAAAAACAAAAACAAAAAAACTTGCAACAAAAACTTTTGGGAATACATATTTTTGTGGGCATGCTTCATTTCCTTAGTAGGTAATGTCTAATAAATTAATAGAATTTTTTGGGGCTTCAAGTACGTTTTGCCAGATTGCTTTCTCAGATGACATAATTTTCATTTTCAACAGGGAAGTTTGATGGCGCCCATTTCAAAAGTGGTCGCTTTCAACTGCTTGTGCTCGTGGGCAGGGGCTGGTTATCTTGGCTCTGGAGCCAGCATCCTTGGTGGTATAGACCCCACTGCTGTGGCCTTCGCTGTTTTCATGCTCACCCCGAAGCTTTTTTTCTCTGGCACAGCCCTTCTCTGCAGGACTTCAAAGTGGCCAGCAGTCAAGGCCTCCACAGTGGGCTCTGGGGATTAGCACCTTCACTTTGTTGCTTCTTAAAATCCTGTTTGCTTTTATGTTTCTTCAAAGAACTCAAAATGAGTTGCAGCAGTGGGAGGCGGCTCCAAGTCACTGCACGTCTTCCTTGGTGTCCCTGAGGTCTCAAGAGCTCTGTCGTCTATAAGAATTGAAATATACCATAGGATAGTTGAAAATGAAGAATTATTGTGAGAAAAACACTGGGCAGGGACAACAAAATTTACCTAAAAAAACAACAAGGTGGCGGCCATATTAGCCCTGGGGAGTTTGATTTGTGGGAGCACAGCTGGGGTGTGGTGGGGTGCTGAGCGGTAGAGGATGGGCCCTCGGGGAAGGAGGCGACGAGTCGGGGCCTGGCGAGGGAGCAGGGCCTGAGCAGAGGCTGGGTCCCCCTGGGAAGGGCGTCCTTCCAAGCTCCATGGCCTCACAGGACCCTCTCCTGGGATCTCGAGGAAGAAAATCCCAGGTCAAGGGAGACTGGACAACGAGGTACAGGGAGCCTCTGTGGGTTTGCGGGTCGGGGGCTGGCCCCTGCTCCTCCCTGTGCTGCGGGTTCGAGGTCCCAGCAGAGGCAGTGGGAAGGTCTCACCAGGCTCTGGGCTTCTCAGCGCATCGAGATCCCTCAGCGCGGCAGAGGGGTCCGCAGCCACGGGTGCTGGGCTCGGTGTTGTTGCCAACCTTGGTGCAGCAAGAGGTGAGGAAGGGTCCGTTAGTGTCTCTGCGGCAGATGGTGGTCCTGGCTGTCATGCACCACGGTCATGTGTGTGAAGCACTGTTCTTAGCTGCATGCCCATCCCTGGTGGGCCTGTGAGGACCTGACGCAAGTGCCGGGGGCATGGGAGCTGGGAGAGAGCCACGCAATGTGGGCTTTGTGTGCACCACACCCCTTACTCGGGGGCCCTGTGTCCTTGTAGGTGGTAACGTGGACCTGGAAAGCCAAGCAGAGGGGAAGAAGGAGGTGGAAGCAGATGACGTGATGAGGAGCGGCCCCCGGCCCATCGTCCCGTACAGCTCCATGTTCTGTTTAAGCCCCACCAACCTGTGAGTCTCCTTGCCTGCTGGTGTGTGTGGCCGCCCACTCACCCATGCATCATGACCCGCGGGATCTCAGTAGCCAGCGTGCACTGATTCTGCGCACTTATGTAGAGAAACGGCTCTAAATCCCATGGCAGACCCCAGAGGCACGTGCCCGTGTGACCTCATTCTGCAGAAGAGGACACGGGCACAGGAGGCAGCCTCAGCGGAGCTGGGGTGAGCTCCAGGCCTGGGCTCCTCACCTCCTCTGTGGTGTGCGTGTGTCTCTGCACACGGGGACGCCGTCTGCCCTGTGTCGCAAACACACTTCCATCCATCTGCCTTCCCATCACACCTGGCACCTGTGTTGCCTGCGTGTGTGCACTGTGTTTATTTGCATGTCTATCCGTGTGTCCACGCCTGTGCTTTTCATGCATTCATCATCCACTCTTGAGTCCAGGGCTTCCATTAGTCCAGCCGGTGTTTATGTGGCAGACAGCACTCTAGGTCCTGGGAATAGCTAGGAATGAACAAAACAGGTGAGAACCCCTGTCCTTGCTAAGCCTGTGTGCTGGTGGGAGAGGCAGAGACAGACACGACAAATAAGTAAAAGACATAAGATGCAGATAGTGTTAAGTACTAGGAGGAAACACAAAGCAAGGCGTGGAGATGCGGACCATTGGGTGCTAAAACTTAGATGAGAAGGTCAGGTGGGGCTTCCGGGGTGAGACTGGAGCAGAGCTTGAGGAGGAGGAGGCAGAGGGAGAGGCAGACAGGGGTGGAACCACACGAGAGCTTGCCCGGCCAGAGCAGGGGCTGGGCAGGTGGATGGGAGGGCAGAGGGCAGCAAGGCCGCATGGACGTACCCCTGTTCGTTACTGACCTGTCCATCCCCTTCTTCTTTCACCACCCAACCGTCTTTCCACCAAGCCCTGCGTTACCCCGCTCCCTGCCTCCTCTCCCCAGTCATTCTTTTATCCAACACACATGTCTTGGGAGCTTACCCTGCTATGCTGCAGTTAGGAGTAAAGCGGTAATGGAGACAGACATGGATCCTGCCATGTCAGGACTGACAGTGCAGTGGCAGGTGAGGGGTGGTAACCCGGTGTGGAAATGGAAACACAGGAAGGCACTGGCATTCTGGGAGCAGGTGACAGAAGGCCAGGGAGGTTTTCTGGTGGAAGTGACATCTTGGTTGAAACCTGAAGGATGAATAAGAGTTAAGGTGAAGAGGGGAGAGGGGAGGAACTAGCGGAGCGTTCACAGTAGCCCAGAAGTAGAAGCCAGCAGTTGGCACACAGCCAAGGACAGAACTGGGTCAGAACACAAAAGGGTAGGCAGAGCTGGCTGGTTGTTCTGTTGCGGGGTTGGGGGGTTGCACCATCCCGGAGCACACTGAGAAGCGTGGGACGTGTGCACAGTGGGGATACTCGGATTGCAGCCCAGCGGGGCCCTTTTATGGGGAGACTACAGATGGAGGCCGCTGAGTAGACGGTCAGGGTTTCAGGGAGACAGAGTGGTGGTTTGGCCAGGGTACTCCTAGTGTTGAGGTTTGGAAGTCAGGTGCATGTGGAGGAATTTTAGAGGCAAAATCTACAGAATTTGGTGATAAATTAGATGTGGAAGGGGAAGGAGACATCGTGGATGTCTGACTGAAACCCAGTTTCTGCCCGACAGTGGCGGAAGGCACTGCATTCACTGAGACCAGCAGTGCTGCTGGGGTCCCGCCCGCAGACCCTGCAAAGCCTGGGGCGGCTGGGGATGTCTCATGGCCAGGTGGACTTAGGATCTGAGCTGGGGGGTAGAGCTGAGTGCCAGAAACCCAGACACAAGTTGGAGTGGGTGACGGCTGAATTAGAAGGAAAGGCAGCCCTTTTAAGGAGGGGAAGTGGCAAGGGATGAGGCAGCAGCAGGCTGGCAGTGGGCCAGGGATGAACAGCTCTGTGGACACAGGGGCAGGAGCTAGATGGCTGAGTTCCCTTCAAGGAAGAGGGAGATGTGGGCAGCCGCTTAAGATGGATGGCCCTTGGGGGTTCGTAGGTGTGGGTGAGGGGAAGAGCTTAGAGGGGCTGGGGACGGTGGACATGCCTGCGCGGCAGGGGAGGCATCTCCAGAGCACAGCCCTCGTGATGGGGGCCGTCTGCCCCACCTGCTCCGTCCACGGCTGCCTCTTCTCGTCCCCCACCCGTAGATGGGCTTCCCAGCCTCCTGGTTACCGTGCACTCTCACGATGTGGCTCTGCCAGTAGCAGGGAGGCCCCTGCTTGTTGATTTCCTTGCTGCTTCCTGGTGTTTTGACTGCTGAATGGAGCTTCATCAGGCCTGTTCTGGTCACCCCTGTGTCCCCCAGTGTCCAGCACATGCCTGGCAGGGTAGGTGCTCAGTAATGTTGAACAAGCGAGTCAGGCAAATGGGACTGGAGCAAAAGGCGAGCATGTGGCAGTGTGTGGAGTGTGTTCCCGTGCAGCGTGTTCACGTGGAGCGTGTTCACGTGGAGCGTGTTCACATGCACCCTGGGAGCCTGGAGAGGGCACACACCTCGCACAGGTCCCAGAGAACTTTCCTAGGGCAAGAGAGGCCTGCTCTCCATGAGAATGTTGACGCTGAAATTCTTCCTCTCTGAGCAACTCCCTCCCTGCTGCCCACAGCTGACCTCTTCTGTGAAAGGGCTGGGTAGTTGATGCTGTTGGCTTTGGACTGCTGTTGGCTGCATGGACAGTTGGTAGTGAATGGATGTAGCTGTACTCCAGTGAAGTTTTATTCACACAAACAGGTCTCCCGATCTGGCCTGTGAACTTTGGTTTGTTGACCCCTGCCATGAGGTTCTGCAGCCTTCCCCACCCCCTGTCCCGGGAGGCCCTCTCAGGAATCTCGGCCACTGTCCATCACCTGGCTGCCACCACTAACCACAGGGACCATTAGCAAAGCGAAGCTCTGGGGCCACAGCTTCCTGAGGCAGCCCAGAGCCCTTTCTGCGGGACGGGCTGAGCCTGCCCTGTGGCAAGGGGTGGCGTGCCCGGCTGGGGGGCCTTGTGGTGATCCGTGCCTTCCCTCACAGGCTCCGCCGCTTCTGCCACTACATCGTGACCATGAGGTACTTCGAGATGGTCATTCTCGTGGTCATCGCCTTGAGCAGCATCGCCCTGGCTGCTGAGGACCCAGTGCACACAGACTCGCCCAGGAACAATGTGAGTGGCCCGGATGGCCGGGTCCCCGCCAGGCTGTGGCGGGGGAGCTGGGTGCCTTCCCAGGGGCCCAAGGGGCTGGGGTGGAGCTGGGGTCCTGTCTTCTCACAGGACACCCCTTCTTCCTCTGTCTGTGTGCCTGGCAGTGCAGGACCAAAGGTCTGGAGACAGGAAGACAGGGTGCGGCAGAGGGGGCCTGTTCCCAGACGGTGCTTGTCAGAGACCCCCCCTCCCAGAACCATTTTCCACAGGCTTCCTGGCTCCCTGGCTGACTGCTTAGAGGCCTGGAGGAAAAACTCGGAGCCACCGAGGGCACCCTGGCTCAGGTTTCAGCCCAGCCTTTGAGAATAACCTTCCTTTTGGTTTCAGGCTCTGAAATACCTGGATTACATTTTCACTGGTGTCTTTACCTTTGAGATGGTGATAAAGGTGAGATATGTGGCTGCCCCTTGTGACCCCAGTGTTTTGCTCTCCCTCCCTCATGATTGAGATGGGACCAGGGCAGTGGTTGAACCACAATTTCTATAAACTCTTAAGACATATGGCAGGTGTGTGTGTACTGGGTGCGTGCTCAGCGCGTGAACATGTGCACACAAAGAGGCTTTGTCGTTCACTGAGAAAATTACATCCCGCACTGGGAGTGGTCCCCAGTGTCGTGCCTGGGCCTCCACTTGCTCTGGTTTCTTGAACACATGAGCTACATACAGTCTCTCTCCAACGTGCACATGTGGGCGGAGGCCCTCCTTCTTAGGACAGCAAAGGAGGAGGGCTGCATGGCATTGGCTGGGGGAGGAGGAGACCTGGGAGAGGGAGGGTGTTAGAAGACTGTTGGAAGTGGGTGCTGAAGACTTGAATTTAGGAGGGCATTTGTCTTATGACAGATTGAGTCCTTCACTGTCTGCCTCTAAGTGTTGACACGAGGTCCCCCATATCACTGTCTGACTAGTGTGGCCCTTGTGTGTTTATGCAGGTGTGCCTTCAGTGTGGTTGAGTGTGCACACACCTGCACGTCCATGACTTCCGTGCAGCTTAGGGTATGTGTGTGCCGGCATGCGTGCACACAGGACAGCGTGTGCATATGGAGCACTGACAGCAGACGCATGAACACGTTACCTCTGCTGTTTCACTCTTGCAAAATTCTGTGGGGTGTGTGTCATCATCCCCATTTTACAGATGAGGAAGCTGACCCTTAGCGAGGTTATGTTACCGGCCTAGAATCGCAGCAGCAGGAGTGACAGAGCCAGGATGTGAGTGAAGGTCTGCATAACTGCAGTCCTGCTGCTCTGAGCTTGCCTGCAGGGGATCTGGGTGAGCTCTGAGCTCCCTGGGGCCATGTGTGCCTACAGCCCAGTGATGGAGGAACAGATGGAGATGGAGACCTCAGTCTCATTCAGGCTGCAGGGAATTTAGGAGCCCAGGCAGGATCTCAGCCGGTCACAAGCCATGTAGGGATATTTGGGTCCATGGCATTGAGGTCCAAAGGCCCACTGAGGCCCTTTGGGGTGTGACCTGGGCCGTGTCTCCCTACTCTGACAGGGCATGTAAAGGTGTCTCTAAGGTGCACTGATGTCACAGGTGTGCACATAATGTGTGCACTCAGCCACACTGAGCCTTCCGCGGGGACCTAGAGGTATATTTCTCCCCCATGACTCTGGAGCCAAGCCGTGTGGCTCTGCCTATCTTTCTAGGTTTGTTTTGGTTTGGTTTTTTGAGACAGGGTCTCACTCTGTCATCCAGGCTGGAGTATGGTGGCGTGATCTCAGCTCACTGCAGTCTCTGTGTCCTGGGTTCAAGCAATTCTCATGCCTCAGCCTCTCAAGTAACGGATTACAGGTGTGCAGCACCACACCCGGCTAATTTTTGTATGTTTAGTAGAGATGGGGTTTCACCTTGTTGTCCAGGCTGGTCTTGAACTCCAGAGTTCAGGTGATCCACCCGCCTCATCCTCCCAAAGTGCTGGGATTTCAGGCATAAGCCACCATGTCTGGCCATGTTTTATTTTTTTTCTTAAGAGACAGGATTTCACCATGTTGCCCCGGCTGGTCTCCAACTCCCGGGCTCAAGCAGTCTGCCTGCCTCAGCCTCCCCAAGTGCTGGGATTACAGGCATGAGCCTCCGCACCTGGCCTCTGCCTGTCTTTTCTGGACTATGACGTACCTAAAGTGTGTTTCTCCCTCCTAGATGATCGACTTGGGACTGCTGCTTCACCCTGGAGCCTATTTCCGGGACTTGTGGAACATTCTGGACTTCATTGTGGTCAGTGGTGCCCTGGTGGCGTTTGCTTTCTCGTAAGTAACGTTCGCTCTGCTCTGGCTAGGGAGAGCCCCCAGAATCACGATGGGCGTGAGGGTGAGGGAATAAGGAAGAGGCCCTCTTGTGGGCTTCCCTGGGCTGCCTGTGGCTCTGTTGCTGTCCATGTGGGACTGTCCCTGCCTGCTTGGGGCGGGGCTGCGTGGGGTTAGGAGGGCATGAGGTCTGTCTGTGGCTCTCAAACTAGGTAGGGCCCTGGTGTGGCCTGTGGCCCTGGGACCATCCCCGCCTGCCTGGAGGGGTGGGTGCTATGTGGGGCTGGGAGGCCCTGGTGTGGCCGGTGGCTCTGGGACTGGGCGGCACAGCCTCTGGTGTGTCCAGCGTTTGCCTCCCAGGGTCCTTGGAGGCAACTTCACCTTGACCTGCTCTGAGGCAAGTCTGCTCCTGACCCAGGGAGACCTCTGGTGCTTTCGCCCAAGGCAGAACTGGTGGTCGCCTTCCCCTTTTGGGGCATTAGACGTCTCCTCTGACTCCTGAGCCAGTGGCACTTGGCCCTGCTGTGGCTGGAAATGGAGTTGGCTTCCTCAGATAACTGCATGGAGGGCACCGTCGGGGGCTCAGCTACAGCTGGGGATGGGAATATGGCGGGGAGTTGTGGGGTGAGATCCAGAGACAAGGAAGACCCCTAGTGGACGACAGACATGAGGGAGGGTCCACATCTCTCTGAGCGGCTGGGAGGGCTGCTCCTGGCGCCACTGACTCTGTTCTCTTTGTCTTCCTCTTGCTGGACTCGGCAGGAGCTTCGTGGGGTAATGCCTTCTCTCCCCCACACGCTGCCCCTGACATCACAGCATTCCAGTAGCCCCTCTTGGGTCATTTCATCTCCAGCCTCACCCCCCGCCCATCCACTTTCACCCCATCGGGGCTGCATGCTGCCGGGAGCCAAGTCCCCGGCCAGGGGTTCCTGCCATGCCTCTGGGAGTGGGGCGGGGAGCTGGGCTGGAGCTGGGCATGGTCAGCCCTTGGTGAGGAGCTTGCTGGTGAGCAGGCTGTCACCAGTGAGGGCTGGAGGCTGGGGCCATTGGCCTGGAGGGCAGCAAGGGCTCCGGGAGGGAACTGCCACCTGTGGCCACAGCCCGAGGACCGGGGACATCGCGAGGCGCTCCTGGTGCAGCTCCTCTCCGGAAGAGCGGCGTTCTTTCCTCTCTTCCCTCTCCACTCCAGCCCCCTGCAGTTCCCACTATTTCCTCTTTCTGTGATAAAGGAATGAGAACTTTGCCAAAGCATCAGCATAGGCCTTGGGAGTGGGAACACTGCAGCCAGGGGTCCCCCAGTCAGGAGGAGGGGAAGGGGTTGGGCCCATCCAGGTGGCTTCAGAGCAGGAGAAAAGGAGCAGGCCCCAGATGGACGCTCCCCCAGAAAGCCTCATTTACTGGGTGACAAAACAGTACCCCTCCCTCCTGCTCCTGTCCCCTCTTCCCTCAGCTGGCGGAGGAGCTGGTTTGAGAGTGGGTGTCAGGAGCACTGGGGTGATGGAGACAGGAGGCTGGGTTCTTCCCACCTGGAAGCGTTTCAGGGGGAGTTTGATCTGATTCTGGAGTGTAGCCTACAGTCAGGGGAGAAGAAGGGGACCAGGGTGCCTGAGACGTGTAGCTCACTCTCCCTGCTCAGCCCCAAGTGTTGCTGGAGCCCCAGGAAGAGCACAGGGGGCAGGGCCACCCCTACAAGCAGGCCTTCCCCAGGGAACGTGGTGGGACGTGGCCTCTGAGCAGGGTGGGAAGGGTTCCATGTGTGAGTGAATCCCACTCAGCCCTGAGTCCTCAGCTCCCACCCTCACCTCCCACCAAGTAGAGTGGCTTTGCTTCTGAGAATGGGGGCCGCCTTAGGAGGAAATCTCTCCTAGACACTGCTGGCCCGGCCTCAGTAGGGTCATGGGAGGTCCAGTCCCCAGAACCTGCTAATTCCTGCGTCCCTGACAGGTAGAGGCAGCTACATGGGTCTGTCCTGGCTTTTTCTTGGAGGGGCCCTGATCGAGGCCCGCTGGTTCTGTACTTCTGCTTGCTTCTGTGCCTGGAATTTTCTTTCCCCGACTTCCTGCCTTGCCATCCCTGCCCTGCATGAGTTTTCCTGTCTGCTGCTTTCTGGGTAGCATTGATATGTCTGTCTCTGTGGCTCTCCCTCCCTCCCTCCCTCCTTCCCTCCCTCCTTCCCTCCCTCTCCCCTTGTTTGTCTTAGTCCACCATGCCTCTTGCATTGCCTCTGTATTCGTCTGACTTCTTCTCTTTCTTACTCTCCTTCCCCTCTTCTGTCTTCCCGCTGTCGGTTTCACGTCAGCGGGAGGAATGTTAGGACGGCTGAGGAGATCTGTAGTGCAGAGGCCAGACAGGTCCCCTTTACCTCCCTCTAGCCAGCCCAAAAAGCAAGCAAAAAAGCCCTTCCAGAAGATTCTCGCCCTAGAAACGTGCTTGTGGGCTCCCACTTCTGGGTCTGCAGTCCTCGTGCGGGTCTCTTCTGTTCTCTTAATCCTGGAATCTGGGGTGGGAGGGGTGTCAGGGGTGATGGTTCTTCTCCTTGTGCACCAGAAGCTGCTGCCCTAGCCCCAGCTCCTGTCCTTAGATGAGGCCCGGGCCAGGCAGCCCTGGGAAGAGTCATGGGGCCTGTGGCACCTGCAGGGCAAGGCCTCTCTGCTCCTGGGTCCTCCACCCTGGAGTCTGAGACAAAATGCACAGGGGAGCAGGACTCAGACCCTGGGGGGTCACGTGGGAGCTGGGCACACCCATGCCTCCTGCCTGTCTGCATCTGTGGCTTCTCCCTTCTAGAGGATCCAAAGGGAAAGACATCAATACCATCAAGTCTCTGAGAGTCCTTCGTGTACTGCGGCCCCTCAAGACCATCAAACGGCTGCCCAAGCTCAAGGTTGGAGCCTGGAGTTGGGGCTTGAGGGATGTGCTGTGTGTGCGTGTGTGCGTGTGCGTGTGCGTGTGTGCGTGTGTGTGTATGCATGCAGTGCATGAGTGTGTGTGTGTTCACGTCACACCCCTGTGTGAGGGGGTTGGGCTTACTCAGCTGTAAGCCCCCATTACCCAAGTAGACCTTGTTCCCAGCAGCCTCCTGTGAGAATCCTCCTCCTTAGCCCAGCAGGATCAGGCGGCACAGGGTTTTTCTTCAGCAGCTGCAGTGCAGTGCGGGAAAGGCTGCCGGGACAGGTGCAGGGTGGTGGAGGGAGATGCTGGAGGTCAGGGGCTAGGGACATTGGCTGCTGAGAGGGGGACAGGCATGGGCTGAGCTTCTGGATAAAGACAGAGAATAAACTCAAACTCATAGGGCCACGCTGAAACCTAGTAATTGTGAGCTTGTGCTAGGCCCTGTGCGAATTGCTTCATGTGCTTCAGCTCACTTAATCTCCCAAACCTTTATGCAGCAGATTCTTTTACTGGAAATTCAAGCCATTGAGACCTGAGGCAATGGGGACTTAGAGAAGAAAGTTTGTTTAGAACCTGTATGTGAAGGAGTGGGCTGGCAGGCAGCTGGGGAAGGCGTCAGAGGCCCACTGGGTCCAGGGAGGAGTGGCGTCTGCCCTGGCACTGAGTGGTGCTGTGCAGTGGTCATCCACAGTGTGCCAGGCTGCTTTGTGGGAGACGGTTGTGGCCCCACCTTCCCGTCACAGCTAGATCAGAGCAGCCTGTGAGGTGTCTTCCCAGCTCTGAGAGCAGCATTGTGTGCACAGGGAATGCTGAGCTTCCAGGTCGGGACGGACCCAAGAGAAAGCCTCAGGTGGTGATGGCTGATGACAGGGCGGCCTTGGGCCACAGAGCACACGTGTCCCTGTCCTGGAGCCTACTGCTTTATCCTCAGTTTGCCCAAATTGCTTCCCTGATGGGCAGGGTGCAAGTGCAGGGCAGAGCCTGGCTGCATCCTCTCTGCACAGGCCCAGCACCTCCTGGTGCAGCTGGGCCTGGACTCCTGGTCATTCCCGTTTCCGTGGCTGAACTCTGACCTGTAAGGTCGGCCCTCCTAGGCATCCAGCTGCTGCCTCTAGCACCTCCTGCCCCTCCATCCGGGCCAAGATGCCTCCCCTCACAAGAGACACAGCACCAGTCTTGTGTGTCAAGGAAGCTGGCGGTGGAGCTTCTCTGTGGTCAGGGGCCTGAGGGCCTTGCAGGGCCCTGGAATGCCTGGGGGCCACCTGGGCCTCAGTGGTCCTCAGGTTTCCATCCCGTAGGTGCCCTGCCTGGTCCTCTCTCCTGGCTCCCTTCACATCCTTTCCTGCTTCCGGCCGCTCCCTGTGGCTCCACTTCTTGTCATGGCTCCACTCCTCCACTCATGGCCCCACCCCCCACCATGGCTCCACCCCTCTCATCATGGCCCCACCCATTCCCTTACGGCCATGCCCTCCCACCTTGGCTTCACCTCCTCATCATGGCTCCACCCCTCCCCATGACCCTACCCTTCCCCCTCATGGCCCCACTCTCCCACCATGATTCCACCCCCTCATCATGGCTCCGCCCCTCCTCCTGCAGGCTGTGTTTGACTGTGTGGTGAACTCCCTGAAGAATGTCCTCAACATCTTGATTGTCTACATGCTCTTCATGTTCATATTTGCCGTCATTGCGGTGCAGCTCTTCAAAGGGAAGTTTTTCTACTGCACAGATGAATCCAAGGAGCTGGAGAGGGACTGCAGGTAAACTGAGGCAGGGTGCAAGGTGGGACACACAGCCCCATGATGCAGACAACACTGGGAGTTCCCTTGGGACCAGGTGGAGCTGGTCACACGGCGTGGGAGACTCCACTGCAGAGCATCACGGACCCTGCCTGAGGGCCGGGGAGCGGCTTGCTTGAGAAGGGCTAGTGTCACCACAGAAGACGGGATGCATCCCCTCCCCAGCACCACACCAGGGACCCCCAGCACTTCCTCCTCAGCAGAGTCAGGAACCAGGCACGTTCTGAGGGACACAGACATCCAGGGAGCTCAAGGTGCCCACTGGGCAAGGCTTCTCTAAGCCCTAGAGATCTTGGCTGGGCTGTAAGGTCAGAGGGGCTGCCCGATGGCTGGAGCTGCTGTCACTGTCCACATGAGGCCTCAGAGCTTCCTGTGCCCAGCGCTGCCTCCAAAGCAGACAGGAGAGGGGCCCTTGGGGAAGAGCTGGGGGAAAGCTGGTTAGCTGCCTGTGTGGGCCCCGGGCAAGGCAGTACCCACAGTGTCTTCCTGCCCACGCGGCAGCGTCCCAGCTGCTTCTGGGTGAATATCGCGCAGCTTCCTCCTGTGCTGTGTGGCTGATGGGCGCCTGGCTGTTTGCAGCTGGGGATGCTGCACGCGCACATGCCCGCCAGGGAGCAGTAGCAGTTTGGGGAGGTGTATCTGTCTGGTAGTGGAATTGCCGGGTCCTGGGTGTGCATGTACTCAGCCTTAGTAGATGCTGCCAGGCCCTTGTGTAAAAGTACACTCTCTCCAGCGTGGATGAGAGCCCCACATCCTAGCTAAATCTTGGTGTTTTCTTTCTCGCCTTTCTGGGTGTAGTGGTCATTCACCGTGGTTTAATTTTGCACTTGTGTGATGACCAATGAGATTGAGCCCCCTTTGCTAGGGGGATTGGCCGCTTAGGTGTTCTTTTCTGGAAGTGTCTGCCTGTGGTCCTGTGTCTGCTGTCTGCCTCTTTCCTGTCGGTTACTAGGAATCATGTAATGTTCTGGACAGGAACCCTTTGTCATATGTATGGATCGCGGACGTCTTCTCCTCCTCTGAATGGTGCTTTCTACTCTTTTAATGGTGTCTTTTAAAAAACAAACTTCTTTTTTCTTTTTCTTTTTTTTTTTTTTTTGAGACAGGATCTCACACTTTTGCCCAGGCTGGAGTGCAGTGCTGCTATTGCAGCTTAATGCAGCCTCGAACTCTCAGGCCCAAGTGATCCTCCCTCCTCAACCTCCTGAGTAGCTCAGACAACTACAGGCACGTGCCACCATGCTTGGCTAATGTTTAAAATTTTTTGTGGAGATGAGGTCTTGCTATGTTGCCAAGCTGGGCTCGAACTCCTGGGCTCAAGCAGTCCTCTTGCCTCGGCCTCCTAGAGTGCTGGGATTACGGGTGTGAGCCACTGTACCCAACCATAGTTCTTGATTTTAATAGAGTCCAACTGATCTTTTTTATTCTTTTATGCAGAGTACTCTTTATATCCTGTTTAAGAAATCTATCCCAAGGCCAGGGATGTTTTCTTGTGTTTTCTTCTGAAAAGTGTTATTTTTGCCTTTCACATTAAGATCTGCAGTTTACTTGGAAGTTGATTTTTATGTGTTGCATAAGGTATGGGTTAAGATACGTTTTCTGACGATAGATATCCAATTCACCCAGCACTGGTTATTTGAAAAGATCATTCTTACCCAGTGTAATGGATTTTTTAAAAAACAAAAACAAAACAGCTTTAGGCCAGGCGCGGTGGCTCACGCCTGTAATCCCAGCACTTTGGGAGGCTGAGGTGGGTGGATCATGAGGTCAGGAGTTGGAGACCAGCCTGGTCAAAGTAGTGAAACCCTGTCTCTACTAAAACTACAAAAAATTAGCTGGGCATGGTGGCCAGCACCTGTAATCCCAGCTACTCGGGAGGCTGAGGCAGGAGGATCGCTTGAACCTGGAAGGCGGAGGTTGCAGTGAGCCAAGATTGTGCCACTGCACTCCAGCCCGGGCGACAGTGTGAGACTCTGTCTCAAAAAAAAAACAAAAACAGGAACAAAAAAACAGCTTTATTGAGATGTAACTAACACATTATACTGTTTGTTCATAATAATCCACTTAAAGTGTGCAATTAAGTGGTTTTTAGTATATTCACAGGTACATGCAACCATCGCCACAGTCAATTTTAGAACACATTTTCAGCACCTCAAAAAAAAAGAAAAACCCGCACCATTTAACTATCATCCCCTACATCCCTGTCCCACCCCTAGCCAACTATGAATCTGTTTTTAATCTCTGTAAACCTCTCTGTTCTGGACACTTTTTGTAAGTTGAATGATACAATATGTGGTCTTTTGTGAGTGGCTTCTTTCGCGTGATGTTTTCAGGTTTGTCCACCCAGTGGCCTGTGTCAGAGCCTCGTTCCTTGTTACGGCTGAATATCTGTTCTGTGCTGTGCCACATTTTCCTTATTCTTTCATTTGCTGATGAACATTGGGTTGTTTCTACCTTGTGGCTGTTACAAATGATGCTGTTGTATACATTTATGTCCACATTTTTGTGTGGGTCTGTTTTTGCTTCTCACGGGTGTGTACCTAAAAGTGGAATTAATGAGTGATTGGGTAACTCTGTGTTTAACTGTTTGAGGAAATGCCAGACTGTTTCCAAAGTGGCTAAAGCATTGTATATTCCCACCAGCAATGCACGAGGGTTCTGAATTCCCCGTATCCTTGCCAACACTTGTTGTTTTCCATCTTTTTAGTTTTGGTATTTTTTAAACTACAGCCATCATCATGGGCATGAAGTGGTGTCTCATGGTGGTTTTTATTTGCCTTTCCCTGATGACAAGTGATGTTGAGCAGTGTTTCATGTGCTTAATAGCCATTTGTATATCTTCTTTGGAGGAGTGTCTATTCAGATCCTTTACCCATTTTTTATTTGGGTTTTTTTTTTGTTTTTTTTTTGAGACGGAGTCTTGCTCTGTTGCCCAGGCTGGAGTGCAGTGGCACGATCTCGGCTCACTGCAAGCTCCACCTCCCGAGTTCACGCCATTCTCCTGCCTCAGCCTCCCGAGTAGCTGGGACTGTAGGCGCCTGTCACTACGCCCAGCTAATTATTTTTGTATTTTTAGTAGAGACGGGGTTTCACTGTGTTAGCCAGGATGGTCTCCATCTCCTGACCTCGTGATCTGCCCGCCTCGGCCTCCCAAAGTGCTGGGATTATTACAGGCGTGAGCCACCGCGCCCGGCCTTTTTTATTTATTAGAACAGTTATTTACATATTCTAAATACAACTCCCTTATCAGGCAGAGGATTAGGAAATAAGTATTTTTTCCCATTCTGTGGATTTGTCTTTTTACGTTCTCGATGTCCTCTGAGCACAGAAGTGTCCGATTTGATGCAGCCTAATTTATCTGTATTTTTTATTCTGTTGCTCATGATTTTGGTGTCACATCTAAGGCTCCATTCCCAGATTCGAGGTCACGAAGTTTTGCCCCCGTTTTCCTCTAAGTGTTTTATAGTTTTAGCTCCTTACACTTAGGTCTGGAATCCATCATGAGTTAATTTTTGTCTATGGGGTAAAGTAGGGTCACATTCATTCTTCTGCATGTGGACATCCAGTTTTCCCAGCACAGTCTGTTGGAGAGGCCATTCTTTCCCCACGGAATGGTTTCAACACTCTTGATAGGTGGGTTTATTTGGATCTTTTGTCTTTGCCCTCTCACCTCCCATGTTCTCATTCCTAGGGGTCAGTATTTGGATTATGAGAAGGAGGAAGTGGAAGCTCAGCCCAGGCAGTGGAAGAAATACGACTTTCACTACGACAATGTGCTCTGGGCTCTGCTGACGCTGTTCACAGTGTCCACGGGAGAAGGCTGGCCCATGTGAGTGCTCATCCTGCTCTCCGTAGCTGGGGCAGGCAGCCCCTGAGCTCGGCCTCCCTTCCTCCCTCTATCCCTGGGCTCAGGCATGGAAGCAGACCCACCCTTGTGGTGCAGGTCTTGAGTTCTTAGGGCTGTCTCCTTCGGGGGTTCCCCTGACACTTGCTCTCCTCTTGGCCCAGGGTGCTGAAACACTCCGTGGATGCCACCTATGAGGAGCAGGGGCCAAGCCCTGGGTACCGCATGGAGCTGTCCATCTTCTACGTGGTCTACTTTGTGGTCTTTCCCTTCTTCTTCGTCAACATCTTTGTGGCCTTGATCATCATCACCTTCCAGGAGCAGGGGGACAAGGTGATGTCTGAATGCAGCCTGGAGAAGAACGAGGTAGGTGGACGCTCTGTGGAGTCTTGCAGTGGACAGCGTGGGCAGCGCCATCAGGCTTCCCTCCTGCACACAAATCACTCACAGCTGGGTCAGCTTTGGCTGCCACCGTCTGCCAACACAGGGGCAGGTCCTCCTTTCTCCTGCAGAGGGACCAGATTTGGCTGCTTGAGGCCTGCTTGGAGAAGGCCTGGGCTGCTTCAGTTTGTCTTCTCTCATCAGGGCTCCCTGTGAGGCCTGGTGAGACAGGGCTGGGTGCAGTAGATGCCGTAGGGTAGGTTTTCTGCTTCTGAGTCTCTGTGCTCCTTTCTCCCCTTACAGAGGGCTTGCATTGACTTCGCCATCAGCGCCAAACCCCTGACACGGTACATGCCCCAAAACCGGCAGTCGTTCCAGTATAAGACGTGGACATTTGTGGTCTCCCCGCCCTTTGAGTACTTCATCATGGCCATGATAGCCCTCAACACTGTGGTGCTGATGATGAAGGTGTGTGGAGCTCAGCGCGGAGGGGCAGCTGGCGCTGCTAGGGATTGGGATCTGACCCTGAGGCTGAGTGGAGAGTCAGCCTTCTTCCTCCCGGCGTGAGCCAAAGCTGTAATGGCCTTGCATCCTGGCCAGCATGGGATGCCTGTGGAATCCTGTTTCCCTTTGTTGTCTGTGGGCTGGGACAGTGGGGAGGTTCTGGGAGGACTCGGGGAGAGCAGGAAGGGGTGTCCCAGGCCTAGGCAGGCATCGAGTTCTGTCTGCCCGCTTTGCTTGGTCACAGTGGTCCCAGATGGGGTGTCTTGGGGCTGCCAAACCCATGGCCAACAGTGCCTATTCCCCGGGCAGTTCTATGATGCACCCTATGAGTACGAGCTGATGCTGAAATGCCTGAACATCGTGTTCACATCCATGTTCTCCATGGAATGCGTGCTGAAGATCATCGCCTTTGGGGTGCTGGTACGTGCTTTGGTCCCCGCTTTGCCTTTTGACAACCTGTATTCTGGTTCCCCATCTGTAGGGCGACCTTTGGGGGCTCACAATTTGGAGCTGGGAATTCTCCGAGTACCTAGAGTATATGTAATGCTACAGGGGCCCTGGGGAAGGGGCTGTTCTGAGACTCTTGGCTACATAAGCTCTGCCCCCAGCCTAGGTCCTGGGAGGGAGGCAGGGCTGGGTTCTTCCTCTTTGGACACATGGCTCTTAGTCCTGCCTCTGCCCAGGCCCAGAGGTATCTGTGTCACTGGCTTTGACATCTGCTTACCTCTGGCCTTGTGCTGTGCCCCCTGGGGTGGCCTGTCTGCCCTGTGCTCAGGGTCTATCACCCTCACTGCTTTCTTAATCAGGGCCACCACCTATACCTCTTTGCCAACAGAGCCCTCATCAGCCGCTGGCACTAACTGCTCTTCTTTTTCTCTAGAACTATTTCAGAGATGCCTGGAATGTCTTTGACTTTGTCACTGTGTTGGGAAGTATTACTGATATTTTAGTAACAGAGATTGCGGTAAGTAGCATTTCTGTCCCTCCTTCAGGGTCCCCAGGTGGTTTCCTTCTAGAGCCTGCTCCCCTCAGTGCATCTCCAGGCCCTGCGTTAGCCTCTTCCTGGGTTCCGCAGAACCCCCTGGACATGTGGAGGCTTCGCTCCAGGGGTGGAGTTTAGGGATTGGGCGTTACCTCAGCAGATGTTCTTTCTTGAATAAGAAAGTGGTTCTCAAAGATCTTTTGGGCTGCTGGCCTGAGAGTTACGTGGAGCTCCATGGTAACAACTAATCAAGAAGATGTGAATCTTAAATTTGTATCTGTATAATATGTATCTAACAAGGTGGTATCAAAAATATATAAACTGAAACCAGTAAGGATTTATATTTTAAAATATTGCCTCCCACCGTCTCTCTATCTATCTCTCTCTCTATATATCTGGAAATACTCATTCTTACCAAACATATGTGGATTATGTCTTAAAATTGACCAGTGCTGGGATATAAACTTGTCTCAACAAATTTCAAAGCATCTAAATCATAAAGCAACATTCTTTGAGTACAACACATTACACTGGAAATCAATGGCAGAAAATCTCATTTGTTTGGTCTTAGGTTGAATTCTCGAGAAGCAGACGCAGACACGAGCACTCATGTGAAAGTTATTTCTTAAGTTATGTTCCCAGTAGAAACCAGCAGAGGGGCATGGGGAAATGGGTGGGAAGAGAAGGACCAGAAATCCTGCGTCCCAAGCCAAGTCCTGGTGGGTCAGTGTGGGTCATCTCCCAAGGGACTTCTGGCAGCAGCGTAGGTCGCACCTCAGAGCTATCGCTGCTGGAAAGGGAGCTGCAACGTGTTTGCCTCTGCACCCTCCGCACGGCATTAGTCTGAGGGCTACACCTGGGGTGTCAATTCTCAGATGCTTCCAGCTCCCCGAGTGTGCCACGAGTGCTGCACCCAAGCTGTTAGGGCTGAAGGGACGTCTGACACCATCAGAGGAGAACCTGCTGGAGCACCAGGCTCCTTCCTGTTCTGCCAACACTTCACATTGGGTTCACTGTGCTCGTTCTTTAGGATGGTGCTGGTCATGGTCTCTGGGAGACAGAGCAGAGCTCCCTCTGCTGTGCCGGTCCAAGCAGAGCTGATGTTCATCATCCCGTCCCCCCCAACCCTTTCTAGAGCCCCTGAGCTGATGTTCATCATCCCGTTCCCCCCACCCTTTCTAGAGCCCCTGAGCTGATGTTCATCATCCCGTCCCCCCCACCCTTTCTAGAGCCCCTGTCCTGCGGCCAGCCTTCTGCTGCACTGGTTGCTGGCCTGGTGGGATGACCCAGACCCTCAGCCCTGTGCATCCCAAGTCCCTACTTGTTGCTGTTCTTTTTCCAACCCTGGCTGCTGTGGTAATCCAGTCACAGTGAAGACTGCGCACAGGAGCATGTTCATAGGAGCATGGAGAAAGGCCCAGTGAAGCCCCTGATTCCCAGAATTATGCAGTGGCAACTCTGCCCTTCACAGTAATGAGGGTCAGATGATCTGGCTGGCATGGAAACTCTTTGTGATGCCTGCTGGACTTCTGGCATGGGCAGCCCCAAGTGACCAGGTGGCCACCATGGCTTTGGTGTTGTGTGGTAGAAGCCTTCTCCACCTGTTTGAACCAGGGCCTCTAGATTTGCCAGACCTAAAATTGGGGAAGATGAGCGCAAAGTTCATACTGGGTTTCTAGAGCGATGGTGAGACGGGCCACCTCTTCTTTCACCATTTCCTCCATCCATGCATTTTACTGCTTGGGCACCCAGCGCCATCGATTGGCCGTTGGTTCATCTGAAATATGGCACCCCAACCCCATGAAGTGTATCACCAGGCCGGCATTTTATCTCTGCCTTTACGGTCAGGGCAGCATCTCCTAAGTGGTGTTGCGTTAGATGATCCGGTGGACCCCGCGGTCGCCTGGCTCACATGCATCCCCTGCGTGTGCTCCAAGCTGATGTTATATGGAATCCTGTGTTGGTAAATCTCTGAGATGTTAGTGCCGGCACGGTACTGCACAAGGAAAGGCAAACCCACACCTGGGATGTGGGTGGATCCCAGATGAGACAAGTCACTGCCCTTTCCAGGAGAAGGTGTTCTGATATAATCAGCTTACCACTAGGTGGCTGGTTGACAGCCCCAAGGCATGGCACCAGATGGAGGCCCAGTGTTGCTGTCTGTTCATTCCCGGTAGATAATCGTCAGTGGTCGTGGCTGGATCATGCTGCTGAGAGGCTCTTGGCCACGATGGTCACCCTATCCAGAGGTCTGCTGTGTGGACACTGCGGCTGGTGAGGACAGAGGCTAGCCAATATCTGTCGGTCGACTTATCCCAGTGCTTGGTTTTTAGTGCCCCATGGTGAGCATTGGTTTGCAAAACAAAGGCCTGTATCCCATGCCTGTTCCCAAGGCCCATCTGTCTGCCTCTCACCTAGACCTTGTTCCCTCCAGGATCCTGACCAGCCGTTTGTGCCTGCCTAGGGCCCTGTTATCCTCAGCACAGGCAACTTGTTTTCCCCCCGACACAGAGCTGACCAGATACCCTGCCCAGGGCTCTGCTCCACCTCTGTCTTTCAGGCTGTTCCTATGTGAGGCTGTAGTGAGGCCTGCACCAGTATACCAAGCAACCCATCCACAAATCAGGTCTGCGTTTCCCCCTAAGTTGTAGTGAATCCCCATGAAGTGATGGCGGGAGTGAGGTGAGGACGTCATTGGTCAACAGAGGTGTGTGTCATGGGGGATTGGGCCACATGTTGTGTGCTGTGTCCTCTAGACGTGCTTGGGTTCGGTCATAGAGGTACCCCTTCCATTGTTCACTGGGTCTGACAGCACATCACTATGGGGAGATGCTTTGGTGTCATAGACAGCGATGTCTCTTGGTGACACACAGCTGCCACCAGGGCCAGGAACTAGGTTGGCCCCTCTCATTATGCTTCCGTTCTGTAGATGGCATGGCCTGCTCCCAAATGCTGGGTGTCTGCACTGACTTCTCTGTGGAGGCTTTCCCAGGACTTTACCCAGTGTCCTTACCTACCACACACACATCAAGGGCCCTGGGGGTTGCTGGGTTTTGTGGCCCAAGTGGCAGGGCCACTGCTATCACATCATGGGTCTGTTGGAGACCCCACTTGTGCTCTGAAACCTCTCAAACATGGCAGCGTCTTGAGTCACAGCAGTATTTCCTAAGTGGCCTATGCCATCTCCCAAACGCAAAGCAGCCTACCCGCAGTAGAAGTGTGAGGTGCAATCACTAACTTGTCTCTTACCTTGGAGTCCTTGTCCTGGCATAGCCCAGACCACTGGCCCCCTAAAAACTTCACTGACGTGGAAGGTCCATGAATCCTTGTAAGATTTATCACCTGTGCTCTGGAGTGCGTCAGGGCATCTGATCTAAGTAACATAACGTCATCAGTGTGGTGGACCAGTGTGGTGTTCTGAAGAATGTCTTGGCAGGCACAGTGGCCATACCTGTGATCTCAGGGCTTTGGGAGGCCAAGGCAGGGAATGTCTTGGGCAGGCACAGTGGCCACACCTCTGATCTCAGGGATTTGGGAGGCCAAGGTAGAAAGATCACTTCAGCCTAGGAGTTGGAGACTAGCCTAGGCAAGATGGCGAGACCCTGTCTCTGCAAAAAATTTAAAAATTTAGCCAGGCATAGTGGCACACGCCCATAGTCCCAGCTACCCAGGAGGCTGAGGCAGGAGAATCGCTTGAGCCCAGGAAGTCAAGGCTGCAGTGAGCTATGATCGCACCACTGCACTCCAGCCTGGGCCACAAAGTGAGTCCCTGTCTCTAAAAAATAAAAATAAGAATTCCGAATGATTAAGAGTACCTTTGGACCATGTTGTGACATAGGGTCAGACCGTGAATGTCTGCTGTGGATACAAACTGCTTCTGACCCTGCTTAGCAATGACTGCTGAAGAGTGTGCTCAGCAGGTTGGCACCTGTGTGCCAAGTCCCAGAGGCTGAGTAGATCTGTTCTATTAAAGATACCAAATCTCCCACAGCAGTGGGTACTGAGCCTGGGTTATCTGGGGAGTAGTCCAGTGTCATCCATTGTGATCCAGTTTTCTTGCACGGTCCATACTGGTGAATTAAATGGGAATGAGGTGTAGACCAACCACCCCTTTATCTTTTAATTATTCGAGGTGGCACTAACCTCTCCATTCCATACTGGATGCAGTGTTATAATGTACTGTTTTGGCTGGGGGGTGTCGGTGTTGAGGACTTTCCTATTGTTATGTCTGTTTCACATGTCGAGGAGCCAGTGTGGTGGGTTCGCAAGTTAGTTAGGACTAGCCAAATGAACACCAGCTGTGCCTGGGCACACGCGGCCACTGAGAGATGGGCCTGGGCCAGGGATTCATTGGTGTCCTGGCCCCTGCGCACACTCTGAGATGGAGCCGCAATCTCATTTTAGTTCCTTGGTATCAATGTTATCTTGGACCTTGTATCCAACAGCCTTCAAAACCTCCGGGTATTCTTTCTCCAGTGTGCAATTTCTCAAGTAAACGAGCCCGATCTCCTTGGGGAGGGGCAGAGAAATGGCTGCTGTCTGGGCTCCCTCTTGTGTTGTAGGATTCTTCTGCAAGAGGGCCCAGTCTCTCCTCTAAGCTGTGGACCCTGGATCTGAAAACTGACTGGTTGAGAGACTCGGGAGGGAGCATGATTGTCCATGGTGGTGGCTGTTATCAGCCTTCTGCTCACTTACTTTCATTCTTTTGAATTCCATACTTACATATGTTAATCTCAAGCAGCATCCTTGTTGGCGCTGCCCCTCTGTCCTGCCTCTAGGAACGCCATGGCCGATTAGCCAAAGCAGCATCCTTGTTGGCAATGCCCCTTTGTCCTGCCAATGCCATGGCTGATTAGCCACCACTGTGGACCTTTGCAGGTCAGGGCTCTTGGCTGCCATTGAGGCCTCGCCGCCCACTGTGGTGGTTCCAGGCAACCAGCCGTGGAAGGGAGCCAGCCTCGTGTGATTGTGTGCTGCCATGGAGCCTCTGCAGCCCCACAGCCTTCTCTTCTTCCCAAAGGAATCCCTGCTCCACGACAGCATCTCCTCCCGTCAACCCTGGCCTGCAGAAGAGAACCACCAGTGGCCTTGTGCGTGATGCCGGTGCCCTCCTCCCAAAACGCTCTGAGAAGCTGGTTGGCTCGTGGGCACTTGGATCGTACATGATAGGTTCTTTCTAGCATGCCTACCTCCCTGAGCCTTTTGGTCCTATGCTCAGCATCTGCCAAGGCAGTTCTGGCACCCTCACCTCATTTAATGTGGGCTATGAGGTTTTCCAAGCTCCTGGGAGTCATCCCAGCAGCCTGTTAGCACCTGCTTCAGGTGCCCTCGCCAGGGTATTGGATCCTGAGTCATGGGAGAAAGCTCCCCTACATTAAAAATAGTTTTTTATCCTGCCTGTCTTCCAGCCATCCTCATCCAGTCCCTCCCACCTTGCTCCTGCCACACATACCCGTTATATCACACAGCCCTTCACTGAGCAGCCTTTTTTTCTCACTCAGCAGGACCACCGCTTCCCAAGTCAGGCTGTATGAAAACTCGAGTTGTAGGTCTAGTGGCCGGCATGGGAAGTGAGGTGGAACTTGGGGAGGGTGAGTACCATCGTGGAAAGCATCCACCTCAGCTGAGACTCCTGCAGGTATTCAGGCAAGACAAAGTGAGGTCCTCCAGCAGGGAGGGGACGCTCCTGCAGGCCCAGGCAGTCCCGGGGCATCTGAGAGCTCTGTGTTGGGGGCATGCCCACACTGGTGTTCCTCCTCTGCGTGGCAGAGCCTGCCCTTCCTTTCTGGGTGCTGATGTTGGAGCATGAGAGACTTGTGGAGTCCTCTCTAGAGCCCTGGTCCTCCCTTGAGTCCCAGGCTGGTCAGCACAATCCGAAACACAGACCACATTTGGGTTATGCTTGGAGTTGCTAATTGACAACTTGTAACGTTTTCTTCCCCAGAGTAATTGGTGGCACTTAGCCATGGTTCACCAGCTCTACCATCCTTACATCTACCCATTCCTGACAGCCTGTGGATGCTAATGATATCTTGCGGTATCGTTATTGCACCCCTTTCAACCCTTTACAGATTTGCCCAAGATGAAGGTTTCAGCAGTTTTAATGCTACAGCACACCAGGGGTTACCGTCACCTCACTTACCACCCACCAACAGAGGAGAATCTGTCCAGTGAGCCACTCCCCAAGGTCTCCATCCTTAGAGTCGGCTTCCAAGGAACCACCCCTGGTGTCACCTGTCTTTGGATCAGAACGTGTGATCCAAATGTGATTTACTGGAATCACAGTTTCCAGGAATAGTTGGTGAGGATGGGGGCAGTTGGATAAGGAAGAGATCCAGTTTCAATCAATTCCGTGTAATTTGGGCTCCTTCCTGCAGGGGAGCTCTGAGGGTAGTGTGGATGCCACATCAGAGTTGTCCCAGTGAGGGGCAAGAGAGTGCAGCATGGGCTCCACCTGCAAAGCAGGTTCTGGCAGCCTGTGGGAATCCCTGCATCAAGAGACCCAAGAGGGCGGGGCACGCTGGCTCATGCCTGTACTCCCAGAACTTTGGGAGGCTGAGGTGGGAGCGTCGCTTGAACCCAGGAGTTCGAGGCTGCGGTGAGTTATGATTGTACCACTGCACTCCAGTCTGGGCAACAGAGCAAAACTCTAAAAAAGTAAGAGAGAGAGAGAGGCGGGGAGGCAGGAGGAGAGAGACAGAGGGGGAAGGAGAGAGACAAGTGCTGCTGTGGGGCGTGAAAGTGCGTTGGGAGCCAGTGTGGACAGAAGCAGAGCGATCACAGGGCCTGTGTGGCTGAGACACTAACAGTACCTTCTCCACTTTTAAGGAAATGAACTTCTGAATAAGTCATGGGTAAAAGATGAAATGATGGAAATTAAAAAATATAAATAACAGAAAAACAATGAAAATACTGTATATTAAAGCTCATGAGATAACAGCTGAAGCAGTACTCAGAAAGAAATTTACAGCCTTAATATTTATATTAGAAAAAGAAAATGGTGTAAAAATTAATGAGTTTAGCATCTAACTTTAAAAGTTAGAAAAAGAACAACAGAATAAGCTCAATAAAGTAGAAGAAAAGTATAAGAATAGAAATTAAGAAAGTGGAAAACAAAGACTAGAGAGAATCAATAAAGTCTAAACTTAGTTCTTTAAAGACTTAAAAATTGACACACTTTTGGCAAGATTAATCAAAGAAAAATAAGGTAAAATACACGATGTAAGGCAGGGGAGAGGGGTCATGACGGTAGGTACAGGAGAGAGTAACGTGAATAACATGAAGGAGAATATTGTGAATAGTTTATGCCAGTACGTTTGAAAACCTAGGTAAGTGAACACATTACTAGAAAAATATAAATGACTGAATGTGACAAAAGGAGAGAAAAACCCTAAATGGTTCTTTATTAAAGCATTAAAGAAGTTGAGTCAATAAACAATCTTCCTATAAAGAAAACACCAGATCCTAGTGGTCTTATACATTAGGTTTCTACTTAAAATATAAGGAAAGATCATTCCACGCTTAAATAGATTTTTCTAGAGAACAGAAAAAGAGTGAACATTCTCTAACTAGACTAGTATAATGTTGACATTAAAATTTTTTTTAAAGAAGAGAAGGCTGGGTGCAATGGCCCAGGCCTATAATCCTAGCACTTTGGGAGGCTGAGGTGGGCAGATCACCTGAGGTCAGAAGTTCGAGACAAGAGTGGTTAACATTGTGAAGCCCCGTCTTTACTAAAAATACAAAAGTTAGCCAGGCATGATGGCGCACGCCTGTAATTCTAGCTACTTGGGAGGCTGAGGCACAAGAATCGCTTGAACCCAGGAGGTGGAGGTCACAGGGAGCCAAGATTGCGCCACTGCATTCTAGCCTGGGCGACAGAGTGAGACTCTTTCAAAACATATAAATAACCAGAACTCTGGCACTGCTGGTGGGCGTGCCAGCCAGCACAGCATCTGGGAGGGCTCAGCAGCCCCTCGAAAGTTGGACATGTGCATACAACTCAGCAACTGTACTCCTAGGCGGGTGTCCCAGAGGGTGCCTGCACAGATGACCCCCAGAGGCATTTTCACACAGGTGTTCCTGGCACCAGCGTTCTGCCGACCAAACAGAGGCATCTGAGTGCCCATCGGCAACAGAATGTGCCAGTTGTTAGGGTCTCTGCTAACGTAGTGAAAATACGCAAATGATGTGAAATTGAAACACAGCTTTGGGGGGTTTCTGTGTGTGCACCCCTTTCCAGTGACATCAGCACAGTGTGGATGCTTCTCAGAAACAGTTTGTGGTCAGAGCATAGGTGTGCGCAAGTCAAAGAAGCCTGCGGGCGGCCTGATCCCACAACAAAGGCCAGGGACAGGCAAACATAGAATGCATTTTCAGAGTTTCTGGCAAAGCTGAAAAGACAAGCCATGATTAACAAGAAGGGAAGGTAGTTGCTGCATCTGCAGAGGAGGAAGGGAGACCCAAGACGGCTTCGGAAGTGATGGTGATGTTCCGTTCGTAAAGCTGGGTGATGAATATATATAGATACTTGGTTTTATTTTTCTTTAAAATATTTATGCGTAATCTTTTATGTGATATGCTTTACGATTTAAAAAAGTTAATGATCTGAGTAATCCAAGCAAAAAAGCTGAAACCTGCCATTTAATCAGAAAAATCAGAAAAGTTGAATCCCCCTAGCACTGGTGTTGCATTTCCCAGTGGCTGCCTCCTCTCTGTGCGTCTCGCCTGGAAGCATTTAGTCCCAGTGCGCTTTCTCAGAGGCACAGGTGGGCTGCACTGCTGATTCCTAAGGGCCTCCTCCTTGGAAACAGAAATCTTTATTCATCAAATACAGTGATGGAAACATTGAGCTCCCAGCTGTAAGGACACAGCTTGGTGGGGAGGGGTGGTTTCTGCGTGTGTGCGCCTCCTTTCCAAGAGGGGTGGGAACTGCTGACTGCTGAGAGGGCACAAAGTGGAGGGTGCCTGGCTGACATCAGAGATGTGCAGAGAGCCCCAGTGCCCAGCCGGGCTCTAGGGAAACCTCCCCACACCCTAAAGAGGCCCTGGTGTAGGGCAGAGGCCTTGATACAAGGCAGATTCCTGCTGCAGTGCAGGCAGCCAGACTAACCCACACTCCGTCCCTCAGCTGCGAGACAGTCGAGGCCGGGCTGTTTGTGGTCGTGTCAGACCCTGGTTCAAGCAAGCCCTCCTTGGCAGCCCCTGCCAACCCTTGACACCCAGCAGGTTGGGGGCCTGAGAGCTGCTGGTTGGAAAGCTCAGCTGTGCCCTGGCCACTCTTGCTCCTGGAGCCCAGGTCATCTCCTGTTCTGCCTGGAGGAGAAAAGATGAAGGGAAAGCCATCGTGTGGACTGGTGGTGCTTTGTTTTGTTTGTGTGTCTGTTTTTCATTTGGAGCCACTTCATATGTTTACTTTGTGAATGCACTTTTTTTTCTTAGGCAAAAATATGAGTGTCAGTTCCCATCCCCAACTTAAAAATCAAAATAGAGTTTTAGCAAGGGCACCCAGAGAGAGGGCTCCAAGCAAGCATGAAACTGACATTGATTTCTTTGCCTGGAAATAAAAATAAATAAATAAGTGTCTGTGAGTCATCTTTGGATTTGCATTACAAACAAGAATGCAAATGAATGCCACCTTGTCTGCATAACCTACAGACTTCAAAAATATGTTTTGATCTGATGTATTTTAAGAAAAATAATGCAGTTTACCAAAATCCTAATTTTCTAGTTAAGTAATCAGAGTTTGAGTTTTTGCTTGTGTTGATGACTCATTTTCTCTTTTGTTTTCTGTTTTTGTTCTTGATTTACCTTAACCTACCTGCTGACTCACGCCATCCAACCAACATACAATGCGAAAACCCATGTCTCCGTCTGTATGTTGTGCACCTGCTGCTCAAACCTCCCCAATTTGTAAATAATACGCAAATATCCATCCATGAAAACATCACATGTAGGAAACGGTTGGTTTCACGACTCTGAACGGTTCTTGCAAGTCCTTGCTTTGCTCGCTCTGCTCCTCTCCTGCCCTCTGGTTCCTGGGACTCCAGCCCACTGCCCTCTAGGCGTGTGGTTGGATGCGGCTGCACCCACTCACCTCAGGCCTCCTGGACTTGCTCCCTCGGCTCTGGGCATTCAGCAGGGCTTCTGAGGGCCCTCCTGGCAGCGATTTGATTCTGGGAACTGGCCGTGGGCGGGGCTTCCCTGAGACCTGCCCAAGGAGAGGGAGGTGGGGTTTCTGGAGTGGGTAAGTGTCCAGGGTAGTTTTTCCTGTTGGGACTGGCTCAGATTTGGGGAGGCTTTGCAGGACATGAGTTTGTCCCTGATCCCTGCGAGTCCATGGTTCCTGCTGCACAGCCATCTCCCACCTGCTGTGTCCCCATCAAGCCAATCAAGAAGGCCCCGCTTTGCCCAGGTGGCCTCTGCAGACTCCCCTGTAGCTTCCGTCCTTCCTGGACTGACCGTGCCTTGGAGTGGGCAGAGTCAGGCCTGGGGTTCAGGGCTCAGGGGCAGGGCTTAGAGTCTTTGTCTTCATGATTCAGGAGGGTTCTTGTAGGGCTGAGTAGAAGAAGGGGGCTCTGCCCCTAGAGGCAGTGGAGCCGAAGCTCCCCCATTCGCATGTCACTGAATTGTGTTTGTGCCTCGGTCAGCAAGCTCATGTGGAGTGCAGGTCCAACCGGAGCTTCCTGCTGGGTCTTCAGGAATTTTAGAGCAAAGATATTTGGTAGCTGATCCAACTTTAGCTGTGACTGTGGAAATTAATATAAAGTAGAAGATATTTGAGAGTCGTGTAAAAGTGAATGTTTGTGATACAGCGATTCACAGTTGGAGCAGAAGAGCTAGCGTTTTGAGAAAATACCATTTAATGCTGCAGAAACACCCAGGCAATGTCATCTGCACGCATCCAGCTCGTGCCAGTCAGGCCTCTGCTCAGCGTCACCTCCTCAGAGAGCCCTTCCCCACATTGTCTGTCCCCTGTCCTCTTTCTCCACCACACATCCACGCCGGACATGTTACTCATGCACATGCACGTCTCTTTCCCGTCTTCAATTGTCAGTCTCATTAGAATGAAAGGGAGCCACAGAGCAGTTTTTCTGCACCTGCTGGGCCTTGTCCTCTGGTGTGGTACCTGGCCCACATCGGGGCCCACAGATCGGGGTGGGGTGCCCAGCTGACACTCGGGACAAGCCCTCACTTCCTGTGACTCTGGCCAGAGGCCGTGGTGGTCTTGGATACAGGGGCTGCTGGTCTTGGTCTAGAGTCAGCGGGTCACTGTCATGGCACGGTGTCCTGCAGTGCTAAGAGCAATTTTAAATCCCTTTTCTCAAGTACTACTCACCTCCTGGACTGGGTGTCCCCGTGTTTCTTTGTGGGTGAGAAAGCTGAGGATTGAAGGGTTAGGGACCATTGTCCCATCAAGGTGAGTCAGCCACCATGTTGAGGGCACAATGGTGTGCCTTTGGGGTGCCACAGACCTTTTCCAACTCAGGCAGAAGTAAGGAAGGGCCTGGCCTTGAAGTAGGTGTGGCTGCAACAGAAGCCATGGACTCAGTGAGGTTGGGGCAGGCTGTGTCTGCCTCCGAGGGGCTGGCGGAGGCCAGAGGTGATGGTGCAGGTGCACGGCGTGGCGCTGCGTGTGCTTCTGTCCCTTGCTCTCCTGCATGCAGCTGGCATGGTGCCCGGCCTGCCACGCTGTGCTCGAACATCTGTGGCTGCCGTCACCGTCTGTCTTCACAGCTCTCCAGGGCGCCCGTCTCCTGCCCCCAGCCTCTCCTGAGTACCTACAGGAGCCCCGAGAGAAGCCAGGAGGAAGGGGGGAATGTGGGTCTCCACAAAAACAGAAAGTGATGGTGGCTGAGGTTGGCATTCATGCATTAAGTAATTTGGACAAACTGTTACTCTCCACGCACCTCTCACCTGCCCTGTTGTCTTCCAGTCCTTCCTTCTTATCTGGCAGCCTTTATTTTCCCCAGTGTCTTCAGGGAATCTTGTCTGTGCCGCTGCCTGACTGTGCTTTGAGCCAGTGGGTGCTGTGCTGCCCCAGTCCCTGCCCCTCCAGACCCCCTGAGCACAAGGTTTCAGAGTGGGAGCCTCCAGCCCCCGGCTCTGCTTCATCATCTCACGTAAGGGTCTCTTGACACGGGACTGCGGCCCTCCACCCCTGCACCCGTGTTTGTAAGATGGCTGGCTTTTCTGTGGGTCCTCGTGGCCCAGAGTTCTTGGCCATCTTGTCTACCATGGAGATTTTCTTTCCCTGGCACAAGTAGATTACAGAGCTACAGGTACACTTGTGCTGCCCTCTGGGGTCACACCCTGAGGTCTACTGCTGCCGCCTTGCTGATTTGGATCGTAGCCCGTCCTTGTGCCCACTGGCCATGGATATCATTCAAAACCAGTCCTTCTCCCACAGTTGCAGCATCCCGCCTGAGAGCCAGTCCCTCGAGTTGAATCCTCAGCCACCCTGCCCCTGCCAGTGGAAGTGGCAGACCTAGGCAGAGGTGTCCTCAGTACGGGTTGGGCCACTGTCCCTGGAAGGAAGAGTGAGGCCCACCCCTCCACTGACACCTCATTCCCACCTAACGGTAGCCCTGGAGAGTCAGGATGCTCTGCCAGGCCCTCACCGCCTCTGCGCCTGCACGTGCTCCTGCTGCTGCTGTCTCATTCAACATCTGTGTTCTCTTTATTTGATGACTGAATCTGACAACACGAACGTGTCTCTGAGCCTGAGCTGCTTGCATATTTTAAAATGCTGCAGTGGCAGGAAGCTGCTCTCAGGCTGTGTGTGGGCACCTGACCTCTAGGTAGACAGAGGGCAGAAAGCCTCCTGGGTCCACAAGCACCCCCATCTGTGCACGGACACCTCCCCAGAGCCTGCTTCCCTGAAAGGGATGTGCCAGTACAGTAATTCAAGTGCCCTGGGGCCACGTGGAGGCTTTACTGCCAGGTAATCTGTGGAGTCCCAGGTTTATCCATTTATCCTTGTGCTTGATTTTGAGCCCCTTGGATGAGGGAGCTACACTAGACAGTCTGGGTTCTCTAGAGCAGAGGCCTGTTTGACCGTGAATTGCAGAGGTGGCTTCCGTGGTGTGAGCAGCAGAACACCTGTACCTTCCATAACTTGTCTGCACACGCCTGGAGCAGCCTCAGAGGAAGTGTTTGCCCCTCTGCCGGGTCCCAGCGAGGGTCCCAGGCAAGCAAGGGCTTTGCTGACTGAGCCAGGGAGGAAAGGGCATAGCCGTGAAGCCTGGGCGGGGGCGGGGGTCCCTTCAGGGGTGCTGGGTGGAGAAGCAGTTATGCCCAGCACGTGGTCAGCTTGACCGTGTCCTGCAAGAGGTGGTCACTGCTGGAGGCCCAGCCACAGGTGATCTCCCAGCTCACCTGGCAGCAGAGAGATGCCTGGGAGAACTCTTCTCTCTGTTGCTCACGGTTGGGGGTGGGGAGGGGCCTTAGAGCCAAGGAGGTTTTCTCTGATTTGCTGCATGAGAAGTGATTTGCAAGGACAAGCTTTACTTCTGGAAGATTTTCTGGTGGCCGATTGCTGCTTAGACTGTGAAGCAGAGACCTTTTATTTTAATCTTTTTAACCACTTTTCTTTGGGGCCACAGGGATGTGGGAAGAGGTTGTAGGGTGGCAGCAGCTTGCCTGCGCTTTCAGGGCTTCTGAAGGTCAGAGAACAATTCCTCTTCTCTGCAGAACAATTTCATCAACCTCAGCTTCCTCCGCCTCTTCCGAGCTGCGCGGCTGATCAAGCTGCTCCGCCAGGGCTACACCATCCGCATCCTGCTGTGGACCTTTGTCCAGTCCTTCAAGGTGGGCCAGGCGGGGGGCCTCCATGCTTTCTGTCCCCTTCCTCCGTCTTGCTTCCCCTGCCCCCACCACAGTGGCCCCTCCTTTGGGAGGCTGGGAGAGGGTATGGCATGCAGGTTTCGTGGTTGTATGCATTGTCCTGTTGTCATTTATAAAGACGTTTTAAATCATCTGTAGGTTCCCTTGGTCATGCTCGCAAGAACCCTGAGGTGGGTTTCATGACTCCGAGTTAGAGATAAAGAAACTGGGGCATCACTTGGTGGAGGGGCTTGGTGGCCAGTGGGATGGAGCTGGAGTGGGCTGAGGTCTGTGTGACCTCAAAGGCCCAGCCACCGTAGCAGGAGGCCTGGTCGTGGTGGCTGGGAGGTGCCTGTAGCTGACCGGCCCCTGTCTCCGCAGGCCCTGCCCTACGTGTGTCTGCTCATTGCCATGCTGTTCTTCATCTACGCCATCATCGGCATGCAGGTGGGTGCTCCCCTTTGGGACAGAGCGCGGTTCCGGCCTCCCGTCCCCTGGAGCAGAGGGGCACTGATCATGATTGTCAAATCATCGTCATAATCAGTTGACCCTTAGTGAACATTCTCTGTGAGCCAGATCCTGCTTTGAGCACTTGCTGAACTTACGTAATCCTCTTTTCTTACTCTTTTTTTTTTTTGAGACAGAGTCTGGCTTTGTCACCCCGGCTGGAGTGCAATGGTGTGATCTTGGCTCACTGCAACCTCTGCCTGCTAGGTTCAAGCGATTCTCCTGCCTCAGCCTCCCAAGTAGCTGGGATTATAGATGTGTGCCACCACGCCCGGCTAATTTTTGTATTTTTAGTAGAGACAGGGTTTCACCATGTTGGCCAGGCTGGTATTGAACTCCTGACCTCAAGTGATCCACCTGCCTTGGCCTCCCAAAGTGCTGGGATTACAGGTGTGAGCCACCGCGCCCGGCCTAAACTTACGTAACCCTCAGAAAGACTGTTTTGCGGAGGAGGACATGGAGGCACCACAAGATTGGGCTGCTTGCCCAGGGCCATCCTGGTGTGGGGCAGCTCTGGCCCTCGGCCCATTGCCGCCTCTCCAGGTGGATGCACCGTGGTGTTCTTGAGGGCTGCATGGGCTCCCGCCCAGTGATGGTAGGGTGTCGGGGCACAGGTCAGAATGGGTGCTGGCTGTGTGGTGGAGGCGCGTTGGAGCACAGCTGTGTTTGCCCAGTGGCTTGCACAGCAGCGGTCGGTTATCCTGTTAGTCTGGCAGCCGTGCTGAAGGACAGGCCTGACCCGCGGCGGGGGTTACATGCTACTGGGGAAAACTGCCTGAGAATGTGAGCAGGAGCGCATCGGATCCTTGCGCTGGGCAAACTTGGCTTGCATAATTTAGATTTTCTTTATTTTGCCAAAGAACACATTGTCAGCTATTTGGGAAAAAGCATTTAAAAAGCATAAAGCGGTGTCCCAGTTATAAATCTTCGGCATCTGACCACTTTTCCAACAGCAGGGACGGAAGAGGGACCCGAGTGTTAATTTGTTATCGAAGGTGCCGGTGTTTCAAAGGTTCACCGAAAACTGATTTCTAAACTCTATTTCAGGGATTGAAGAGTTCTCTTGCTTTAAAATGTGCAGAGATCTGATGCTGTTTAAATAAATACATCTTTTTCCTGCTTTGGTCTGTGGTTGTACAAGAGCACATACGTTACTGATCTTTGTGGATGTGTCATAGTTCATAAATTTGCAGCCAGATTCCACATTTTGGGCTGAGTACAATTACCAACCCATTTGCATTTCTTACTGTGGAAAAGTCAGTTAAAATGGATAAAAAGCCCGTTGCACTATTGCATATGTTTTAAGAAGACATTTTCCCATGATCTGTCAGACCTGTTACCAACATAATGCCTGCTTTGGAGTCGCTGATGATCCGACTTGAGAACACTTCCTGTGTTACGTGTGGCAGAGGCCTCACAAACTTAGCTCGGGGCCGTTCTTGTGAGTGTTTCGGACTGTTGCATCTGTGGACAGGTTCAGAGCTGGAGCCGGCACATGTGTAGCTACGGAGAGGGCATCTATACTGGGAACGCACACTGGCCTCTCCCGGGTGGGAGTTCTCTGGTGTAGGGCAGCCGCCCATCTCATGTGGGGTCCTTGTATGGCTCGCACACCCTCTCTGGCTTGGTCCACCTGGCGCGGCTCCTGCAGACCCAGCAGTGTCCGTGCCATTGCTCTTCTCCATTGCAGGTGTTTGGGAATATTGCCCTGGATGATGACACCAGCATCAACCGCCACAACAACTTCCGGACGTTTTTGCAAGCCCTGATGCTGCTGTTCAGGTATGTTGTTCAGTCAGCCCAGGCCAATGTCTGCTCTTCCATCAGGGGCTGCTTTACTCAGGATGAAGAAGGCTGGGTGTCAACCGTGGAGACCACCCACTTCTAATTCCCCGACCCCACTGGCTTCCCCTCAGCAGGCCTTTCTGGTTCTTCCCCTCTCTCTGCTCCTCTTTTCCAAAGGCTCTTGATATCTGCCCCAGTCTCAGAATAGGCTGAAGGGAAGCCCTGAGGGAGGTCATCCTGGGAGCTCTGGGCCAGGCCGGCCTCTGCTGCCTCGTCTGTGCTCCCTGGCGACAGCTTGGGAGCCTCCGGTGAGGCTCCAGGCAGAGGTCTGGGAGGACAGAGGTGCCTAGCAGGGGCTCTCTTGAAGTGTGGGCCTCCAGCTTTCCACCTGCGCCCTTGTTGATTACAGGGATTGGTGGGATCGAGGGCAGTAGGGCAACAGGGGGAACTGACCAGCAGAGTTTGTAGCTACTCAGTGGCCCAAGGAACCCAACTGACCAGAACTGCTGATCTGAACACACCTTTATTTTCCACCATCTCTCATGGGAGCTGCCGTTCCCTGGGCTCCTGGATCCAGCCAAGCCAAGTAACAGGCAGAACCTGGAGGGGCCAAGAGGCCATGGCACAAGCTTCGGGGCCTTCCGAGATCTCCTGGTGGAGATGTGCCAGGAGAGGCCTCAGCATCAGCTGCTGTTCCTGGGCACGGAACAGGAGCTATGGGCCATCCTGGTTTGAGAGTGAACTTGGGAGCAGAAGGGAGGTGGGTGAACATGTTTTCCTGCCTCCTGAGTCTCCCACAGTTTATCACTCATGAGCCTAGGACAGAAGGAAGGAGCTCTTTTAGGGATTTACCATTTCAGTTCATGTATGCAAATGCACTGGGCTGCTGCACGGCCAGCCCTGGGGGATGCTCGACACAGCCCACCCTGCCTGCAGATGCGCGCTGGGGCGAGCTCAGACCCAGACCTGCTTTGCTGAGCTGCCTGGAGAGACCTCTTAGACTCTTGTTTCTTTGCATAACATAAGCAAGCACCCTTAGGCTGACACTGTCCCCAAATGATGTTGTTTGTCTGGGCTTTAGCTGCTGCGTTAATTTTATTTCATCATTTATTACTATTCTGCCTCATGCCGCGGAAGACTTAAGGCAAACCTATGAAGTCAGCCTTAGTTTTGAGGCCTTTGGTCTCACAGCTTTCTGTTTCTCCCTGAACTTTGTATTCCCTGGGAACACCCTTATCAGTCAGGCCCAGCACAGGTTGAAGCAGCAGCCCTGCAGGAACCCCCCTGCCTCCGGCTGTCATCAGTGAGGAGTGGGCCCAGCTTAGGCCCGGGGCTGGGCACACAGACACACGGAGGTGGGGACCCAGGCCTCTGACCCACTTGTACCCTGCCAGCCCCCGGTGCTGGCTGTGTCCAGGAACAGACTCCGTGCAGGAGCATCCAGGGTGGCTGCTCAGGGCAGGGTGCTCTTGAGGTGTTCAAGGACCAGCAGAGGCCAGGGTGCTTGGAGTGGACTGGGCTGGAACCGAGATGGGGGTGAAGTCAGGGAAAGAGTGGGCAGCAGGTCCCACAGTGCTATGGGCAGTCATGTGGATTTTGGCATTTCTGATGAGCGAGGCAAGTCATCGGAGGGTTTTGAGAGGAGGAAGAATGTGATCTGACCTGTGCTTAGTGGACCTGCTTCCTGCTGTGTAGGGCAGAGTGAGAAGATAGGCTCAGAAGCTTCCATAGCACAGGGCAGGTCATGGTCGCTTGGCCTAGGACAGTGAGGAGTGGTGAGAGCCTGGCTGTGTTTTGAAGGCAGATGATCTGATGAACAGGATATGGAGAGAGAGAGGAGGCAAAGATAACGCCCACATTTTTGGTTGGAGCAGCTGGAAGGAGAGTCACCATTTCTGGAAATGAAGACCAAGATGGCGTGTGTCTGGGAGGAGGTCAGGAGTACAACTGGGGCCTGTGGTGTCCACAAAGAAGTGCTCGCCCTGGTGCTGGCCCCTGGTTCCGTAGATAATTTTTAGTAAGCAGTGGTTTCCCAATTAATGATCAGTTTGGAAATCTAGTGCCAGAAGTTTCATCTGAAGAAACAGCATCTGTGACCCAGGCCTGGCACATGTGTGAGCTGTCTGTGGGAAGGAGCCCAAAGGAGTGGGCATGCTTGGTAGCCCCACAGGGCTTGGGCTCCCTCAAGGGCCTCTGTGGGCCTCACAACTCTGCCCTTCTTCTCAGGAGCGCCACGGGGGAGGCCTGGCACGAGATCATGCTGTCCTGCCTGAGCAACCAGGCCTGTGATGAGCAGGCCAATGCCACCGAGTGTGGAAGTGACTTTGCCTACTTCTACTTCGTCTCCTTCATCTTCCTGTGCTCCTTTCTGGTGAGTCCTGGGCACTGTGCCCCTCCCAGTGCCATGTCTTGTCTCGGTGCAGCTCAGGCTTCCCCCACATCTCCTGCTGATCCCTGACTCTGATCCAGGCCATGTCATAAGCTGAGTCCACGCTGATGGCCCTTGTTTACCCAGAGATGGCGCCTTTGTTAGCCAGAGAAAGGGCCGACATGGTAACGGGCTCCTGTGGGCCCTTCCTTGACATCCGTGGAAAAGGGTTACATTTCCAGGGGCAACTGTTCCTTAACTTCCAGCTTCTAGAAGGTCATCCACTGTGGTGATGGGATGTGAAGGAACAGCATCCCAGCCAGTGTACGGGGAAAGCAGCTGGACTGGGTGGGGAGGTCGGCAGGGCAGGCCCCAGAGGTGTGGATTTTATTTCACATCCATGGAAGCCTCTGGGGGCCTCACAGGATCTGCCTGACGTTTTACAGCTTGGCTCTGGCTTCTGTGTGAGTAGTGAGGGCGTGGCTGCAGAGCGAGTGAGGAGACGACTGGGGGCAACAGTGGCCTGGAGAAAGGAGAGGCAAGGGAGTGAGGTGGGATTGGGAGTGAACTGCATTTTAAAAGTAGAGCTGGCACGATTGATGATGAGAGATGGGCATGCGAAGAGGAAAAAGCAGGCTTCATCCTGGGGTTTTCTGGGGCCACAGGGTGAGCAGTTCTGAGATGGGAGTACTGGGGAGCTGAGATTAGGTTAGGGTTGGAGGCAGCAGAGATGCCCAGCGACCTCTGGGCTGGATGGAAACGAGTCGTCGTTAGTGTTCGGTGTGTTCGTGGGGCTGCATGCTATTTGCTGGATCCCTGTTAATGCGAAGCTTAGTGCAGTGACCTGCGTCCAAAGCAGCGCCTGAGTGCCTGTTAGACATACAGATTCTCAGGCCACTCCCGAGACTGCATCAGGGTGTCTTGGAGATGGATCCAGGAATCTGAGTTTTAACAAGCTCTCAAGGTGACTCTGTGTGTGTTGAACTTTGGTGAGCACTGACGTAGGGGAAGAACAGTGTTCAGAAGAAGGCTGAAGACTCTGCCCCAAGGGCATTGAGGAGGCAGAAAGGAGCACTAGATCCAGAAACTGAGGTGGAGCAGTCCGGGAGGCAGGTGGAGAACCAGGAGTGGGCGGAGAGAGGAAGTAACCAGCCATGCACCATATTGACGGAAGGTGATGCAAGATGATGACCAAGAATTGTTAACTGGGCCAGGCGTGGTGGCTCACACCTGTAATCCCAGCACTTTGGGAAGCCCAGGCGGGCAGATCACCTAAGGCCAGGAGCTCAAGACCAGCCTGGCCAACATGGTGAAACCCCATCTCTACTAAAAATACAAAAATTAGCCAGACGTGGTGGCAGGTACCTGTAATCCCAGCCACCTGGGGAGCTGAGGCAAGAGAATCGCTTGAACCTGGGAGGTGGAGGCTGCAGTGAGCCGAGATCGCGCCGTTGTACTCCAGCCTGGGCAACAGAGCCAGACTCCATCTCAAAAAAAAAAAAAAAAAAAAGAGGGAGGCTGAGACAGGAGATTCGCTAGAACCCAGGAGGTGGAGGTTGCAGTGAGCCAAAATTGCGCCACTATACTCCAGCCTGAGCAACAGAGCAAGACTCTGTCTCAAAAAAAAAAAAAAAAAAATTGTTTATTGGATGTGGAAAGGCAGAGGCCGTTAGCGCCCTTGGCACATTGTTCCTCCGTCAGCGTAGTGGGAGTGAAGGCCTTGTTGCCGCAAGTTTGAGAGCCGGTAAGAGGAGAGGAGCACAGCCGGGACAGAGATGTGCTTGACAGTGAGCAGCACTGAGGAAACACCTCAAGGCTGTGGCCCTGACTCCAAGGAGGAACAGCTGGCATGGCTGTGCTTTTCTCTAGCCACATTCACTCCTCAGTACAAGGGTAGAAAAGTGGATTATCCAGATTCGGGATTTCCCAGACAAGGGCAAGGAGGGAGAGAAGGGTGCGTTATTGTGGTTATTGTGCTGGACGTGGGATCAAAGCTGGGGACAGAGGAGGGTGAGGGGCAGTGCCACTGGATTGGAGGTTCTTGTGAGGACACGTTTTGGGATGCAGGTATTTGAAAAAGGGAGCCGGAAAAGTAGGCGATGTGAGCAGATTGGGATGTGTGAGGTGGAGACTCGGGAGGCAGTGAGTGATGCCATCGGTAAACATCATTGCCGTCATTACATTATCATTGCAAGATCATTACATTAACATTAGCATGATCACTGGTGATAAGCATGTTTAGTGTGATTTGTGGAACAAGGAGATGAGCTGATGGGTGAGAAGGTCAGGAATGGAGAGGGCAGGCAGCGGTCGTCCCATCTCTGTGGATCTTAAAAGCAACAAGAATAACAAGAATAGAAGTGGAGACAAAAACAGCAAGCCAGGTGCTAAGTTTTTCATGAAGGAAGGGGAAACTTAATAGATGACGTGAGCCCCAGAGAACAGGTTTTTAAAGAAGAGACCAGAGGGGACATCCATCCTCTTAGATGTTTGAGCCAGAGCAAGAACAAGTGGAGAGCACTCAGGGGAGATGGAGATGTAAGGACTTGTGCTGATGGCGGACTGTGAGCTTTGCAGGGTGCAGTAGGAGGTTGAGGTGGTTGGGAATGATGTGCACTTGAGACAGGTGAGCTTACACTTAGATAGAGAAATACAGAAGAACCTACAAAACTGTGTTTCACTACTTGCTAGAAACCAAGGGAAGGATTTCCATGTTTGAGTCATCTCCTGATCCCTCCGAAGACCCCTTGTGGGCAGCAGGGAGGGTGGGCTTTTTGGAGAATCACTTTCCTGAGGCATTGGTCTCTATACTGTTCAAAGACATCTGGTGCTGTAAGAACCAGCATACCTGTGGGCACAAAGCCAAACCTACTAGCCTGACCTTACCATCCACCTGGCTGCAGAGATGGGGTTCCACAGAAAGCCACATTCATGATACCACACCATGTACAGGGCCAGCACTCACTAGACATGTCCAGGATGAGTCGAGGAATCCTTGGGTTTAGCTGTCACTCCTGTGCAGAGAAGAGGGTATTTCGTGGCCACTGTCCTTTGTTCTTGTCCCCACGGACCTCAGTCATGGTTCTTGGCTAACCCTGGTGTCTCCTTACTGAAACTGTAATCCTAATCCTTCTGGCACTTCCCTCACAGATTGGACATGCTGGGCAACTCATGCTTTGAAACACTTGGATGTGGTTTGGTCTGATAGAGAAGTGACATGGAAAAAATGGGACTGTGAATTTGGGATGGGTGGCAGGACTTGGTTAGGTTGGGATTTGGTTCCATTAATTGGAATAGAGGGTGCTGATGGAAGAATAGGGAATGAGGTTGTTCATGACAGCCTGCTGATAATCACTTGAGTCAGGCACTATGCAGGGTCTTATGAATACATTAAGTATTTCAGTCTCTGTGACAGTCCTGAGATTGGTATTATTATTATTACAATGAAGAAATGGAGGTCTAGAGATGTTAAATATCTTAGCCTGAGTTTAGAACCTAAGCTTTTGAAATGGACAAATTCCTAGAAAGACACAAATTATCATAACTGACTGAATTAAGTAGAAAATCTGAATAGACCTGTAACGAGTAAGAAGATTGAATCAGTAATCGAAAACTTCCCAATAAAGAGAAGCCCGAAACCATATAATGGCAAAGGGACACTCTTTGCTGGGAAAACGGGACATCCACATACAAAAGAATGGAGTTGGACTCCTACCTTATACCATATACAAAAATTAACATAAAATTAAATAACTAAATGTGAGAGCTATAACTATAAAGCTCTTAGAAGAAAACATAGTGGGTAAATCTTTATGACGTTTTACTTAGTAACAGAGTCTTAGATTTGACACCAGAATCACAATAAAAGAAAAAATAAATTTGTCTACTCAAAATTAAAAACTTTTTAGAATCAAAGGACACTATCAACAGAATGAAAAGGCAACTCAAGGAATTGGAGAAAATATTTGTAAATTACATTACTGATAAAGGGTTAATATCAGAATTGTTGAAAGAAAATCTTTAGCCAAATTAAATTTAACAGAGTTTAATTGAGCAAAGAATGATTCGCAAGTTGTGCAGCCTCCTGAGTCTGAGTAGCCTCAGAGACTCCAACACAGCCACATGGCAGAAGAGGATTTACGGACAGAAAAAGGAATATGATGTACAGAAAATGGAAGTGAGGTACAGAAACAGTTGATTGGTTACAGCTTAGCGTTTGCCTTATTTGAACACAGAACAGTTAGCTCCCTTTGATTGGCCAAAACTTGATGATTGGCATGATAATAGGTTACAAAGTCTGTTTACACTTCCATTTAGGTTATAGTTCACTAGGTGCAGAGAAGCCTCTAGGCTGAACTTAAAATATATAAGGAGGCAGCTTTAGGCTAAACTTGATTTAACAAAATGTATAAAGAACTTCTACAACTCAACAACAAAAATAAAACAACCCAATTAAGAAATGAGAGGTAACGTCAGCAAGATGGCTGACCTTCCACCTAGTGCTTGTCCTTCTCAAAAAGACAGAACAATGAACAAAAAATTACATTTTAATGAAAATAACTGAGGGAGAGTCTCAGAGTACATCAGAGGTGTAACAGAGACACTGGTGAGCACAGAAACTTGGGATGGCCACTTAGAGAATGGAATGAAACACCAAGCAAACACCACCACCCCATCCCGCAACTGGGATCAGCTGGGACCTAGGAGAGCTTTTCCCTTTGGTGAGGAGGTAAGCAAGAGGATCCCAGCAGCCCCCATCACCATCTTGGACACCTGCAGACCCTACCACTCGGGTCCCCTGCAGTCCTCAAGGCACTAAGCCTAGCTGAGGGAGCTGCCTGGAGTCCACACACCTGTGCTCCCTCCAGAGACAAAGCCAACACTGCTCAGCCCCTGTGGCCCATGTGGCTACTGTGTTCCACTACCTAGGAGTTGGAACTAGAGCGGGAGTGTGACTTGCTCCTGGAGTAGCCGCAGCTTCCCTTTATCCTTGAGGCAAAACTGCCATCAAACTAACCAAGATTGGTGGCCGACATCCCCAAGCTGAGCCGCAAGCAGCTGTTACACCCTTCCCTGAGGGGCCAAGTGGAGGTGGAGCTGCTTCACCTACCCTTCCCCTCCATGCCCATAGGCCAGAGCTGAAGTGGTACCCTGCCTCCTGGGAAAACAGTACCTTGGCCACTCAGAGCGGTCACACCTCCCCAGTGTCTAAGTTGAAGCAGTTCCCTGCATCCCAGGAAATGGTGCATTGGCCCCCCAGAGCAGTCACATCCCCCAAGCCTGAGCTGAAGTGGCACATTGTCCCCACCCCCCACCCCTGGGAATCAGTACCCTGGCTGAACTGAGGGCTGTGCATCCCAGGGCTGAACTGACATGATACCCTGCCATCCCAGATAAATAGAGCATTGGCTCAGCTGAGACACCCAGCCCCATAGGCCAAATAGCTCTAGTGCCCTGCTTTCCTGGAGCTAGACTTGCCCCCTAGAGTCTGAGCTGCTGAGACAGACCTGGGGAGTGGAGTTCCCTGCCTCCCCAGGGCTCAAATGACAGCTGTGCTCTGCCATTCTAGGGTACTTGCTGCTGCTACACCTGTTCTCACAGAACCTGGGATACTGCCAAGCCCTACCATCCAAGGGTCTAGAGTAACCACTACATGGTGCCTTTTCCCCTGGGACCCAAGATGCCACTAACCCCTATTGGTTCAGGTTCCTGAATTGCAGCTGTATCCAACTTCTCAGGCCCAAAACTCCAGAGCACCCCTTCTTCCTGAATTGGACCAGTGCTATGCCCTGCCCCCACCCCGCCCAGGAGTAGAATCACAGCTATAATCTCGCCCCCTGGGCCTGAGCTGCTAGGGAATGGCTTAGAGTCAGATCCTGGCACTGTGGGCAACGTACACCCAACTCTGCCCCAGGGAGCAAACCTGTACCCCAACACCCAGGTGCCACAATAAGTTCATGAGATTCTAAGTATAGGACCCCAGCTCCACAGCCACTCTGAGCACCTGCACCTGGAACCCAGTGGTGCTGCAGCTGATTGCAGGCCATTAGACCTGATACCAAGAGGTGTCCCCTCAGCTAAGTCTTCCCATTGTGGGGAAAACAAAAATAACAGGACCCCAAAAGCCCTTGACACTGAGGACATTTACAGCCTACACTGCCACTTCTGCTGCCACAAACTTCGACACCCTGGACAACTGAAGTGCCCACAGTTACTGCTAATGTTGAATGCAGCTAAAGAAGTTGTAGGGAGACTATACCACTGCACCTGGAAACAGAGTAACTATGCCCTTCCCAGCTGGCACACTAAAACCCAACTGTACTGTACAAAGTTTGGAAAAGGTGATTTGTTTTACCAGATGTACAGACATCAAGGGACACAAGACACTTGAAAAACCAAGGAAATCACCAGGTGTGGTGGCTTACGCCTGTAATCCCAGCACTTTGGGAGGCCGAGGCGGGTGGATCACGAGGTCAGGAGATCGAGACCATCCTGGCTAACACGGTGAAACCCCGTCTCTACTAAAAATACAAAAAAATTAGCCGGGCGCGGTGGTGGGCGCCTGTAGTCCCAGCTACGCGGGAGGCTGAGGCAGGAGAATGGCATGAACCCGGGAGGCAGAGCTTGTAGTGAGCCAAGATCACGCCACTGCACTCCAGCCTGGGTGACAGAGCGAGACTCCATCTCAAAGAAAAAAAAAAAAAAGCAAGGAAATCTGACATCACCCAAGGAACATAACTCTTTAGTAGTAGACCCTAGTAAAAACTAAATTTAAAAACTGCCAGAAAAGGGATTCAAAATAAGGTTCTTAAAGAAGTGCAACAAGATACAAGAAAATACAGATAGACAATGCAATGAAATCAGAAATGCAATTGACAATATGAATGAAAAATTCAACAGAGATAGGAATCATAAAAAAAGAACCAAGCAGAAATCCTGCAGCTGACAAATTCAATGAGTGAAATTAAAAATAAAAACTAAAAATAGAGAGCTTCAACAGTGAATCTGATCAAGCAGAAGAAAAAAGAAATCTCTGAACTTGAAGATAGGTCATTTGAAATTAATCAGTCAGAAGGAAAGAAAAGAAATAATTAAAAAGAGTGAAGAAAAGCCTTCAAGAATTATGGAGCATGATTAAGCAAAAAAATATTTTATGGGTGTCTAGAAGGAAAAGAGAAGGGAAAAGGTATAGAAAATCTGTTTAATAAAGTAATAGCTGGAAAATTCCCAAGTCTGGGGAGAGATGTGGACATCCAAATCCAAGAAGCTCAACAGTCCCCCAATAGATTCAATCAAAAAGGTTCTCCCTGGGACATGTTATGGTCAAACTGTCAACAGTCAAAGAGAAGAGAAAATTCTAAAAACAGCAAGAGAAAAGCATCAAGTCACATATAACAGAATCCCCCGTTAGACTGAAAGCAGATTTCTCTGCAGAAATTTTATAGACCAGGAGAGAATGGAATGGAATGATATATTCAAAGTGGTAAAAGGAAAACAAAAAACAAACTGTCAGTCAAGAATACTATACCCAGCAAAGCTATCCTTCAGAAATGAGGGAGAAATAAAGTCTTTCCCAGACAAGCAAGAAGTGAGGGAATTCATCACCACTAGACCAGCCTTACAAGAAATACACAAGGGAGTCCTACATCTGGAAGCAAAGACATGATAATTACTATCGTGAAAACACACAAAAATATAAAACTCGCTGGTAGAGTGAGCTTCACAAAAGAGAAAGAGAAAATAATCAAACCTTACTATTACAGAAAACCACTAAACCGTAATGATAAATAATGAGAGGAAGAAAGGAAGAAAAGATATACAAAACAACCAGAAAACAATTAACAAAATGACAGAAGTAAGTCCTACCTATAAATGATAACCTTACATGTAAATGGATTAAATTCCCCCACTTAAAGTATATAAACTGGCTGAATAGATTTTTTAAATGACCCAACTATATACTGCCTACAAGAAGCTCACATCATCTATAAGGACACGTATAGAGTGAAAGTAAAGGGATGAAAAACATACTCCACATAAACAGAAACCAAATTGAGCAGGAGTGCTATACTTACATCAGACAAAGCAGACTTTAAGTCAAAAACTCTGAAAAGAAGCCCAGTGTGGTGGTGCATACTTGTAGTCCCAGCGGCTTGGGAGGCTGAGGTGGAAAGATTGCTTGAGTCCAGGAGTTCAAGGCGGTAGTGTGCTGTGATTACACCTGTGAGTAGCCACTACACTCCAGCCTGGGCAACATACCAAGACCCCATGTCTTTAAGAAAAAAAATTTTAGGGCAAGGAATGTCATTATATAATGATAAAGGAATCAATTCAGCAAGAAAATACAACAATTGTCAATATATACGGACCCAACAGTAGAGCACCCAGACATACAAAACAAATATTATTAGATCCAAAAAGAGAGATAGATTCCAGCACAGTGTCATTTGCGGATTTCCGTACCCTATGCTCAGCATTGAACAGGTCATCTAGACAGAAAATCAACAACAAAAAACCCATGTTGGCTTTAAAGTGCCTTTTAGTCCAAATGGACCTAACAGACATTTCCAGAACTTTTCATCCAACCATTGCATGGTACACATTAGCTTCATCATCACATGGAAGATTATCTAGGAGAGATCAGATGTTAGGCCACAAAGCAAGTCTCAACAAATGTAAAATAATTGAAATTGTATCAAGTATTTTTTCTAACAATAATAAAATAAAACTAGAAATCAGTAACAAGGGGAGCTTTTGAAATTGTACAAATTCGTGAAAATTAACATTCTCCTGAATGACAAATGGGCCAAGGAAGAAATTCAGAAGGCAGTTTTACAATTTGGCCTGGCACAGTGGCTCACGCCTGTAATCCCAGCACTTTGGGAGGCTGAGGTGGGCAGATGGTTTGAGGTCAGGAGTTCGAGACCAGCCTGGCTAACATGGTGAAACCCTGTCTCTACTTAAAACATAAAAATTAGCGGGTGTGGTGGCGGGTGCCTGTAATCCCAGGTACTCAGGAGGCTGAGGCAGGAGAATCACTTGAACCTGGGAGGCAGAGTTTGCAGTGAGCCAAGATTGCACCACTGCACTCCAGTCTGGGCGACAGAGTGAGACTCTGTCTCAAAAAAAAAAAAAAAGAAAAAAAAGAAAAGAGAAAAAGAAGGCTGGGCGCAGTGGCTCACGCCTGTAGTCCCAGCACTTTGGGAGGCCAAGGTGGGTGGATCACGAGGTCAAGAGACGGACACCATCCTGGCCAACATGGTGAAACCCCGTCTCTACTAAAAATACAAAAATTAGCCGTGTGTGGTAGCACGTGCCTGTAGTCCCAGCTACTTGGGAGGCTGAGGCAGGAGAATGGCTTGAACCCGGGAGGCGGAGGTTGCAGTGAGCCGAGATCATACCACTGCACTCCAGCCTGGTGACAGAGTGAGACTCCGTCTCAAAAAAAAAAAAAAAAAAAAAGACAGAAAAAGAGAAGAAAAAAATATTGAAACAATAAAAATAGAAACACATATCATGATAACTTGAACCAGGGGCAGGGTAGGTGGAGAAGAAACATAGCATGCCAAAACTTATGGGATACAGTAAAAGCAGTATGAAACGGGAATTTTATAGCAATAAAAGCCTACATCAGAAACACACAAAGATTTCAAATAAATGACTTAATGATGCATCTCAAGGAACTAGGAATAAAACCCAAACCAGGCCGAAAATTAGTAGAGGAACAAAAATAAAGATCAGAGCAAGAGCAAAAAGAAACAATATTGAGATGAAAACATTACAAAGGCTCAATGAAATGAAAATATAGCCAGGTGCGGTGGCTCACACCTGTAATCCCAGCACTTTGGGAGGCCGTGGCAAGTGGATCACTTGAGGTTAGGAGTTCAAGACCAGCCTGGCCAACATGGTGAAACCCCATCTCTACTAAAAATATAAAAATTAGCCAGGTGTGTTGGCGGGCACCTGTAAGCCCATCTACTTGGGAGGCTGAGGCAGGAGAATTGCTTGAACCCAGGAGGCGGAAGTTGCAGTGAGCCGAGATTATGCCACTGCACTCCAGCCTGGGTGACAAAGCCGGACTCTGTCTCAAAAAAAAAAAAAATTGTTTTTTTGAAAAGATAATTGACAAACCAATAGCTAGATTAAGCAAGAAAATATGCAAATAATTCAGAAGTAAAAAAGGAGACATTACAACTAATATCATAGAAATACAAAGGATCATTAGTGACTATTATGAACAACTATACACCAACACATTAGAAAACCTAGCGGAAATGGATAAATTCCTGGATGCGTGGAACCCACCAAGATTGAACCAAGAAGAAAGAAAACCTGAACAGACCAATTACTGTAATGAGATTGAATCTGTAATTTAAAAATCTCCCATCGGCCGGGCATGGTGGCTTAACGTTTGTAATCCCAGCGCTTTGTGAGGTCAAGGCAGGCAGATCATGAGGTCAGGAGATCGAGACCATCCTGGCCAACATTGTGAAACCCCGTCTCTACTAAAATACAAAAAAAAATTAGCCAGGCGTGGTGGTGCACGCCTGTGGTCCCAAGTACTCAGGAGGCTGAGGCAGGGGACTTTCTTGAACCTGGGAGGCAGAGGTTGTAGTGACTGGAGATCGCGCCATTGCACTCCAGCCTGGACAACAAGAGCGAAACTCCGTCTCAAAAAAAAAAAAAAAATCCCATCAAAGAAAAGCCCAGGGTGCTTCACTAGAGAATTCTGCCAAACATTTAAAGAACTAATACCTGTTCTTCTCAAGCTCTTCTAGAAAATTGAAGAGGAGGGAATTTTTCTAAACTCATTCTACAAGACTAGCATTACCCTAATATAAAAACCAGACAAGGACACAGCAGAAACAGAAACAAAAACAAAAAACACTAGAAAGAAAAAGGAAACTATAGGCCAATATTTCTGATGATCATAGATGGAAAAATTCTCAAGAAAAATAGTATTTTTAGTAGTAACTGAATCCAGCAACACATGTTAATTCACTGTGATCAAATGGGATTTATTCCTGGGATGTAAGGATGGTTCAACATAAGTAAACCAGTAATCAACATAATACATTACATCAACAGAATGAAGGACAAAAACAATATTATCATCTCAATAGACACAGAAAAAAATATTTGATAAAATTCAACATCCCTTCGTAGTGAAAACTCAACAAGTTAGGTTGGAAGATACCTCAACACAATAAAGGCTGTATATGACAAACCCACAGCCAACATTATACTGAATGGGGAAAAGATCTACAACAAGAAAGGATACCCACTTTCACAACTTTTATTCAACATAGTACTGGAAGTTCTAGCCAGAGCAGTTATGTAAGAAAAAAAAATAAGCCGCATCCAAACTGGAAAGAAGGAAGTCAAATTGTTCCTGTTTGCAGACAATATGTCTTATATATAGAAAACCCTAAAAGCTCCACCAAAAAATCCTTAGAACTCGTAAAGTAATTCAGTAAAATCAATGTACAAAAATCAGTAGTGTGTCTGTATACTAACAACAAACTAGCAGAAAAGAAATCAGTCTCATTTACAATAGTTACAAAAGAAATAACTAAGGAAGTGAAAGATCTCTACAAAGAAAACTATAAAACATTGATGAAAGATACTGAAGAGGACACACAAAAAATAGAAAGACATTCGATGCCCATGGATTGGAAGAATTAATATTGTGAAAAGGACCATACAGATTTAATGCAATCCCTATCAAAATACCAGTGACATTCTTCATAGAAATATAAAAAACAATCCTAAAATTAATACAGAACCACAAAAGACCCTGGATAGCTTGAATAATCTTGAGCAACAAGAAGAAAGCTGGAGGCATCACACTACCAAACTTTGAAACAGCATGGTACTGGCATAAAAACAGAAACATAGACCAATGGAACAGAATAGAGAACTCAGAAATAAGTCTTTGTGTTTACAGCCAACTGATTTTTAACAAAAGCACCAAGAACATTTATTGGAGCAGGACAGTCTCTTCAATAAACGATGGTAGGGAAACTAGATATCCACATGCAGAAAAATGCAGCTCAACCCCTATCTCTCGCTATATACAAAAGCCAACTCAAAATGGATCAAAGACTTAAATGTAAGACTCAAAACCATGAATCTGCTAGAATAAAATACAGGGAAAACACTTCAGGACATTGGTCTGGGCAAAAATTGTATGGAGAAGACCTCAAGAGCACAGGCAACCAAAGCACAAATAGACAAATGGGATTGCATTTCAGTAAAAAGCTTCTGCACAGCCAATGAAATAATCAACAGAGTGACAACTTGCAGAATCAGAGAAAATATTGCAAACTATTTATCTGACAAGCTATTAATATCCAAAATATACAAGGTGAAACTCAAACAACCCATCAGCAAAAAAAAAAAAAAAAAAAAAAAAATCAGATGAATAAATGGGCAAATGAACTGAATAGACATCTCTCAAAAGAAGACATACAAATGGCCTGCTGGTATAAGAAAAAGTGCTCAACATCTCTAATCATCAGGGAAATGCAAATCAAAACCACAGTGAGATACCATCTCACCCCAGTTAGAATGGCTGTTATCAAAAACACACAAAAAAATAACAAATACTCATGAGGATGGAGAGAAAGGAGAACTCTTATACACTCTTGGTAGGAAGCCTCCTCAAAAAACTGAAAATAGAACTACTGTGTGTGATCTAGCAATTCCACTACTGGGTATGTATCCAAACGGAGGGAAATCAATTATGTCAGAGATATCTGGGCTCTCATGTTTATTGCCATACTATTCACAGTAGCCAAGATATGGAATCAACTTAAGTGTCCATCCACACATGAATGGATTTTTAAAATATTTTCCTTATACACAATGGAATACTATTTAGCCATAAAAAGAATGAAATTCTGCCATTTGTGGCAACATGGATGAGCTTGGAGGTCTTATGTTAAGTAAGTCAGGCACAGAAAGATAAATATTGCATGTTCTCACTCATATGTGGAAGCTAAAAAAAAATTGCTCTCATAGAAGTGGAGAGTGGAATAGCGGTTACTAGAGGCAGGGAAGGTTAGGAGGATGGGGGATAGCCAAAGGTTGGTGAACAGATACAAAAGTACAGCTAGACAGGTGAAATAAGTTTGAGTCTTCTGTATCACTGTAGGGTGACTATAATTAACAACAGTTTGTTGAATATTTTCAAATATTTCAAATATTTTCAAATAGGAGAGCAAATTTTGAATGCTCCCAACACAGAAATAAGTGTTTGAGGTGATGGATATGCTAATTACTGTGATTTGATCATTACACATTTGTATACATGTATCAAAATATTACACTGTACCCCATAAATATATACAATTATTGCATGTCAATTAAAAAAATAATGAAGGCAAAAGAAAAATTTATAAGAAAGAAATGGGCAAAGGGATTGAATTTAAAAAAAGGAACTGAATAAGTAAAAATAAGTAAATAGCTCCTATGGGGGGAACCAGCCCCCAGTATTTCAACATAGGTTCTTTTCTATTTTTCCTAAGTGTCGGCTGGTCTGAGAAATAAAGAGAAAGAGTACAAAAGAGAGAAATTTTACAGCTGGGCCTCCGGGGGTGACATCACCTATTGGTAGGTTCTGTGATGCCCCTTGAACTGCAAAACCAGCAAGTTTTTATTAGGGATTTCAAAAGGGGAGAGGGGTACAAACAGGGAGTAAGTCACAAAGAGCACATGCTTCAAAGGGCAATAAAAGATCACAAGGGCAGAGAGGCAGAGCAAGATCACAAGGCCAGGGCGAAATTAGAATTACTGATGAGGTTCCATGTCCCACTAGGCACTCATTGTCTTGATAAACATCTTAACAGGAAACCTGGTTCGAGAGCAGACAACCGGTCTGACTAGAATTTGCCAGGCTGAAGTTTCCTAATCCCAGCAAGCCTGAGGGCACTGCAGGAGACCAGGGCGTATTTCATCCCTGGTCTTCAACCACATAAGGCACACAATCCCAGAGCAGCGGTCCGTAGGCCTACCCCTGGGAATGCATTCCTTTCCCAGGGTTATTCCTTGCTGGGAAAAGAATTCAGCAATATTTCTCCTATTCACTTTCTGCAAGAAGAGAAATATGGCTCTGTTCTGCCCGGCCCTGCAGGCAGTCAGACCTTATAGTTATCTCCTTTGTTCCCTGAAAATCGCTGTTATCCTGTTCTTTTTTAGGATGCCCAGATTTCATATCGTTCAAACACACGTTTTACTAACAATTTGTACAGATAACGCAATCATCACAGGGTCCTGAGGTGACATACATCCTCAGCTTACAAAGATGACAGGATTAAGAGATTAAAGTAAAGACAGGCATAGGAAATTATAAGAGTATTGATTGGGGAAGTGATACATGTCCATGAAATCTTCACAATTTATGTTCAGAGATTGCAGTAAAGACAGGCATAAGAAATTATAAAAGTATTAATTTGGGGAACTAACAAATGTCCATGAAATCTTCACAATTTATGTTCTTCTGCCATGGCTTCAGCCGGTCCCTCCGTTCAGGGTCCCTGACTTCCTGCAACAAGCTCCTGCACAGCCAGTGAAATAATCAACAGAGTGACAAGACAGCTTGCAGAATCAGAGAAAATATTTGCAAACTATTCATCTGACAAGTGATTAATATCCATTTCTCCAAATACAATGACCAATAAGCACATGAAAAAATATTCAACATCACTAATAATTAGGGAAATGCAAATCAAAACCACAGTGAAATACCACTTCACACCCAGTAGAATTGGTATTACTAAAGAAAAAAAGATAGAAAAAGAAAAGAGAATAGGCCGGGTGCAGTAGCTCACACCTATAATCTCAACACTTTTGGAGGCCGAGGTAGACAGATCACCTAAGTTCAGGAGTTCAAGACCAGCTTGGCCAACATGGCAAAACCCTGTCTCTACTAAAAATACAAAAATTAGCTGGGCCTGGTGGTACATGTCTAATCCCAGCTACTCAGGAGGCTGAGGCATGAGAATCGCTTGAACCCAGGAGATGGAAGTTGCAGTGAGCCGAGATCATGCCTGGGCTACAGAGTGAGACTCTGTCTCAAAAAAAAAAAAGAAGAAGAAGAAGACAGAAAAGAAAAGAAAATAGGCCAGGTGCAGTAGCTCAGGCCTGTAATCCCAGCACTTTGGGAGTCCAAGGCAGGCAGATCAGTTGAGGCCAGGAGTTTGAGACTAGCCTGGCCAACATGGTGAAATTCTGGCTCTACTAAAAATACAAAAATTAGCTGGCTGTGGTCTCATACACTTGTAATCCCAGCTACTCAGGAGGCTAAGGCAGAGAATCGCTTGAACCTGGGAGGTGGAGGCTGCAGTGACCTGAGATCACGCCACTGCACTCCAGCCTGGGAGACAGAGCAAGACTCCATCTCAAAAAAAAATTAATAAATTAATTAAATTAATAAATATTGGCAAAAATGTGGAGAAATTTCAACCCTTGTGCACTGGTGGGTATGACTGTAAAATGGTGGTGTGGAAAATAGTATGATAGTTCCTCAAAATATTAGTAAAAGTGAATTACAGAATGATCCAGTAATTCTACTCTTGGTATAGACCCAAAAGAAATCAAATCAGGGACTTCAACAGATATATGTCCACACATGCTCATAGCAGTGTTATTCACAATAGCCAAAAGGAGAAAGGAACCCCAGTTTCCATCAACAGATGAATGGGTAAACAATGTATGAACATTCAATGGACTATAATTATTCAGCCTTAAAAAGGAAGAGAGTTCTGACACATTCTACAATGTGAATAAACCTTGAAGACGTTATGTTAGGTGAAATAAGCTAGTCACAAAAGGACAGACACTGTATGATTCCACTTATATAAGTTACCTATAGTAGTCAAATTCATCGAGACAGTAAGTAGAATGGTGGTTTCCAGGGGAGGATGGGTGAGGAATTATTGTTTCATGGATACAGAGTTTCAGTTTGGGAATACGAAGAAAGTTTTGGAGATGGATGGTATTCATGGTTGCACAACAGTGTGAATATACTTAATGCCACTGACCTCTACACTTAAAAATTGTTAAAATGGAAATTTTTTTGTTATGTATCTTTACTACAGTAAAAAAAAAAAAAAAGAAGAAAAAGAAAGTGAACACTCAAACTTCTCCCAAATATACAAGAGGAGGAAACACTTCCTAACACATTCTGTGAGGCCAGCATTACCCTTATATCATGGTCAAATATGCCACAAGAAAAGAAAACTGCAGACTTATATCCCTTATGAATATTGATCCAAAGATCATCAACAAAAATACTAGCAAACTAATTCCAGCAACACATTTCCCAATTTCAAAATGTACTAGAAAGCTACAGTAATCAAAACAGTGTGGTACTGGCATAAAGATAGACACGTAGGCCAATTAAATAGAATTGAAAGTCCAGCAATAAACTCAAATATCTGTGTTCAATTGACTTTTGACAGTTGTGCTAATGGGGGAAAGAATTGTCTTTCTTTCCATGATAATTCAGTGAGGGAGAGAATAATCTTTTCAACAAATAATATGGAGAAAACTGGATATCCACATGCAAAAGAATGAGGTTGGACCTCTACCTCACTCAATATACAAAATTATCTCAGTCAATCAAAAACCTAATAGAATAGCAAAAATTATGAAACTATTAGAAGAATACATAAAGGATAAATCTTCAGGACCTCAGAATTTGTGATGGATTCTTAGATTTGACACCAAAATCATAAGCAACCAAAGAAAAAATAGATAAATTAGACTACATCAAAATTTAAAACTTTTGTACATCAAAGGACATTATCAAATATGTGGAAATACAATGTACAGAACAAAATACTTGCAAATCACATATTTAATAAGGGGTTAATATTCAGCATATATAAAGAACTCCTACACCTCAACAACAAAAAACCAAACAGCTCAATTTTTTAAATGGCAGGGGATAAGAGTAGGCATTTCTCTAAAAAAGATATACAAATGGCAAACAATCACATGAAAAGATATTCAACATCTTTGGTCATCAAGGAAATGCAAATCAAAACTACAATGAGATACCTCTTTACATCCACCATGACAGCTATAACAATAATTTTTCTAAAAATTGAAAATAACAAGTGTCGACAAGGATGTGGAGAAGGAGGAACTGTTGTACGTTGCCAGTAGGAATGTAAAATGCACCAGCTGCTATGGAAGAAGTTTGGCAGTTCCTAAAAAAAAATGAAGCATAGAATTACCATATGACCCAGTAATTTCACTCCTAGATATATACCTAAGAGAAATGAAAAGATATATCTGCATAGAAACTTGTACATGAATGTTTATGGCAACATGAATCATAATAGTCAAAAGGCAGAAACAACCCAAATGCCTATCAGTGAATGAATGAATGTGGTGTATTACCACTGGAATGTTATTCAGCCGTAAAAAGAAGTGAAGTACTAATGTATACTACGATATTGATGAACCTTGAAAACATTAAGCTAAGTGAAAGAAGCCAGACATCAAATCATATTGTGTGATTCCTTTATGTGAAATTCCCGAATAGACAAAGCCATAGAAACAGAAAGGAGATTGGTGGTTGCCAGGGGGTTGAGGGGGCGGGGATTGGGGTGGTGATTACCCAATGTGTATGAGGTATTCTTCGGGAACGACGAAAAAAGTTTTGAAACGAGAGAGATGGTTGCACAATATTGTGAATACACTAAATGCCCCTGAACTGTACATTTTAAAATGGGTAATTGTATGTTGTGTGACTTTAAACTTAATTTTAAAATAAGAACCCAAACTGTTGGCCCGTAGAGTCCAAACTGTTAACTGCAAGTCACTGATTTCATGGAAGGCCAGTCTGAGAGGGAAAGACAATGTGATCACAGAGAGGAAGGGAGGGTCATGGACAGGAAACTCCGGGGCCTGAAATAGGGCAGGACACTAGCATGTAGATTCCAGAACCCCGTGAAGGCAGGAGGTCTTGGAAGTCCCATGGGGAGAGCAGATCGGGCATGTGCTGGTCAAATCAGAGTGACCCCTGCTATCCTGAGAGCTTCACACACACTGGAGAGTGGTGGGGGGCGGCGGGGAGGGCAGGCTGAGGTCCCTCTACGTTACCTGTTCTCCTTCCTGTCCTGCAGATGTTGAACCTCTTTGTGGCTGTGATCATGGACAATTTTGAGTACCTTACGCGGGACTCTTCCATCCTAGGTCCTCACCACTTGGATGAGTTCATCCGGGTCTGGGCTGAATACGACCCGGCTGCGTGGTAAGTGAGCCCTGGTGCTCTGTGGTCCTTGGGGGTGGTCCATACCCATAGATCTTGGGATGGGCCTGGTGGCTTCAGACATGTTTCAAGTGAGCACCCCCTCAGGTTTTGGTTTGGGGCCTAGGGATCTGTCCTGTTTCGTGTAGAGCAGCAGTGGTGTCCCCTCTGAGCAGCGCCTCCCTTTTCCGTCTCGTGTGCCTTTGCGCAGTGGCCTGGACTGCATAAAGTGATAAGGGTCTTTTGAGACCTTGAGTTCAGTTCCTTGGGAGGTACCAGGAGTCATGGAAGGTTTTCAAGGGGCTTGTGAGACTCAGGTCTTCTGCTGAAATTTACTGTCTTCTTTCAAGGCCTGTCATGTGAGGGCTCATGGAGGGCTTGTGGGACGGTGTGTGGAGACAGCACAGCCATAGCGTCCTTGTGAAACTCGATGTACGGTTTTAGGACATTCTCCCTAAGGGGCTCAGGAGTCTCCCTCTGCTCTTTCTTTTGGGGACAGGGGCCAACATGCACCTCTGTGTCCCCAGCCCAGGCTGCATATAGTGTGGGTGCTTGGTGAACTTTTTTGACAGATGAGCTACCAGGAAGGCTGTAGTGTGTTTAAGACCCTTGTCTATCATCTGCCATGGTGGGAAAGGGTTACTTGTTTCAAAGGCGAGGGGTGGTGCCTTTCCAGACAGAAGAGGAGTCGCATGAAGGGCATGGTTTGGGTCAGAAGGTGAAGCTCTTTGAGATCAGGATCCCGTACAGCATGGCATCTCAGCAGGGCTGAGAGCTCATTCGGGAAGGAAGACAGGTCAGGCAGCATGGCTTCTCCATCTTTCTGTTTGTCCATTCCTTCCATCACTCGTTCCTCATTTACTTGCTCGCTCGCTCACTCAAGCAGTGTCTACTGTGGGCTGCTCCCTGCAAGGCCGCTAGGCCTGCTAGCACCTCACTCACAGTGTGTGCCCAGGAAATGATCGTGGATGAGCAGCTCTCAGTGAGTGCGTAGACATCCACCACTCCCCGTGCCCTAGGGGGATGAGGGAGCCGTGGGTGCCACCGAGGCCTGCCTTCTCTCTCTGAGCTCCTCAGCCTGCCCAGGCCCCCTCGCACTCCTCTGCCCCCAGTGCCCTTGCTGGGGGAGGGCCGGCAGGACGTGGTCAGACCCCTCATGGTGAGGTCCTACTGCCCACAGAGCTCTGCCTGGTTTTGCTTAAACTGCAGCTCAGCAGAGGGAGCCCTCCACAGACACAAAAGGCCTGGGAGCCCGACTAGACTTCCCCACCCTCCTTTCCACTCAGCCTCCCCGGAGCACCCCCACCTTCCTAGTGAGGATCCAGAAGGTGCTGCACGGGCCCTTCCCAGTCTGGACAAGGTCCAGAGCCACTGGCAGCATCGGGGGCCCTGGGATGGGGTCTCTCCTGTCCAGGCTCTTCCAGGCCCACAGCATCTCTGTGGATGTTTTTCATTTGAGTGGGAAATATACAGTTTTTATGCAGTGCAAAACAGACGTAGAGATTGTCTGTGTTTCACAGTGTATATGACAATTTCCGTGGCTTGCGAGAACCCTGTCATGTCCGATGCAGCAATATGTTTGCCCTGTGATACTTACTTCATGCTGGGAGGGACAGGCTCAGGCACATTCATACAGGACCTGTGGTCAAGTAAGCCCAGTCGACTTGGGGGAGACTGACCACATTGAAGACCTAGACCTTGTTAGGCAAAGGGCAGGAGAGACTCCAGCCGAGGCAGGATTTAGGTGAATTCTAGGCAGGTCACCCTGACTGTGTGGTTCAGAGAGTCGCTGCTTTTTCTGGGTGTATTTTTTCTAGAGGAGACTGTGTTGCAGAAAACAGAGATACTTTATAGCACGTAGTTAGTACTAAAGGGCAAAGGCAGATCAGCAAAGGCCTGTGAGAGGAAGACAACATTCCCCAATCTTTATGAGCTACGCCCGGGCCTTCCACAGTCAGCCGCCGGCAAGAGCAGAGGCAGGAAGAACGGGAAGTGGACTTGGGCCAGATGGCAGCTTGGTTACCATGCACAGTGGTACCATACCAAAGCCAGAGTCTCAGAGCAGGGGTCCTTAGAAGACATAGGCAGTCGGGGATGTGAGAAGTGTTTACTGAAGAGTAAACAACAGAATACAGGCCTCACCCCAGAGATAGCACGCACAAAATAACACACAAAACCTGTGGGCCTTGAGATAGCACAGACGTGACCTGTCAGCAACACATGATTCTGCCCCCACGAGCAGCCTGGGCTCACCCTACATAGCCCAAGATGGCCAGGACAGGCCGAGGGGCCCAGCAGAGGCAGCTGAGCAGATTGGGCCTAGATCCTGCATCCTGAGCAGAGCACAGGGCACCTTGAGCCTTTTTGGTAGCCTCTGTGACAAACGCAGTGATGTAGTCATTTCCCAGGGGACCACTCTATGGCTCCTCATTCTTTGAAACTTTGAAACAACAACAAAATTTTATGAGATTTCCTGAGTTGTGTGTGCACGTGTGACTGTGCATGTGTGCACAAACAGGACATGTGTGCATGTACATGGCTGTGTTGTGTGCGTGTTTGCACAGTGTGACCACATGCGCACTCTGTGCATGTGTACATGTGTGTTGTGCATGCATGCACACAGATGTCTACATGTGTGTTTTGTGCACATGTGCATGCACAAGGCACGCATGTGTGTGCATGTTGACGTTTGTGTGTGCACATGATTGTATATATGTGTGCCTGTGTGTATATGTGTGCAAGTGAACTGAATGTGCGTGCATGCTTGTGTGGTTGTATGTGGATGTATGAATGGCATGTGCACCTGTGTGTGTGCATATGCCCATGTGTGCGTGTGTGCCTGTGGATGTGCACATGCCTGTGTGTGCCTGTGGTGTGCACGTGTCTGTGGTGTGCACGTGCCTGTGTGTGCATGTGCCTGTGTGTGCATGTGCCTTTGTGTGTGTGTGCCCGTGGTGCGCATGTGCCTGTGTGTGCGTGTGTGTCTGTGGTGCGCATGTGCCTGTGTGTGCGTGTGTCTGTGGTGTGCACATGTCTTTGTGTGCGTGGGTGTGCCTGTGGGTGTGCACGTGTCTTTGGTGTACTCGTGCCTGTGGTGCGCACGTGCCTGTGTGGGTGTGCATGTGTGTGCCTGTGGGTGTGCATGTGTGTGCCTGTGGGTGTGCATGTGTGCCTGTGGGTGTGCACGTGCCTGTGGGTGTGCACATGTCTGTGGTGTACATGTGCCTGTGGTATGCACGTGCCTCTTGTGGGTGGATTCTGAAGGCACGAAACTGTTCACCCTGGTGCTTTTCCCAGCCTTCCTATTGTTGTTGCTTCAACCCTGTGGTGTGAAGCCTGGCGACTTGAGAGGAGAATTGCAGTCACACTTCTTGCAGCAATCCGGCTGCTCATTTCTGTGTCTGCCCATCTGTCTAATAACATCTCCTGGGCATCTGCCATGTGCTGGGGCAGGGGCCCAAAGGTGAAACAGGCACATGCTGTCAGAACACCCAGCCAGGCTTGGCAGTGAGACCACATGGTGACTGTAGCTCAAGGCCAGGGCATTTCTGAGGAAGGAGAGGCCATGTCCGGCCTGAAGAATGACAGGAGGTGCCATTTGAGCTGAACTTAAAGGAATAGGAAGGACTGAGCACTAGAGAAATAGGATGGATTGAGCTGGGGATGGGAGGTGGGGCAGAGGGGAGAGGGAGGCCAGGTGGCTTCTGTCAGGCTGGAGAGGAGAGTGCATTGCAGAGGGGCTGCAAGGAAGGCTGAGACCGTTTGAGAAAGGCATTGAAATTGGTTAAACAAGTCGCTTTGATTTTGCTTCATAGACAGTGGGTACGGTCCTTGAATCGAGGAGTGATGGTGTCAGGCCCACACTTTTCACCTGGGCTTGATGGGCAGGGACAGTTGGGGAGGGTGGGAGGTCTCACGTGTGTCCAGCCCCCCGTGGTGGTCCCTTGGCTGCAACAACCTTAGCAAACATCTTTGGTGAGGCCGAGGTGGGGCTTCCTGTTTCTTCCCTTTTACAGAAGGAAATTCAACATGATTTGGAGCTGATTGGACCGAGGGGGCTACACTGTAGGAGAGAGGAGCATTGGTGGTGATCCAAGGACGCCAGCCTACGATGAGAGGAGGTCCTTAGCTGGACCAGGGCTTCCAGGGGAGGACACAGAGTGTTCAGGGAGACAGGGTCAGTCAGGAGGCAAATGGGTATGGGCCTCTGAGGTTGCTGTGATAGAGAAGCAGACCTGCCTTGCTGTGGTGGTGAGAAAGCCAGGCGTCAGAGGGTTTGGCTGACCTGGGAGGCCCAGGGAGCATCGTCACTCAGGGAGTGAGAGGAAGAGCTGACCGAGAGGGAGGGGCAGGGCAGTGTTCTGTGTGGAGCGGCTCCTGCACACATCGGGCTCCGGAAATTTCGCTGGGGTTGCCACACCTCCCGGGGAGCTCCAAGCCCCAGTACCCCAGCGAGGTGCCACCTGTCCAGTGCACCCCTCACCTCCGCCGCCACGCCTGCGCGAGGTCGGTCTTCCCATCACAGGCTGGGCGGGCGGGAGGGTCGGGCTCCATCCTGCCTTTGTTGCCATAACCTGTGACATTTCCTTTCCAGTTGCCGGATTCATTATAAGGATATGTACAGTTTGTTGCGTTGTATTGCGCCACCCGTTGGCTTAGGGAAGAACTGCCCTCGTAGGTTGGCCTACAAGGTTTGCAACTTCAGAGCCTCCATCCAACATACTTCCCTGCCCGAAACGCACACAGCACACACTCCCTGCCTGGTTTGGGAATGACGACGCCTCACCTTTCTTTCCTCCTGTCCTGCCCCGCACTCCAGCCTCCTGGACGCTTTGGTTCCCTGTCTAATCTCCCCTGACCCTTCTAGCTGGCTGGGGACAGGCAGCCTTTTGAGAGTGCACAGAAAGCTTTCTGGCTGGGATCAGCTAGCTGGGTGGGAGATGGGGGCTAGGTCCCTCCTGCATCAAGGAAGCAGCCGACTTGCCCGGTTTTTCCTCCGAGCTCTCGAGAGTGAGCTGATGGTCAGGCCAAAGGCCGAGGGCCCCAGAGGAAGGGAGCACGGGCACAGGCCTCCCAGGAGCAGCCGTCCTCTGGGTCGGAAGAGCCCAGTAACCCAGTGGCTCTCCAGTCCCTGGGGGAGGAAAGGGCAGAGGCAGAGTGGGGGCCAAAGACAAGCCGTCCTGCTTTGCCTCTGGAGTGATGCGCTCAGCTCAGCCAAGGAGCCTGTGGTCTGGAACCGTGGGAGGAGGGCAAGGCCCCAGGGCAGATCCATCTGCCAGGAAGAGGCTGTCCCCTTTCTCTCCTGGGCCACCTGAATCTGGCTGTGTCTCTAGGACCGCAAGCCCACAGGCAGGTGTCCCAGGGTTGGAGGTAGGCCCCAGGCCTCGTGGCCTCTCTACTTGGGAAGACTCTGTCATCGGAGCCTTTAGGTTCCTAGATCCTGCAACCTGCCCCTTTGCTGTCAGAGCTGGTGCAAGGTGGCCCCAGGCCATGTCCTGCCAGCTCCTCCCCCCTCCCGCAGTCTCCCATTTCCCACCCAGCCCTGAGCCCCAGCAGCAGCCCTGCCCTGGGCTGGCCTCGGGCGTCTCTGGGCTTGAAGCACAACTTGCCCCAAGGTTAGGTTTTGGCTATACAGCTTCAGGGCTCCCTCTTTAGTTTTCTGGTTTGTTTCAGATCTTCTCCACCTTTTTAGCCTCTAGCCTCACTTGGAAGCAAATCTGACCGTGAGGAAAGCTGATGTCTCTGCCGTGGTTCTCAGCCACTGCCTCATCTGCCACCTGACCCTGCCTGCCAGCTCTTCTGGCAGGGTGGACCAGCTCTTTTCTGATTGGCATTCACTGTGATTTTTAAAAGAGTAAAATCAGAAATTATCAACCCAAAGCCGCCCCGATGCAGCCCTTCCTCACCCCTCCATGTTCATTAGCTCAGACGCCACCCCCGCCCACTGCCCCGCGTGGGGCTGGAGTGAGGAGGTGAGGCTCGGGGGTGGGGGCCAGGAGGGGGTCAAGCCAAGCAGAGAAATCCCTCATTTTACTTATTTTGATTTTGGGCTTTGAATCCGACACTTTGATTAACTGGCTCTGTTTTCTTGTCTGCTTCCTCCCTGCCCCCCACCCCGCTCCCCTCCCCGCTCCCCTCCTGCTGCCGCTCCTCCTGTGGACCACCCCACTGTGCCCTGGCCTCGCTGGGACGGGTTTCCAGTGGGCGCATCAGTTACAATGACATGTTTGAGATGCTGAAACACATGTCCCCGCCTCTGGGGCTGGGGAAGAAATGCCCTGCTCGAGTTGCTTACAAGGTAGACCCTGACCCTGCAACCCGCCCCCCAGGAGGCTGTGTGTGCTTGCTGAGGGGTGCTTGCTGGCTCTCCCAGCTCCTCTCCCTTTCAGGGTGCCCGGCTGTCTGTCTGCCGCTCTGCTGTGCGCCCCCGGCCGCCTCACTGTGTCTTTCTCTTCAGCCCCATCCCAGCTTCCTTCCCAGACAGAGGGATGTGGCCACCATGATGTCTCACTGGCCTCTTGTCCCCACAACCTGAGCTGCCCCCTTTGAGAGCCCCCTGGAGGCTCAGGAAGACAGAACTAGACCCTCCTCCCTGCCTTTTCTCCCTCCCTTCCTTTCCTAGGAATGAGGGGACAGACCACTTGTTTGACAGAGATTGTTTTTGTTCTGGGCTCAGAACAAAGCCCTAAGCCCCTGGTATGGATGGAGCTGTCCAGCCCTCTGGGTCTGGCCCTGGGGGCAGGTGGGGCCTGCAGGGCCTCTGGTGCTTCTGTACAACCCCCTCCCCAGCTCAGCAAGTGCAGAGGCTCCCTGGGCCCAGGCTGCAGTCTCCAGGGACTTTCTAGGCTCCATGGTGGGGAAGAGGCACTGTGGCATTGAGAAGGAAAGGGGTGCTGGGGAGAGGCATCTTGCTATTATTCCTGGGGCCTCAGAGGGCTGCTGGAGGATGGGGATGGCCTCGGGGCCCAGGAGTCATGGGATGCTGAGTTGCCAAGAAGGGGGTAAATCGAGGGATGCCTCCAGGCCTCCCTCCTGGGTAGGCAAGCAGGTCACATGGCCCAGCCCTAAAACTGTTCCATCTGCCTAGCTGTCCCCAGTCCCACCTCATACCCTCCATGTGTAAGCACCTTCGTTCCCCCAGCACCCACCCACCTACTCGAGCCCTCCTGAGGCCCCCACTGCTCTCCGGCAAATGGCCTGTGGTTCAGCCAGCACGTGCCTAGAGCTTTCCTGATCCTCCCTGAGGAAGACTTTCCTAAGTCTGTCTGAGGAAGCTTCCTGCCAGAGCTTTCATCTCTGGTGCTGTGGACAGCTGTTGTCCACACTGTCTCTGTGCCCTGACTCTAGGTCTTTGTCACCCGACTCAGTGCAGCCTGTGGGAGCCAAGTGGCTCCTCCAAGCCATCCTCAGCCCCTGCCCTGCCCCTGCATTGTGCCTGCCTGGGGGTTCTGCATGCAAGGCTGTAGCTTTGTCCCCAAGAAGGAGAGCTCTGTCCACACTTGGCGCCGGGGCGAGCAGGCAGGGCCATGACGGAGCAGCCTTTGGAGCCCCACCCAGCTGTGCTGGCTGACTCCAAGGTTCTGGGCATGGAGAGACCAAGGGAGGCCTCAGGGTGGGGGCAGAAGGGCCAGATGAGCTGAGGAGGGTCCAGGAGGTGCCCAGAGCACTGCACCTTGGAGGGCCCAGGGCAGAGACACCTGTTTGTTTGCCCTGGCCTTGCCTCTTGGCTTCTTCCTGAGATTCTTGGCCCTTTGGGGCCTGGAGTGGGCTGATGGCACCCCTGGGAAGGGCAGCCCTCCAGTGCCCTGGGCGGAGCTCTTCCTTCTTGGAAATCACCTGCCTGCTCTGCCCTCACTGCTATCCCCAACGCCCCTCAACGCCTGCCCTCTGGGAGAGGAATTCCTTGGCCTCTCACACCGCCATTCATGCTGGTCTGCAGGGATGCCATTCTCTGGGAAGCCATTTACTCCTGTTGTGCTGCACACACATGCTGTGCAAAGCCCTGGGACTAGGACTGGACGTGGCAAGTGGGGCTTTGCCAGCATTCGGGGCCAGAGTCAGGCTCATGTCTCCAGCCCGGCTTGCATCCACACCCCACTAGCTGTTAGGCTGAGGACTCTGGATTTGGGGCCATGATGCTAGGGGCAGGGCTGTATGGCCCTCCCTAGAGAAGGGGCTGCCCTGCCACAGGTTGCAGGCTTGGGCAAGGACAGGCAGACCCTGGCGGGGAGCTCCTGTCTCTAGCTGGACAGTGCTGCTGGGGCTCCACTTAGCCAGCTCCTTGCTCCCCACGCTCAAAATATTCCAGGCACACTTGAGATGCATTTCCTCCTTGAGGCCTCTTCAGTTCTTAGAGCCTGGGTCTCTGGGCAGCACTGGCTGGGGCCAGAGGACTGTGGTACAGACACGAGCTCGTCTCCAGCTGTTCTGTCCCTGAAAACTGGCAACAGGCTGTCCACCTGAGAGGGAGATGGAGCAGAGCTGCAGGACACTGCCCCAGCCCACTCTGAAGTGTAGCAGCCTCAGCCTGCGGCCCTGGGCAGTCCCATCTGTTCCTGTCCTTCCAGCAGCAGGAGCTGCCTTGCGCAGAGATGGGCTCTGCCTTTTAGTGACATCAAGCATCTCTCCCAGGCCTCATGCTGGGTGGTGAGAGGCAGAAGCCTCACTGGACCTGAGCTAAAACCAGGATGTCACCTGTAGGGGCCCCCACTGGGAGCTGGGCCCCAGAGAGGCACCCTGGACCACCTACTCCTTGTCCAGATGATCGAGGTGGTGGGAGGAGAAGATGGGGGTGGGCAGAGCAATGAGCACAGGGACCCCTTCTGTCTGTGGCTGCTGCTCCTCCTCCCCAGCCAAGGCTACACTCCTACATTCATCCACAGGCAGGGGTACCTCAGGGTGAGGAGGTGGCTGTGCTTTCAGAGGGATCAAGGCTCCAGTCTTTACCTGGAGTTCTACTTTTCTGCAGCCAGGAGGGTCCTCAGCTAGATTTGCGGGGCAGGGAGTCCAGGGGAGAGTGTGAATGCTGGCAAAACTCCCACCTGCCCCACTTCACTCAGGCCTAGGCACCTGCAGGCACCACCACTGGGATGCCCAGCCCAGCCTTCAGGGACCCCATCATTGCATAGTCTTGGGGTGGGGGGGTGACCCCAGCAGGCCTGGCCCTGACCGGCCCTGCTTGTCCCTAGCGCCTGGTTCGCATGAACATGCCCATCTCCAACGAGGACATGACTGTTCACTTCACGTCCACGCTGATGGCCCTCATCCGGACGGCACTGGAGATCAAGCTGGCCCCAGGTGAGCAAGGCAGCCTCGGAAGGAGGGCCCTGGACCCAGGGATGTGCACCTCCGCCCTCAGTGTCAGCCCCAGGAGGACATGCAGGGAGGAGGGTGAGGGGTCAGCTGTGTCTGGAGGGGTCTGAGGACAGCTGCAGAGGATGCCCACCCTGGGGCACTGGCTTTTTCACCTGGTAACCGTCTGCACATTAGCACTGCAGTGATCCCATTTTCAGGTAAGGAAACTGAGGCATGGTGAGATTTCATAAATTGCCCAGGTAATTCAGAGCCAGCGGGTGGTGGAACCAGGACACAGCCTGGTCAAGCCTCACCACAGCCAGCGCCCTCCCTGGGACGAGCCTGCATGCCCTTGGCCCCCTCCCATAGTGAGCCCATCCGGTCTTTCCCTGATCTGATGGACAGAACCACAGAGCGATGCCAAAGCAAGGAGAGAAGGAGCCTGTAGTGTGTTCTTCCCCACGTCCACCTTCCCCACCACAGAGGAGATTACAGCCCCAGAGGGCCCTGCCCCACCCCTGCCCCCCTGCGTCTGCCCCATCTCCTGCTTTGTGCACCAAGCCCCACTTACGTCTCCCCAAGGATGCCATAGTGGCAATGCCATACTGTTTCTTGCCCTGCCAGCTTTTCTCTCTACTGGATTATTTGTGTCAGCATATAAACACCCGACTATTTCCTCCATCTTTAAAAAGTTCTCCGCGGGGCGCGGTGGCTCACGCCTGTAATCCCAGCACTTTGGGAGGCCAAGGTGGGCGGATCACGAGGTCAGGAGATGGACACCATCCTGGCCAACATGGTGAAACCCCGTCTCTACTAAAAATACAAAAATTAGGTGGGCGTGGTGGTGGCACGTGCCTGTATTCCTAGCTATTCAGGAGGCTGAGGCAGGCTTGAACCTGGGAGGCGGAGGTTGCAGTGAGCTGAGATTGTACCACGGCACTCCAGCCTGGTGACAGAGCAAGACTCCGTCTCGAAAACAACCAAAAAAGTTATCTTCCCCTCTGTCGACTTCCCTATTCTCTCCTTTCTAATGCCCTGCTCTTGACAGGTTGTCTCTGATTTCCCTTTCCCACATGCTGGGGGCTCTTCCCAGCTTCACCAGAGCTGCCCTTGGGGTCTCCAGGCCTCCACGTTGCTCGACTCAAAGGCTGAGGCACATCCCCAGCTCATGGGCTGTCCGTGGCCATTTCTCCATTTGCATTGTCTTCTCTTTGAACCTTTTTTATCTGTTTCTCTGATCCCACAAACTTTGGGTGTGCCTTTGTGCCATGGAGTGTTCTCTCTACACTCACTCCTTTATCATCTCACCTATTCCCATGGCTTTAAATAACATTAATCCAATTTTGTATTTTTAGCCCTGACTTCTCTCCTGAACTTCAAATTTCCCCCACAGCCTTCCTTATCTCAGTCAATGCTTAAGCCGAAACCTTAGAAGTCATCTTATTTATTTATTTACTTATTTATTTATTTATGACAGGGTCTCACTGTGTCACCCAGGCTGGAGTGCAGTGGTGCAGTCACGGCTCACTGCAGCCTCCACCTCCCAGGCTCAAGTGATCCTCCTGCCTCGGCCTCCCAAAGTGCTGGGATTGCAGGCACCACTCCTCCCTACTAGTTTTTGTATATTTTTTAGAGATGGGGGTTCGCTGTGTTGCACAGGCTGAGGATCATCCTTTTCTCCTCCTTCCTTATCCCATTTCTGATTCATGCCTTCTCTTTCATATTTTCTTGACTCTGTCTTTAAAATATATCCAAAATGTGGCCACTCCTCTCCCTTCCCCCATTGCCGCCTCCTCTGGCTCTCAGCTGTTGCTGCGGCAGCTTCTAATTCGTCCACTTCTGCCCTTGGCCCCTTCTGTCTGCCTTCAACACAACAGCCAGAGTGATCAGGTTAAAAAAAAAGACTAATGGCCGGGTGCAGTGGCTCACGTCTGTAGTCCTAGCACTTTGGGAGGCCAAGGCAGGCAGATTGCCTGAGCTCAGAAGTTCAAGACCAGCCTGGACAACACAGTGAAACCCCGTCTCTACTAAAATACAAAAAATTAGCCAGGTGTGGCAATGTGTGCCTGTAGTCTCGGCTACACGGGAGGCTGAGGTAAGAGAATCGCTTGAACCTGGGAGGAGGAAGTTGCAGTGAGCCAAGATCGTGCCACTACACTCCAGCCTGGGCGACATAGCGAGACCCCATCTCTAAAAAAAAAAAAAGGCCAGGCGCCCCCGGTGGCTCACGCCTGTAATCCCAGCACTTTGGGAGGCTGAGGCAGGCCGATCACGAGGTCAGGAGACGGAGACCATCCTGGCTAACACAGTGAAACACCGTCTCTACTAAAAATACAAAAAATTAGCCGGGCGTGGTGGCGGGCGCCTGTAGTCCCAGCTACTCGGGAGGCTGAGGCAGGAGAATGGCGTGAACCCAGGAGGCAGAGCTTGCAGTGAGCCGAGATTGCGCCACTGCACTCCAGTCTGGCTGACAGAGCGAGACTGTCTCAAAAAAAAAAAAAAAAGAATAGATAACCTTCAGTTTCAACACCAGAGGACAAAAAAAAAAAAAAAAAAAAAGATAACCAGGCCAGGTGCCCTGGCTTATGCCTGTAATCCCAGCAGTTTTTGAGGTTGAGGGAGGAGGATCACTTGAGCTCAGGAGTTTGAGACCAGTCCGGGCAACACAGGGAGCCCCTGGCTCTACAAAATATTAAAAAATTAGCTGAATGTGGTGGTGAACGCCTGTGCTCCCAGCTGCTTGGGGAGGCTGAGGTAGGAGGAATGAGCTGTGACGGTGCCACTGCACTATAGCCTGGGCAACAGAGTGAAACCCCATCTCAAAAAAAAAAAAAAAAAAAAAAAAGCAAAAGCTTCATAATACCATATATATTAAATAAATTAAGTTTAGAGTGGAAAACCTTCCAAGAAAGACAATCCCAAGTCCAAATGGCTTCTTTATTGAAGTCTACCAACTGTTTAAGGAAGAAATAATGCCAATTCTGTATAGACTCTTCCAAAAAGTGGAAAAAGGGAATATTTTCCAACTTATTTTATTTTCAGAGGCCAGCTTTGCTCTGATACCAAAACTAGACAAAGACATGACCAGAAAAGAAAACTGCAGACGAATATCCCTTACAAACATAGATTTTTTTAAATCTTCAACATAATCTTTCAGCAAACTGAATTTTTTTTTTTTTTTTTGAGACAGAGTCGCACTCTGTTGCCCAGGCTGGAGTGCAGTGGCGCGATCTCAGCTCACTACAAGCTCTGCCTCCTGGGTTCACGCCATTCTCCTGCCTCAGCCTCCTGAGTAGCTGGGACTACAGGTGCACGCCACCACGCCTGGCTAACTTTTTTGTATTTTTAGTAGAGACAGGGTTTCACCGTGTTAGCCAGGGTGGTCTCCATCTCCTGACCTCGTGATCCGCCCGTCTCAGCCTCCTCCCAAAGTGCTGGGATTACAGGCGTGAGCCACCGCACCCAGCCAAACTGAATATATTTTAAAAGATAATATATGATGACACAAGTGGAGTTTACCCAAGGATAAGTTAGGTTCAGTGTTTGAAAATCCAGTTTACTGTATCAAAGAAGGAAAAGGATATGATTATCTCAATAGATACAGAAAAAGCATTTGACAAAATTCAACATCCATTCATGATTTTTAAAATTTTACATAAAGTAGGAATTAAGGAAAGCTTCATCAATCATGTATCATAGACTCACTTATACGGTCAATTGATTTTTAACAAACTTGGAAAGGCAATTAATGGAGAAAAGATCATCTTTTCTACAAATGATGCTGGAGAAATTTAGACAATCCTATACAAAAAGAGAAACATTCTTAACATGCCGTTTTAGCTTGCTCGGGCTGCCACAAGAAAATGCCGCAGCTTAGACAAAAGAAATGTATTTCTCACAGTTCTGGGAGCCAGAAGTCCAAGAGTTTGTGCTAGTGAGGTGGGTGTCACTCTTAGGCCTCTTCTCTTGGCTGATAAACAGCCATGGTCCTGCTGTGTCCTCAAACAGACTTTCCTCTGTGTGTGCAGGGAGAGAAAAAGAGCAAGTGGATTTCCAGGTGTCTCCTATGAGACCACTGATTCTGTGGATCAGGGCCCCACAGGAACTCCTTGAACTGATCACCTCCTTACAGGCCCTGTCACCAAATACAGTCACATCTGGGGCTTAGGGCTTCTACATGTGGACTGGAGTTGGGGACAGCTTGATCCATAGCACATACCTTTTACCCTGTACAAAAAATAACTTGAAATGGATTGTAGACAGAAATGTAAAATCTAAAATTATGAAAACTGTATAGAAAACACAAGGCCAGGCGTTGGTGGCTCACGCCTGTAATTCCAACACTTTGGGAGGCCAAAGCAGGTGGATCACCTGAGGTCACGAGTTTGAGACCAACCTGGCCAACATGGTGAAACCCGTGCCTACTAAAAAAGCTGGGCCTGCTGGTGTGCACCTGTAGTCCCTGGGAGGCTGAGGCAGGAAAATTGCTTGAACCTGGGAGTCGGAGGTTGCAGCGAGCCAAGATAGTGCCAGTGTACTTCAGCCTTGGTAACAGACCAAGATTCCATCTCAAATGGAAAAAATCGATAAATTGAACTACAGCAAAACTTTTGCTATATGATATATATACATATATATATATATATATATTTGAGACAGAGTCTTGCTCTGTTGCCCAGGCTGCAGTGCAGTGGTGCAATCTCAGCTCACTGCAGCCTCTGCCTCCTGGGTTCAAACGATTCCCCTGCCTCAGCCTCCCAAGTAGCTGGGATTACAGGCACATTTCAACACACACAACTAATTTTTGTATTTTTAGTAGAGACGGGGTTTCACCATGTTGGCCAGGCTGGTCTTGAACTCCTGACCTCAAATGATCCACTCGCCTTGGCCTCCCATAGTGCTGGAATTACAGGCGTGAGCCACTGTGCCCTGCCACAAAAGATATTTTTAAAAATGAGGCCAAGTGCAGTGGCTTGTACCTGCAATCCCAGCTTTGATTAACTTTGAGAGAAAAGGTGGGAAGATTGCTGGAATCCAGGAGTTCAAGACCAGCCTGGACAACAAAGTGAGGCTCTGTCTCTACAAAAAATAATTTTAAAAAATCAGCTGGGCATGGTGGTGCATGCCTGTGGTCCCAGCTACTCAGGAGGCTATGGCGGAAGGATTGCTTGAGCCCAGGTGTTCGAGGTTCCAGTGAGCTGTGATCATACTACTGCACTCCAGCCTGGGCAACAGATTGAGACCCTGTCTCAAAACAAAACAAAAAACCAGAATGAAAAGACAAGCCTAAAATTGGAGAACATATTTGCTAAACACATATCTGCTATAGGATTAGTATTCCTAATATATGAAGAACTGTCACAACTCCCTAAGAAAATAACCCAACCAAAACAGACAAAAGATTTGAACAGAAATGTCATCAAAGAAGATATATGGAAGGCAAACAAACACATGCAAAAATGCTTGATGTCATTAATCATTAGACAAATCCAGAATTAAAAAAAAAAAAAAACCACAACGAGATTACACTCCAGTCTACTGTAGTTGCCAAAATGCTTTTCAGAATGACAATACTTAGTGCCGAGAGGGCAGAGCAACTGGAATTCTACATGTTCCCGGTGGGAAAAGAAAATGGTGCAGCCCCTTAGACAGTTTGCAGTTACTTCTATGGTCCAGCCATTGCACTTAGGAAATGAAAACATACATCCACACAATCTACGTGCAAATGTTTACAGCTTTATTCAAAATTGCCCCAAACTGTAAACAACTCATATGTCCATCACTTGGCAATGGATAAACAAATGGTGCATTCATACAATTAAAGAATACTCAGGAGTAAAAGGAAACACGCTACCGTTGCGTGCGGCAACGTGTATGACTCTCACATGCACCACACTGTGTGAAAGAAGCCAGATTCAAAGGCCAGTGTGCTGTATGATGCCATTGGCGTGACATTCTGGAGCAAAACTATAGGGACCCAAAACATCAGTGGTGGCAGAGGCTGCCAATAGGACTAGGGGTTGACTCAAGGGGGCACAGAGGAATTTGGGAGTGATGTAGCTGTTGCATACCTTGACGGTGGTGCTAGGTACATGGGTGTATGAATTTACCAAAGTTCATAGAAAATGAAAAAGGGTGACTCTCACTGCATGTGAATTGTACCTTAATAAACCTGATGTTTAAGAAAGGTGAATCCAATTATTTTATTCCTCTGCTCAAAACCCTCCACTGCCTTCCCTAACCCTCCTGCCCACCCCCTCCATCCACCCTGCCCCGAGGCCTCCCTGGCCCTTTGGGTGACACAGCAGGGCCAGTGTACTCGGGGGCTCCTTTTACCTTCAGGGCACACAGGCCTCCTTGGGAGACTTTGATGGCCGTCCTGTCCACAGCCGCAGCCCTGCTGATATTCCCCTTCCCCGCTCTGCTCTCCTTGCCTTGGCACTTTGCACTCTCCAGTACACTTTTTTTTTTTTTTAAACTTATTACTGCTTTATTGGTAGACTAAAGCATTGTCAACTCCAGAAGGGAAGTTTTTGAGAGTTTTTTGGTAAATATTGTTGAATGAATAGATGAATGGCTGGAGTGCTGCCATCTTCCTTCTAAATCCCCATTGCCCGTCCCATGCACACACGAACGTGCAGTGCACATGCATGCACACACATGCACATGCACACAGCACATGCACCCACGTCGGACACACACGTGTGCACATGAGGTGGTTGCCCTGCTCACCTGCCTCCTCCTCTGGGCAGACTCGCAGCAGGGAGAGCTGTGAGCAGCTTCTGCATCAGCGTTTGTTCCCACTGCACCCTCCTTCCAGCACCGTCTGTACCCCATCTCCGCCTACACCATTCATCTCCCCACCTGCACCAGCTCTGCCCCATTGGCGGCTGCAGGGCTGCTCCTAACGTCTCTGTCTTTTCCCCTTCCCCACCATCATCCTGGTGCAGCTGGGACAAAGCAGCATCAGTGTGACGCGGAGTTGAGGAAGGAGATTTCCGTTGTGTGGGCCAATCTGCCCCAGAAGACTTTGGACTTGCTGGTACCACCCCATAAGCGTAAGTGTGAGGGTGAGAAATGCCCCCAGCCCCCACCTTTACTCTCCCACCCAGAGTGGCTGGAGGGCTGTGGAGGTGAGGGTGAGGGATGAAGGGCAGGCCACCTTGGAGAGGTGGGCTCACCTCCTCATGCGTCTGCGCTCAGCTCCAACCAAGAGAGCCCTGGGTGGCAGAGGAGCCGCGGAGATGAGCGTGGGTTTGTTGTGTTGAGCTCCTGGTGTGTGGAATTTATTTTTTTTAAATCCAGAGGAAAGGCAAGAGGGGATCCCACAGGGATGTGAGGGAGTGCGGGGAGGTGCCCAACTCCATCTTGTGAGACGTGAGGGAGCGTGGGGAGGTGCCCAACTTCATCTTGCGGGAGACGTGAGGGAGCACGGGGAAGTGCCCAACTCCATCTTGGAGAGGTGAGGGAGCATGGGGAGGTGCCCAACTGCATCTCGTGGGAGACGTGAGGGAGCGCAGGGAGGTGCCCAACTCCATCTTATGGGATACATGAGGGAGCGCGGGGAGGTGCCCAACTCCATCTTATGGGAGACGTGAGGGAGCGCGGGGAGGTGCCCAACTCCATCTTGGAGAGGTGAGGGAGCGCGGGGAGGTGCCCAACTCCTCCTTGTGGGAGACGTGAGGGAGCGCGGGGAGGTGCCCAACTCCATCTTATGGGAGACGTGAGGGAGCGCAGGGAGGTGCCCAACTCCTCCTTGTGGGAGACGTGAGGGAGCGCCGGGAGGTGCCCAACTCCATCTTATGGGAGACGTGAGGGAGCGCGGGGAGGTGCCCAACTCCATCTTATGGAAACGTGAGGGAGCACCGGGAGGTGCCCAACTCCTCCTTGTGGGAGACGTGAGGGAGCGCGGGGAGGTGCCCAACTCCATCTTGGAGAGGTGAGGGAGCACCGGGAGGTGCCCAACTCCATCTTATGGGAGACGTGAGGGAGCGCGGGGAGGTGCCCAACTCCATCTTATGGGAACGTGAGGGAGCACCGGGAGGTGCCCAACTCCTCCTTGTGGGAGACGTGAGGGAGCGCCGGGAGGTGCCCAACTCCATCTTATGGGATACATGAGTGAGCGCCGGGAGGTGCCCAACTCCATCTTTTGGGAGACGTGAGGGAGCGCGGGGAGGTGCCCAACTCCATCTTTTGGGAGACGTGAGGGAGCGCGGGGAGGTGCCCAACTCCATCTTTTGGGAGACGTGAGGGAGCGCGGGGAGGTGCCCAACTCCATCTTTTGGGAGACGTGAGTGAGCGCAGGGAGGTGCCCAACTCCATCTTTTGGGAGACGTGAGGGAGCGCGGGGAGGTGCCCAACTCCTCCTTGTGGGAGACGTGAGGGAGCGCGGGGAGGTGCCCAACTCCATCTTATGGGAGACGTGAGGGAGCGCAGGGAGGTGCCCAACTCCTCCTTGTGGGAGACGTGAGGGAGCGCCGGGAGGTGCCCAACTCCATCTTATGGGAGACGTGAGGGAGCGCGGGGAGGTGCCCAACTCCATCTTATGGAAACGTGAGGGAGCACCGGGAGGTGCCCAACTCCTCCTTGTGGGAGACGTGAGGGAGCGCGGGGAGGTGCCCAACTCCATCTTGGAGAGGTGAGGGAGCACCGGGAGGTGCCCAACTCCATCTTATGGGAGACGTGAGGGAGCGCGGGGAGGTGCCCAACTCCATCTTATGGGAACGTGAGGGAGCACCGGGAGGTGCCCAACTCCTCCTTGTGGGAGACGTGAGGGAGCGCCGGGAGGTGCCCAACTCCATCTTATGGGATACATGAGTGAGCGCCGGGAGGTGCCCAACTCCATCTTTTGGGAGACGTGAGGGAGCGCGGGGAGGTGCCCAACTCCATCTTTTGGGAGACGTGAGGGAGCGCGGGGAGGTGCCCAACTCCATCTTTTGGGAGACGTGAGGGAGCGCGGGGAGGTGCCCAACTCCATCTTTTGGGAGACGTGAGTGAGCGCAGGGAGGTGCCCAACTCCATCTTTTGGGAGACGTGAGGGAGCGCGGGGAGGTGCCCAACTCCTCCTTGTGGGAGACGTGAGGGAGCGCGGGGAGGTGCCCAACTCCTCCTTGTGAGAGACGTGAGGGAGCGCGGGGAGGTGCCCAACTCCATCTTATGGGATACATGAGGGAGCGCGGGGAGGTGCCCAACTCCATCTTATGGGAGACGTGAGGGAGCGCCGGGAGGTGCCCAACTCCATCTTATGGGAGACATGAGGGAGCGCGGGGAGGTGCCCAACTCCATCTTGTGAGAGACGTAAGGGAGCATCGGGAGGTGTCCAACTCCATCTTATGGGATACATGAGGGAGCACGATGAGGTGCCCAACTCCTCCTTGTGGGAGACGTGAGGGAGCACCGGGAGGTGCCCAACTCCTCCTTGTGGGAGACGTGAGGGAGCGCGGGGAGGTGCCCAACTCCTCCTTGTGGGAGACGTGAGGGAGGGCGGGGAGGTGCCCAACTCCTCCTTGTGGGAGACGTGAGGGAGCGCGGGGAGGTGCCCAACTCCATCTTATGGGATACATGAGGGAGCGCCGGGAGGTGCCCAACTCCTCCTTGTGGGAGACGTGAGGGAGCGCCGGGAGGTGCCCAACTCCATCTTTTGGGAGACGTGAGGGAGCGCGGGGAGGTGCCCAACTCCATCTTGTGAGAGACGTGAGGGAGCGCGGGGAGGTGCCCAACTCCTCCTTGTGGGAGACGTGAGGGAGCGCGGGGAGGTGCCCAACTCCATCTTATGGGAGACGTGAGGGAGCGCGGGGAGGTGCCCAACTCCTCCTTGTGGGATACATGAGGGAGCGCCGGGAGGTGCCCAACTCCTCCTTGTGGGAGACGTGAGGGAGCGCGGGGAGGTGCCCAACTCCATCTTATGGGATACATGAGGGAGCGCGGGGAGGTGCCCAACTCCTCCTTGTGGGAGACGTGAGGGAGCGCGGGGAGGTGCCCAACTCCATCTTATGGGAGACGTGAGGGAGCGCCGGGGAGGTGCCCAACTCCTCCTTGTGGGAGACGTGAGGGAGCGCGGGGAGGTGCCCAACTCCTCCTTGTGGGAGACGTGAGGGAGCGCGGGGAGGTGCCCAACTCCATCTTATGGGATACATGAGGGAGCGCCGGGAGGTGCCCAACTCCTCCTTGTGGGAGACGTGAGGGAGCGCCGGGAGGTGCCCAACTCCATCTTTTGGGAGACGTGAGGGAGCGCGGGGAGGTGCCCAACTCCATCTTGTGAGAGACGTGAGGGAGCGCGGGGAGGTGCCCAACTCCTCCTTGTGAGAGACGTGAGGGAGCGCGGGGAGGTGCCCAACTCCTCCTTGTGGGAGACGTGAGGGAGCGCCGGGAGGTGCCCAACTCCTCCTTGTGAGAGACGTGAGGGAGCGCGGGGAAGTGCCCAACTGCATCTTGTGAGAGACGTGAGGGAGCGCGGGGAGGTGCCCAACTGCATCTTGTGAGAGACGTGAGGGAGCGCGGGGAGGTGCCCAACTCCATCTTGTGAGAGACGTGAGGGAGCGCGGGGAGGTGCCCAACTCCTCCTTGTGAGAGACGTGAGGGAGCGCGGGGAGGTGCCCAACTCCTCCTTGTGGGAGACGTGAGGGAGCGCCGGGAGGTGCCCAACTCCATCTTGCTTTCTGGGGAGGAGACACAGGAAGGGCCCTGCATTAAGCAGGTGGGGATGGCCTCAGCCCGGCCTTGAGAGGCCTCAGGAGGAGTCAGGGCAGCCAGGAGGGCCAGGTCAGCATCTGGAGGAGCCCTAGGTAGGCCAAACTCCTGGTGGCCGAGCCCCATGTTCTGCCTGAGAGCCCTCTGTCCCAGTGCATTTCCAGGAGTCCTTGTGGGGGGCGAGGGAGGGGCGGCTGTTTCCTCACCTTACTTCCATCCCTTGTTTCCGTGGATCCTCTGCCCCCTTCTCCGAATCTCAACTCCTGTGTTCTTTTCCAGCTGATGAGATGACAGTGGGGAAAGTTTATGCAGCTCTGATGATATTCGACTTCTACAAGCAGAACAAAACCACCAGAGACCAGATGCAGCAGGCTCCTGGAGGCCTCTCCCAGGTAGCTGGCGGCCCTCAGTTTTCCAGGAAAACTGTGATGCCTCCGAGGCTCTGGCATCCTTCGGGGGTTTGACAACAGGGGAGATGCACACCATTCTTGGAAAAAGTATCTCAGAAGGAAGATGAAAGATTCTTGCAGCTACCTCTCTGGCCCCCAAAGTCAGAAGCTACACACAGCCTTTATGCTTTCCATGAGCTGGCGGTACTGGGCAGCTCGTGACATAGAAAGTCAGCACTCAGGGCCAGAAGATGAGGGCTGGGCTGGGCAGTGTCATGGTTGTTATGGGGTGGAAGAGAAGAAGATGTGAAGACCATTTGGGGAGGATTGTTTGGAGAGGTGAAAGGAGAACTGTTTTCCCTTCACACAGAGAGCAAAGAAATTCAGATAGGTTCAGGATCATTGTCTGTTCTGCTCTTGCCTTTGACTGAGATGATTTGGGGGCCCATCTTCCCGATGTCATCCTTCCCACACAGCCGTGTCTTCGGTGACCATATGTAGTCTCTGTGCTGGAAAATTGTCTAGGTGTCCAGGGCTTCTGGGGACATTGACCCAGTCCTCAGATGGAGAATAGGTGGTGCTCAGGCCACACCTTCCATTCTCACACCTGGGGTAGACATCACTAATCCATGCAGCAGTCTTCCCCAGCCCTGAAATCTCGGAATTTTGCTCAGCCCAACCCTAACCCTAACCCTAACCCTAACTCCCACCAGCCAATTCAAGGTGATGATTAGATGGAATATTGTTGCCACCTGTAATCTGGTCCAATCCCCTAGTTGTGTAGACAGGGAAACTGAGGTTTTGAGAGGTGACATGGCTTTCCTGAAGTCACTGACAGGCAAGGTTTTGAGGAGATGCTGTAAGGGTCCCCTGGCTTGCTTCACTGTTTTGGTCACATGCTCATATTTAGGGACATATCAGGGAAAGTAAGCGACCCCTTGCTAAGGGGAAAGAGCCCTTAGGCTGGGCTTGAACATGACCTGGCTTTTGCCCCATGCCACGTGGTCAGAGCAGGTCATAGAGGCCACATTGCAGGCCCATTGGAGCTCTTTCCCTTCCCTTTGCCTCCTTTGCAGATGGGTCCTGTGTCCCTGTTCCACCCTCTGAAGGCCACCCTGGAGCAGACACAGCCGGCTGTGCTCCGAGGAGCCCGGGTTTTCCTTCGACAGAAGAGTTCCACCTCCCTCAGCAATGGCGGGGCCATGTGAGTATCCAGATGCAGGACATAGCTGGACAGGAGGAGGTCCAAAGACAGTAAAGGGGGAAGCAGACATCCCATTTCCTCGACCTCCCTGGCCCTCACTTCCACTGGCCTCCGGGTTCACCAGCTTGGAGGCACCTGAGGGGCATGTCTGCCATCTGACCCTGCACTTGGGCCCTTAGCAACCCTCCAAGGACAGAGAGCCCCCAGGCCACATCTCAGTTCTCAGGGGCTGGCTTTGCTACAGATGCTTGTTGTACTTGCTGCCTGAGAGCAGTCAAGGGCTCTTCCTTTGCTGGGTTTCTGTGGCAGACTTTAAAATCGTTTCCTGTGACATTAGACAGGTGCTTCGTCGAACCCACCTTCCTAACAGCACTTAGACAACCACATCCCATTCCCAACACATGCACCTGCTTCCCTTTCAGACAAGAGGCCCCTGCCCCTGCTCCGCATCGGCCCTCCGTGCCAGCAGATGCTGAGATTCCACCTCCATCTCCCACCCCTTTCTGTCAGTGGCCTTCTACTGCTCTGATCTTTCTAATCCCGTAAGGCACTTTTCCTCTCAGATCTCCACTTTGGTACTGATTTCTGAAGCTGTTATATTTTGTAAAGAAATTGGTAAGGTTCTTTTGTATCACTTAACTCTTACCACAATATTTCCGGGTAACAAATCACCGAGAAGCAGGTGACTTACAAGAACCATCACTTTTTCCCACTGTGGCCCAGAAAAGTGTGCTCCCAAATCTCAGGACCCAGATCCTGGGGACTGACTCCCGAGCCCCTGGCAGCCCCCCATTCCCACACTGCTTTCAGCATGCTGTTGAAAACCTTCCTCACATTTAAAGTCCTGATTCTGACTGTATGTGCAGGTGGGAGGAGATAGTGAGGTGTCTGGGGTTTATCTAAGCCAGGCTTTTAGCAGGAAATTGAGCTTCTGTTATTTCTGTGATGGTAGTTTCTACCTAAATCAATTACAACTCCAAGCCAGAGAGCACCCACTCAGACTGGGTCTGGTGAGGGTATTTATTGAGCCATTTAGTGAGCGGGTTGAGCACACCTCTGGCCTTGGACGTGGTGTTATTTCAGGGTTAGCAGTGCATTAGGAGCCAGCTCCGGTTCTCCTAACCACCCCTCCTCTCAGCACCAGCCTGCCACTGCGGCCGCTCTGTGCCTGGTGCCAGCAGGGGCTGCAGTGCCCCAGACAGCATGGAAGGAGAGCTGCTTGCAACTCTCAGAAGACAAAGGATGGGGCTTCTCAGAAGCCCCAGCAACCACCAGTGTGTCCTTCTGCCATCTCTGCATCCACTGCTGTGGTCAGAGTGTGGTCCATTTAGACTATCAGGCTCCAGTCTGAGCTCAGAGTGATCAGTGCCACTCAACCTGCATGACTAAGAATGTAGTCTTCAGTGTTTCACTAAATGTGAGAATGAGCACTCACCCGAACACATTCCATGCCAGTTGGGAGACAAGTGATGAGAAATACCAGTGCGGAAGTATCTCCGGGTGGGGCTATAGGGGCAGGCGTATGGGCAGCATGTGTGGGGTGGCCTCCGCCAGAAGGCTGCACCCCAGCAGAGAGCCGAGGGATGGAAAGGCTCATCGTGGCTTGGGTTGGGGGGTCAGAGAAGTAAGGAGGAGCCACCAGCAAGGGGCCCCTGAGGGAGGAAGCCCCTGGAGGAGGAAGCCCAAAGAGTCCCGGGCGAGGCCCCCTACCCCCCGTCCCAGCCCGTCCCCTCCATGACAGCTTTGCCCTCATCTGTCCCAGCCTGTCCTCTCCATGACAGCTTCTCTTGCTGTCTGCTGGCATAGGCAGGACTTCTTCAGCTGCTGTCCTAATGCAGGCTGTACACATGCGGCCCCACTCCTTCCCAGGATAGTCCTGTGTGGCAAGGACAACCCCTGCTCCCACTTCACAGATCAGCCTCTTGTCCAGAGGAGGGGGTGACAGACCCAGGCCCCCCTCAGACTTGAGCACGGTGGGCTGTAAGCTGGTGCTCTGCATCCTCTCTGCCACTCTGAATCCCTTCTTGCTCTGACCCTGTTTTGGATCCATATCCTTTGATGAGGCTTTGCCTGGGTCCAGCGTGCACAGGCCACGTTGGGGCTCTTGTGCCCAAAGGAGGGCTCAATTCAGTCCAGAACAGGGTGGCCAAACCCCCTGACCTCTGCTGCATGTGGTGGAGACGCCTGGCAGGTTGAAGCACCAGGCTATTGGTAAGGCACCTGCAGTCTCTGACCCTATAGGAATCTGTTTGTCTTCTCTGCCACAGACAAAACCAAGAGAGTGGCATCAAAGAGTCTGTCTCCTGGGGCACTCAAAGGACCCAGGATGCACCCCATGAGGCCAGGCCACCCCTGGAGCGTGGCCACTCCACAGAGATCCCTGTGGGGCGGTCAGGAGCACTGGTGAGCACTCCCGGGGGCTAGTGAGACTGGGTTGGAGGATGTGTGAACAGGGATGGGGGATTTTGAGACTGGGGTGGGGAACGTGTGACACTAGGGTGGGGGACATGTGAGACTGGGGTGGGGGATATGTGAACAGGGATGGGGGGTGTGTGAGACTGGGATGGGGGACGTGTGAACAGCAGTGGGAGTTAGGTGAGACTGAGATGGATTTGGGTGAGACCCCACTGCCTCATGGAGCGAGTCCGGGGTGGGATCAGATGAGTCCGCGGTGCCTTGTGTGGTGGGACTAGGTGAGTGCTGTATCCACAGGCTGTGGACGTTCAGATGCAGAGCATAACCCGGAGGGGCCCTGATGGGGAGCCCCAGCCTGGGCTGGAGAGCCAGGGTCGAGCGGCCTCTATGCCCCGCCTTGCGGCCGAGACTCAGGTAGGTGGTCTGGGAGGGTCCAGGCCCTGGGCTGGGCAAGTGGGGGGTGGGGAAGTGGGGGTGTGGCTCTGGGCCTCCTGCAGGTGAGGAGACCTGGGGTGGAGAGGGCTGGGGTCCATGTGTGGAGCTCTTTGCTGAGGCAGGAGCAGGCACCCCGGGCAGTCCTGTCTGGGCACCAACAGAGGTGCAGCCTGGACGCCTTCAGCCCCTGAGGCTTCTCCAGAGGGTGGGTCAGGTCCAGTAGAGGACAGCTGTGCCTGTTCTCAGCCTCCTATTAGGGGCCATGGGGCATAGGGGCCCCCACTCTGGCTCAGCCATGTTCTGTTCCTCCTTTCCGGGGCTCTACTCCCTGAGACAACCCTCACTCTCATCCAGAAAATTTCACCGACACCTCAGTCCCCTCTCCCGCCTGTGGTTCTGCAGAGGACCCTCCCTGCTCATGGGCAGTCCCTGGACTACTTTTCTACCCAGCTCCTTGCTGGGCTCGCCTCTTTCTGGGACATGCACATTGGATTCAGGAAGAGGAAGCTCTGGCCCCATGTGTTTCCCAGGGGAGGCTCCTTCCACAAGGACACTGGGAGGGTCGCCCCTCCGAGGCCAATCTGGGAACACTGTGCCCCGACCTCCGAGGCCTCGGAGGAGCTTCTGGGCCTCACCTGCAACATGAGCCTGCTTCAGTTGGCCAAAAGTGACCGGAGCCCCCGTGCCAGCCCTGTCCCTCGGCCGACCTGGGCTGTGGAACTGTGGATCTGAACCTTGTCTGTGGCTCGTCTCCCATCCCTCTGCTGTGGCCAGCAAACCCTTTTCCTCTCCTCACTGCCTCTCCTCCCTCTTAGGGTTTTCTCCTCTTCCCACCTGGCCTTCCTCCCTTGTCTCTTTCCCCGCCCAGTGGTACCCTCCTGGGTGCTGCCTGGTGGGTGGGTGCAGGCTGAGCCTCCCTGCAGCCTATGCTGGGGCCTCCTCCTTCACACACGTGATGCATTGGCGGCTGTGGGTGAGTTTACCTGGGAGGGCCTACCCCTCCCAGGTGTCTTCACAGGTCCTGATTCTGGCTGTGGAAGCAGCTCCGGAGCCAGTCCACCCCAGACGCACCAGGCAGAGTGATCCCGTTGCAGCCAGCAGAGGCGTCTCTGGTTTCCACTCAGGGTTCTTCCAGCCAAGCCAGCCACCTCTCTCCTCCTGGCACAACACGTGGGATGGGGTGGGGACTCAGGCACTGTCCGCCCCCAGCCTGCCCTCCTGGGCTACCATCTCAGGCCTGGGTCCTTCTGACTGTGAGACCAGGATGGGGGACGTGTGGGCCTGCTGTCTGGCCTGCTCCACCACCCACTTCCATGCCTGCATCCCCGCTGACCCTGGTGCCTCCCCTAGGCCCACTCTCAGTCCTTTGCCCACCCCTGTCCTTTGCCCACAGCCCGTCACAGATGCCAGCCCCATGAAGCGCTCCATCTCCACGCTGGCCCAGCGGCCCCGTGGGACTCATCTTTGCAGCACCACCCCGGACCGCCCACCCCCTAGCCAGGCGTCCCACCACCACCACCACCGCTGCCACCGCCGCAGGGACAGGAAGCAGAGGTCCCTGGAGAAGGGGCCCAGCCTGTCTGCCGATATGGATGGCGGTGCGTGCGGAGGGGCCCGGGGAGTCCTTCAGGGAGCTATGGCCCGAGTCAGGGGGTCCAAGCAGCCCATGGGGGACCCTCTTCCTTTGTGGGCCTCATGACCCCATAACCAGCCAGAGCAGCGTGGGACTGAGGCCCAGGCCCTAACCCTCACCCTAGCCTCCCCTGGCATCACCTGAATTCTGTCCTGCTGGCCCCGGGGGTCAGGGGTCCCTGCCTTGGGGCTGGCCGTGCTAACTTCTTCTCTTCCCTGGCCAGCACCAAGCAGTGCTGCGGGGCCGGGGCTGGCCCCGGGAGAGGGGCCTACAGGCTGCCGGCGGGAACGAGAGCGCCGGCAGGAGCGGGGCCGGTCCCAGGAGCGGAGGCAGCCCTCATCCTCTTCCTCGGAGAAGCAGCGCTTCTACTCCTGCGACCGCTTTGGGGGCCGTGAGCCCCCAAAGCCCAAGCCCTCCCTCAGCAGCCACCCAACGTCGCCAACAGCTGGCCAGGAGCCAGGACCCCACCCACAGGTAAGAGGAATAGGTGGGGAGGTCAGGGCCCAGCTGCCTCTCCTCGGCCCAGCACCCCTGTCCCACGGGCTCCTCCCTCTCCCCAGGGCCTCGCTGCTGCCCTTTGTCATTCCCAGCAACCCCAAGGGCCGGGCACCCCCTCTGTGCCCTGTCCCGGAGCCCACGTCTGCACCCTACCCCAGCTGTGTTCTCATCAAGCTCCTGCCTGGGTCACCCTGGGACGGCGGTTCTGCATCCTCATCCACCTTCAGACCTGGGCCCCCAAATACTCACCTCTCTCTCGGTCACTTAACTCTCCTTCCCTGACTGTGGTCATTGGGCTTTTGTTCTGTCCTTTTCCCTGGCCCCAGCCTGTCCCTTCCCATCACCTGCTCTCCCCAACCCCATTCCTGGGCCTGACCCTGACCATCGCCCTCCCCCGCACACAGGTGCCTGTTGCCTCCCTGGCCACCGCAGCCCAGTTCGTCCCCCATTGCCTCCCTCTCTCCTCCCATCCCCCCAGGCACCTGTGTGTGATGTGCTCTGTCTGTTGGTTCGGCTTTTTTTTTTTTTTTTACCTCTGATTTGTTCTGGTCCATTTTCATGTAGGGCAGTGGTTCCGTGAATGGGAGCCCCTTGCTGTCAACATCTGGTGCTAGCACCCCCGGCCGCGGTGGGCGGAGGCAGCTCCCCCAGACGCCCCTGACTCCCCGCCCCAGCATCACCTACAAGACGGCCAACTCCTCACCCATCCACTTCGCCGGGGCTCAGACCAGCCTCCCTGCCTTCTCCCCAGGCCGGCTCAGCCGTGGGCTTTCCGAACACAACGCCCTGCTGCAGAGAGACCCCCTCAGCCAGCCCCTGGCCCCTGGCTCTCGAATTGGCTCTGACCCTTACCTGGGGCAGCGTCTGGACAGTGAGGCCTCTGTCCACGCCCTGCCTGAGGACACGCTCACTTTCGAGGAGGCTGTGGCCACCAACTCGGGCCGCTCCTCCAGGACTTCCTACGTGTCCTCCCTGACCTCCCAGTCTCACCCTCTCCGCCGCGTGCCCAACGGTTACCACTGCACCCTGGGACTCAGCTCGGGTGGCCGAGCACGGCACAGCTACCACCACCCTGACCAAGACCACTGGTGCTAGCTGCACCGTGACCACTCAGACGCCTGCATGCAGCAGGCGTGTGTTCCAGTGGATGAGTTTTATCATCCACACGGGGCAGCAGGCCCTGGGGGGAGGCCTTGCCCACCTTGGTGAGGCTCCTGCGGCCCCTCCCTCCCCCTCCTCCCCTCTTTTACTCTAGACGACGAATAAAGCCCTCTTAGAGGATGCGGCTCTCTCTGTCCCCTTCCTGTCCTGCCTTCCTGAGTCTCGTACCACACACCAGACCCTAAACCGCAGGCTGCGTGTGTGCCTGAGAAGGACCCAGGAGTCCAAATCCCGTGTCCTGGGACTCAGCATCCAGCATGGGTGCTTGGAGCCGTTGTGAGGAGCTCTGCGTCCTGTGGGGAGCACCCTTCATGTGGCCGTGCGGCACAGAGAAGCAGGGCCCACCTGAAAGTGTGCCGAGACCTCGGGACGGAGGGGATGGGGAGGGGGACACAGTCGTGGCTTGTGCAGCCCGCCAGTGTCAGTGAATGCTCACTCAGACAAGCTCTGTCCTCCCTGGACACCGTCAGCCCCACAGGAACCGAGCTGGAAAGTGTTCTTGCTGTGGTTGTGATTTTTAATTGCAACACCTCTCATTCTTGTCACTTCTATATACTTGATGTAGAAAAAGTGGAAAACCAGAAAAATGGGGAAGGAAATGTTCACATAACTTTAAAAAATCAAACCTGTGAAAGAAAGATGTCAGCTTTTTGCCACGTGTCTTTGTGGCTTATGCGAGGAGACTCCCTGTGCAGCCCTGTCCAGTCCAGGTGGACCCTAGATGGCCCCTGGCTCTGCTGCTTTTGACCAAGTGCCTGACCGCCAGGCCCTCACACCCAGGCTCCTGGGCACTGTGGTGTGAGGCGAGGCCTCGGGATCCATCACCGCAGGATGTTGTGAAAAGTACTCGCAATGGCAGCCAGGTAGCAAGCCCTTGCCAGTGGAGAGCACTGGATGTCATGGTGGCAAACAAGGCAGCCATTTGCTGTCCTCCTCCCACGAGTGGAAGGGGTTTCCAAGGAAGCCACAGGGCAGCTGACCATGTGCTTGTGTGAGGCATTTTCAATCTGTTCTGCATATGATTCTCAGGGCACACTCTGTGGTGTGTGAAATAGGTTTCCTTCCACATACAGCAGAAGAGAGGCAAAGGCTGGTAGGAAGGAGGAAGACATTGGCTGGGGGCTTGGATGTGGGGCCGTCAGGGCAGGAGGGAGGAAGCCCCAGCTGGAATGAAACTCAGAGCAAGTGACCGAGGGAGGATACGGCTCCTGCCACTGAGGCCGGGCACCTGAAGCCCAGCACTGTCCTGGCGCCAGACACAGGGAGCAGGCAGTCAAGTGAGGTCTGACCCCCATGGCCACGCTCAGGAGAGAAAGACCATGCTCAGGACACTGTCCAAGGTGCACAAGATGCTGGGAGGTCCTTTGTTTTGTGAAGAAAGGGAGCATTTAGAGCAGTTGATGGTGGTGTGTCCTCCGTGTTCTGAAATTCCAGATGATCTGTGTTGGATTCTTGGCTTCTACCCCATGATTCTCCTCAAAGAAATTGTGTGTGATGCGTGTGTGTGTGTGTGTCTGTGTCACAGGAGATGCAGTGCCTGTACAGGTGTGTTCAGTGTGTGGATGTCATTAACCCATAGGGCTATGCAACAAAAGACACATTTAATAGAAGTAAAACACACAAGACCGCTGCCTGGTCTCGGGGTTCAGCATGATTGTGACCAAACCTTTTTATAGAATTTCCTTACCTGAAGGCACAACACTCTGAAACTTTAAAGATAACAGAGTATTTTATTCCAATAGAATAAACCAGGAATCTCGGACTGTGCATGTGATCACTGTGCTCATGTTGCAAAGTAGAAGGATGTGTATTTTGACACTGACGTTTTGTCTCTTGTTCCCCAGCCCCCAGCCCATGTTATCTTGGGTGTCAAATGTGTCCATTCCATGCAGAACCACAGCCATTTCCCCAGGCAGTGTTGGGTCGAGAATCTACTTTTCTAAACCCACACAGCCTAGCTGGCTTGTCTAGACTCTTCTAGGCATTGGAATTGATGAAAACTACAGGGAGCGGGGAAAGGAGACATTATGTCTTGTTTTCCTGACTTTGGGTTTTGTTTCTCACTGTGTCTTCTCCGGCTATCATATATGTCCCCTGAATCTCATAGTGAGCTGCCAAATTTGAAGTGCATCACCCAGTTGTCTGCATCTGGAACCAGTCAAGCAGTGGCTGTAGTTTGAACAAGTTATGTGTGCATGTAACATATATACATATATACATATATACAAGTATGTGCATGATAATGTATATCTTCGTACTTTTTGATACAATGTATTCATTTGTTAATTTTTAATTATATTTGATATAAATCAAAGGTTTGTTGCAAAACTTTATATTTAAGAAGTGTTAAAAAAAAAAAAGTCCCAACCATGCAACACAACTGGGACCTACTTAAAAAAAAAATTCTGTGATTGACTAGTTTGCTGCCTGAGTAATATTTATCAGCCAAACTTTGGATTCTGCTATTGTTTCTACAATGACATTTTGTATGAAGCAAAGTCCTTGAATTAAAATAAAAACTTAGCAAAAAATCAAAAACAAAACCCCACCATGCTGCCATTGGTATATGCAAGGGTGTGGGCCTGGGGTGCACTGCTAGGAGGGGTCAGAAGAAAGAACTGCAGTTTGTTGTTGTTGTTGTTTGTTGTTGTTGTTGTTGTTTTTTGACAGAGTCTTGCTCTTGTTGCCCAGGCTGGAGTGCAGTGAGGCAATCTCGGCTCACTGCAACCTCTGCCTCCCGGGTTCAAGTGATTCTCCTGCCTCAGCCTCCCGAGTAGCTGGGATTACAGGTGTACACCACCATGCCCATCTAATTTTTGTATTTTTAGTAGTGACAGGGTTTCACCATGTTGGCCAGGCTGGTCTCGAACTCCTGACCTCAAGTGATCCGCCCACCTCAGCCTCCCAAAGTGCTGGGATTACAGGCGTGAGCCACCGTGCCTGGCCTGCAGTTTGTTTTCAATACAAGTGTGGGATCAGGTTTTGAGAGTGTGGTGGGGATCAAGGGAGGCACTTGGCAGGAGGAGGCAGATTCAACTTCCCTGGGGATCAGGGTTAGGATTGGTTAAGATTACAGTGGTGGGTTAGGGTTGGGGTTGGGTAGAGGAGGTTCTGGGAGGCTGTGTGAGTTTGGGGCACAGAGCTCCTCTTAAGATGCCCCAATAATCATTCACTCGGCTGTTAAAATGTCAGGATATTGCTAGCTACATGCTGATAAGGACAAAGGGGACATTCTTAAGAGAAACCTGGCACCATAACTACAGATTAGGGCAGAGAAGGACATTCGAAAGAGATAGGCAGGCACAGTAGGTACAGACATGACCACTGCAGGACCTTCCTGGAGTGGCAGGAAGGAGCCCAGCCCCAGCCGTGGAATCACACTGATCACTGCACGTATGTGTCAGCCAAAAGTGAGGGGGTCCCACAAGCCTAGGTGGGGCAAGTCAGGGATCTAAGGAAGGAGCAGGAAAACCAGACAAAGAAAAGAGGTGGAGACTTGAGGAATGTGAAGAAGTCCAACATAAAACTCCCTGCTCAGGACCCTGGGGCTGTGTTCCTGCAGATCAGCCCCACTTCTCCCTTGAGGCATACTTATTTTTTCTACAGTAAGCTCTTTATATTTCTTTTCAATGAAGTTATCTGCCATCTTTGTACTGCCTCTTGGTGAAAATCTTTCTTTCAAGTTAGACAAGAACTGGGACATCAGGTCTCCCCAGTATTAGCTCCATTTCAGTTTGAATTTGCAGAATTGATAGTGCTGAACAACCTGCACTCCAACTTTAAGTGGTGTAGGAAGAGGCCAGCAGGGTCAGACCCTGAAAACAGACCAGCCACGTCTCCCAGGCGGACGCAGCGGGTTCTCCACCAGCGTGACTTGGGGATTTAGGGCACTGAGACCGTGCTACCCACCCCCCTTAAAAATCCCTCGTGGCTCCCAGTTGCCCTGAAGGGGAATCCCAAACTCTTCAGAGGCAGCACATGCTGGTGGGTGAGAGTTGGGAGCCGGAGTCCGAGTTCCAGCCTGGCCGCTATCGGCTGTGTGACCACTGGCAACTCGCCTAACCTCTCTGGGCCTCACGGGCTCGTTGGAGGATGTGGTGAGAGAATGACCGAGATGAGCTTAGCACAGTGCTGGCCACCCTGTCACTGTTCAATGCCAGGTGGCTGTGGCAGCAAAAGGGCCCTGCAGTGTCTCCAGCCGCCAGCAGGGCGTCCACGCCGGGCCGAAGCGAGGGTGAAGCCCGCGTTCTCCTCAGCACAGACCCGGGGGACACCGCCTCGCTTTGGGACAACTCGAGGCCATGGTGAGTAAAATCCTTCCTGTTTGCAGCCCTGACTACTGAGGGTTAGAGACCAGTAAGCGGGGTCGGTGTGGAAAACCGGAAACCAAAAGCCCCTCTGAATCCTGCGCACTGAGGTTCTCCCCACCCAAGGCGAGGCGGGCGCAGTGCGAGGTCCACGCCGCAGCCTTGGAACACAAATGGAGCGTTCCTAATGCAGATACGACTCCCGAAATACGAATGTGACACTCGCAGTGCTCAGGTAACAAACACCTGTAATGCTAATGCACTGCCTCAATACAAAAATGTTAATATAAAACCCCGTGCTCCCCACACGCCCCGCGGTCCCCGCTCATAACAATCAACACTGACATAATCAAAGCAAACGTGGCCTCCAGCTGCTCACAGCTGCTGCTGAGCTGGAGCTGCCTCGGGCTCGGCCTCCGCAGTGGAGTTTGTTGTGGTATCTGCTTCACGGACGTGGAATTGACACAGTTGTTTCAAAAAGTAGCTTACTTCCCAATAATTCCATACTTTCAGGAAACTTGCAACGGTAGTGTGGAGTTTTCTTTCTCTTTTCTCTCAGATTCCTCAGCGGTTGTTGCTGAGCCACATCTGCAACTCGCAGAAAACACCCCAGTGTTTTTCACCCAAAACAGGGACCCCTCCCAGGTAAGCGCCAGGTGACCCCGGCGCAGGAGGCCACGTTTCTACCTGAGGGTCGTGTCCGCAGGCCCGTTTCACTTCGCAGCCACCCCGGCTGGGTGGAAAATGTCTCTTTCCATCTGGGGCCAGTTTTCCTTTTCTGGAGCCTTCGCAGAGTTGAAGAGCAGAGCTGCCCCCAGCCTGGGTCTGCACAGCGGTTCCCCCTGGGCAGATGCAGACGCCGCACTCCAGGTGGGAACTCGCAGCCTCCGGCAGTGCTCTGCACAGCGAGTTCCCCGGAGGAGCACAGACCCACCCACACCCCACAGAGACCTCAGGGCGATTGCGACAAAACTCTCCTTTACAAACAAGTCTCATCCCATCACTCTTCTTATTTAACTTTAACGATGGTTTCCCACTGGCCTCAGAACCGGGGTCGCACAACTGACCTGGCCCCCAGTCCCTGAGCGCTCCCACCTGCTGCCCTCTCCCGCCCAGCCCAGCCCAGCTGCCTGCGCTGCGGCCTCCACCTGCAGGGACACAGCAGGCTCTCGGGGGTCTTGGGAACTCTATGCACATCCAACACCCTCTTATCAAATACTCTTAAGATTCTGTCTACCTAGATCCTTCAAGTCACAGCGCTTATGATGTCTAACAACACAAATGTTCTGATGTGATTTTTTTAGACCAAAAAAAAAAAATGTTTGATAGATCATATGTCAGAATCACCCTTAATTTATAAATCAAGGAAATAGATACATAAAAGCAGAGTCCATATTTGGGATAATCAGTAAAGAAAAATAAAATCTCAACGCAGAATGAAAGGCAGAGGGCACAATTGATCATTGAAATTTCATAAGAGTTTACTGGACAGAATATTACCTTACTATATTTTCCAGCCCTGTGTGTGTGTATGTGTGTGTATATCACACATATACCAGTTGCAAAAAATTTCAGGTTTAAACACTCATGTTTGCTTTTTTTTTTTTTTTTTGAGATGGAGTTTGGCTCTGTCGCCCAGGCTGGAGTGCAGTGGTGTGATCTCAGCTCACTGCCACCTCCACCTCCCGGGTTCAAGTGATTCTCCTGCCTCAGCCTACTGAGTAGTTGGGATTACAGGCACCTGCCACCACGCCCAGCTAATGTTTGTATTTTTAGTAGAGACTGGGTTTCACCATGTTGGCCAGCTGGTCTCGAACTCCTGACCTCTGGTGATCTGCCTGCCTCAGTTTCCCAAAATGCTGAGATTAGAGATGTAAGCCACCTCGACTGGCCTACTCATGTTTACTTCATTAGTCAATACTGTTGATTAAGAAGTTAGGGTTAGGGTTAGGGTTGGGGTTAGGGTTAGGGTTAGGGTTAGTTTTAGGGGTTAGGGTTTAGGGTTAGGGTTAGTTTTAGGGGTTAGGGTTAGGGTTAGCTTTAGGGGTTAGTGTTAGGGTTTAGGGTTAGGGTTCGGGTTTGGGTTTGTGTAGTGTTAGGGCTAGGGTTTGGGTTAGGAGAATTGCTTGAACCTGGGAGGTGGTGGTTGCAGTGAGCTGAGAGTGTGCCACTGCTCTCCAGCCCAGGCGACAATGGGAGATTCCGTCTCAAAAAAAAAAAAAAAGATAGTAATACCTACTTTTAACAGTCATGAGCAACATTTTTTTTTTAATGTGGGTCACTTCTTTATTTTTCTGATTGCTAGAGCCATGTCTCAAATGCCAACATCCTCGTGCTTACTTCATGCAGCTTCAGACTTGCTCTGCAGATGAGCTGATGACCACCTTCTACAAGTGCTGCAATTCTCAGGGTGGACGCCGCTGTAGAGATTAGGACTAGGATGGCCCAGCTGCTTCAGTGTGTGCTTACCTTGTCCCTTGGGGTAGATGCTTAGCTGGCAGCGTGAATCGTGTATCCTGAGGGTCTTTGCTGGTGTGGTGGAAAGATAAACCTTTTGAGGTGAAGAGCCAGGGTGTCAGGAAATGCAGCCTATCTGCTAGTCAGAGTGGATGAAGTCATGAATGTCAGAGAGTTTTTCTGTATGGGTAGGAGACGGAGACCCATAACTAAGTATGTGCTGTTTAAAGTCCTGTTCCTTCATCTTCTACATTTATTGGCAGTTGACATTCCCTTACTCCCAATCAACACTATTTTTTTTTATTTTGAGACAGAGTCTCACTCTGTCTCCCAGGCTGGAGCGCAGTGGTGCGATCTCTGCTCACTGCAAGCTCCACCTCATGGGTTCACGCCATTCTCCTGCCTCAGCCTCCCAAGTAGCTGTGACTACAGGCGCCCGCCACCACTTCCGGCTAATTTTTTTGTATTTTTAGTAGAGACGGGGTTTCACCGTGTTAGCCAGGATGGTCTCGATCTGACCTCGTGATCCACCTGCCTCGGCCTCCCAAAGTGCTGGGATTACAGGCGTGTGAGCCACCGCATTCAGCCTCAATCAACACTCTTAAATGTTTGTACTGTTCACAAAACTGAGTACATTAAATGTCTCTAAATATTTAACTGTTGCTTGTAAACTTAATTTAGTATTTATTTTAATCAAAATTCTGAATATTTCATTAAAATGAAAGTTCTAATATTGCCTTCTCAGTGTTTTAAATAGCTTATTAGGTAGAAAGCAAACCCCAAATCACAGTGATCCCAAAATTGACTACATACTTAGATTTGAACAGGCTATGAAAATCCTCATCACTGGTATTTCAATTTATTTCTTTACTCCTATTCTTATTCCCTTATTCATTTTTTGAACCTTCCCTGATTGCTTCCTAGGGTTGCATTAAACGTATAAGATTCTATTTTTTCTTTTTTGAGACACAGTCTCGCTCTGCCGCCCAGGCTGGAGTGCAGTGGCATGATCTCGGCTCACTGCAACCTCTGCCTCCCGGGTTCAAGTGATTCTCTTGCCTCAGCCTCCCAAGCAGCTGGGACTACAGGCGCATGCCACCATGCCCAGCTAATTTTTTGTCTTTTTAGTAGAAACAGGGTTTCACCATGTTAGCCAGGCTGGTCTCGAATCACCTGACTTTAGATGATCCACCTGCCTTGGCCTCCCAAAGTGCTGGGATTACAGGCATGAGCCGCCGCGCCCGGCACTATGTTTTTATACTTTATACTTTCCGTGTTAATCATTCAACTCTCAGAAGAGAAAGGACACCTCAGACTAGCTGAGTCTAGGTTATTGATAATTGATTCTTGGTCAAGGCCCCAGTCTTAATTGCTTTCTAAATCAATCTCTCTCTCTCTCTCTGAAAGAGATGGGGTCTTGTTTATGTTGCCCAGGATGGCCTCAAACACCTGGGCTCAAGTGATCCTACCGCCTTGGCCTCTAAGTAGCTGCCACCACTCCCCACTGCACATCTTTTTTTTTTTTTTTTTTTTTTTGAGACAGGGCTTTGCTCTGTTGCCCAGGCTGGAGTGCAGTGGCATGATCTTGGCTCACTGCAACCTCTGCCTCCCAGGTTCAAGCAATTCTCCTGCCTCAGCCTCCTGAGTAGCTGTGATTACAGGCATGCACCACCATGCCCGGCAAATTATTTTATTTTTAGTAAAGACTGGGTTTCACCATGTTGGCCAGGCTGGTCTCAGACTCCTGGCCTCAAGTGATCCTCCTGCCTCGGCCTCCCAAAGTGCTGTGATTACAGGTGTGAGCCACCACGCCCGGCCCCAAATCTTTTAATAGTGTATTCTTGCTTATGAAATTGTGGTACTTAAATTTCTGCTTTTGGCACAGTTTTTACTCTTTTGAGACTTGGTATCTTTCCCAGTAATGGTATAATCTTTACTTTTTCTTTCTTTTTTTGTTTTTTTTTTAAATGGAGTTTCGCTCCTGTTGCCCAGGCTGGAGTGCAATGGCACAATCTTGGCTCACCACAACCTCTGCCTCCCAGGTTCAAGCAATTCTCCTGCCTCAGCTGCCCAAGTAGCTGGGATTACAGGCATGCGCCACCACACCTGACTGATTTTGTATTTCTAGTAGAGATGGGGTTTCTCCCTGTTGGTCAGGCTGGTCTCAAACTCCTGACCTCAGGTGATACGTCCACCTTGGCCTCCCAAAGAGCTGGGATTATAGGTGTGAGCCTCTGCCCCCGGCCAATCTTTACATTTAATATGATTGTTTTCGTATTGTTTGAACATGTTAACCAGTTCCTGAGCTTATTGTCTCTAATTGGCTCTAGTTCAGAATAGTTTGTTCTGGTTTCCCAAATGTGATTTTATCATGTGGGCATTATCTGTAACGTCTTCTGCTTATGCTGTTAGTTTTACTTCCTCAGGTGACAGTTCTTCTGTTCAATTTTGTTGTTGGAAGGCAGCATGGACCCATGGTACACATCACGTACTCTGAAGCCAGCGTCCCTGACTGCACCTTAGCTGTGAAACCCTGGTCAAGTTGCAGAACCTCTGCCTTCATTTCCTCATCTATAAAGTGGATATAATAATAACCTGTTTGAGGGGTTTACAAACTGTTTTCTTAAGGGTCAGAGGGTGAATAGTATAATTACTTACTTTTTAATTTTCTTTGAGACAGGGTCTCACTCTGTTGCCCAGGCTGGAATGTAGTGGTGTGATCTCAGCTTACTGCAGCCTGGACCTCCTGGGCTCAAGTGATCCTTCCATCTCAGCCTCCCTAGTGGCTGGGACTATAGGTGTGCCCCATGCCCACCTAATTTTTTTTTTTTTGGTAGAGACAGGGTTTTGCCATGTTGCCCAGACTGGCAACTTCCATATGGTTTTTATAGGCAATTTTTAAAAAAATTTATACTTCTTCTTTAATTTTTTTGAATCTAACCTCAGAATGTGATTATAGGCAAAATTCAAAATGTAATAATAATTGAGTTTAATTTTTGTAATGTGGGTCTATTACTGAGAAGAGTGGATGCCATTTTGCTTAATTGGGGTTCAAAGTTAATGTTCCCTGTCATCGAAATCAATTGCAAATGTGCATCTGTGAATGCTGGTTACGTGCAGGAGAGCAAATGAAGTATACCATTGACACCACTGAAAGAGTCAATAGATTCACCACTGACAATGGATTCAGATATTTCCCACAGAGTTCTTGCTGATGAATAATACAGAGAAGCAGGTGTGGTGGCTCACACTTGTAATCCTAGCACTTTGGGAGGCCAATGTGGGTGGATCACCTAAGGTCAGAGGTTCGAGACTAGCCTGGCCAACATGGCAAAACCTCATCTCTACTAAAAATACAAAAATTAGCTGGGCATAGTGGTGCATGCTTGTAATCCCAGCTACTCTGTGGGGGAAAGGAAGAGAGATCAGACTGTTACTGTGTCTATGTAGAAAAAGGAAGACATAAGAAACTCCGTTTTGATCTGTACTAAGAAAAATTCTTCTGCTTTGAGATGCTGGTAATCTGTAACCTTAGCCCCATCCCTGTGCCCACAGAAACATGTGCTGTGTTGACTCAAGGTTTAGGGGATTTAGGGCCGTGCAGGATGTGCTTTGTTAACAATGTGTTTGCAGGCAGTATGTTTGGTAAAAGTCATCGCCATTCTCCATTCTCCATTAACCAGGGACACAGTGCACTGCGGAAAGCCACAGGGACCTCTGCCCAAGAAAGCCTGCGTATTGTCCAGGTTTCCCCCCACTGAGACGGCCTGAGATATGGCCTTGTGGGAAGGGAAAGACCTTACCGTCCCCCAGCCAGACACCCATAAAGGGTCTGTGCTGAGGAGGAGTAGTGAAAGAGGGAGGCCTCTTTGCAGTTGAGATAAGAGGAAGGCTTCTGTCTCCTGCTCGTCCCTGGGAATGGAATGTCTCGGTGTAAAACCCGACTGCACATTCTATTTACTGAGATAGGAGAAAACCGCCCCATGGCTGGAAGTGAGACATGCTGGCGGCAATGCTGCTCTTTACTGCACCGAGAGGTTTGTGTAAAGTCAAACATAAACCTGGCCTACGTGCACATCCAGGCACAGCACCTTTCCTTAAACTTATTTATGACACAGAGTCCTTTCCTCACGTTTTCCTGCTGACCTTCTCCCCACCATTACCCTATAGTCCTGCCACGTCCCCCTCACCGAGATAGTAGAGCTAGTGATCAATAAATACTGAGGAACTCAGAGACCAGCACCGGTGCAGGTCCTCACTTGCTGAGCGCCGGTCCCCTGGGCCCACTTTTCTTCCTCTATACTTTGTCTTTGTGTCTTATTTCCTTTTCTCAGTCTCTTGTCTCCATCTTGCAAGAAATACCGACAGGTATGGAGGGGCAGGCCCCTTCATTACTTGGGAGACTGAGGCAGGAGAATCACTTGAATCCGGGAGGCGGAGGTTGCAGTGAGCCAAAACCATGCCACTGGACTCCAGCCTGGGTGATAGAGTGAGACTCCATCTCAAACATAATAATAATGTTGATGAAGCAGTCAAAAACCGTACACTTTAAGCACTTTATGATTTCACAGTCTTCATACATTTGTCCACCTAAGCTTGTTCCTGATCCACACATGCTTTTACCACTGCCAGTTTTAACACATATTAGTAGATTCCTGTTTTGCTGCATTAGTTTTCTCAACTTTGGGAATGTTCTTGCTGCAGTTGTTGGTTTTCTTTTTGGAGACAGGGTCTCACTGTCACTCAGGTTGGAGTACACTGGTGCGATAACGGCTCACCACAACCTAAACCTGCCGGGCTCAGGTGATCCTCCCACCTCAGCCTCCCAAGTAGCTGGGACTACAGGCGTGGGCCACCATGCCTGGCTAATGGAGGGGGAAGGGCTGAGCTTGTCTGAAGACCCTCCCATGCGTGTGGCAGAGCCTGTGGTCTGAGGCAGGGGTCCAGCTGCAGAGCAGCCCACAGCTTCGCAGTGGCCCAGGGAACCAGGGCAGGCAGGCCGTGAGGCCCAGTGCCTTCTGGGCCAGGCCTTGATGCTGAGGCCATGGAATAGGTGCGGCTCTGAGAAGGGACCAGAGTGACCATGGGCTGAAGGCTATGTCCACAGACCCAATGCAGCAGAAGCTGTGCCAGGCAGTGATGTCAGCCATATTCCCCAGCAGGTCTAGGGATGTCAGGGGCAGCTCTGTCCCAGGTGGCAGACACTGGTTTCCCCTCCTGCTCTCACAACCGTCCAGTGACTGGGTGTTGTCTGAGCTGTGGTGAGGCCTCGCTGGTGACATCCAGGAGCAGGGAGCATGTGGGTGGGGGGTGTGTGCACCTGCCCTGGCTGCCTGGCCCTGTGGTCAAGGATGGGGGAATGCAGCTCCACCTGTAGCTCCACCCCATTTGTAAAGCACTGTGGTGCCTTCTGCTGGGGCATGTGCTGAGGGTGCCTCGCAGGCACTTCCCTCGGAAAGTTCACAGGCTTGTGTAGAAGCTGGTGGAAATGTGCTGAGAAGAGGTGTCAGGAGCCAGATATTGGGCAGGTCCCAGGTCTCTGAGCCTCAGTTTCTTCATCTGTAGGAGAGTGGTAACCCTGCCCTGCTCAGCTTACCAGGTACAGCTGTGAGTTTTCAGTGCAGAGGAAAAGCAGAGCCCTTCCCCTCAGATGGCCATATTGCCTTGTTGCTGTACCCAACTTTCCAGTGCTCCCCCAGGGGGTGTCCTGGCCTCCTCCTTTGTAGCTCTCAGATGTCACATGTGGGTCCTGCCCTACCATCCCCTCTCCCTGTCTTGAAACGAGGCCTGCTGAGCTTGAAGCCACCCCACTCCATGCTCTCAAGCCATCTGCTCCTGGGTTAGCTTGTGGCTGGCCTGGCCTGGTTCTACATAGATGTGGGTGTTTCTCCAGTGCTGGGGCAGCGGTTGTCCATTCTGGGGCCTGGGTCAGCTCTCAGCTGTGGCTGTTGTGCCTGTGCTTCCCCAGGTCCTTGTGGTCACTCCAATCCTGCCCTCAGATATCCCAAGAGCAGGCTGTCTTCCCCATTCCTACCTTTCCAGTAACTGCTGCAAGAAGGGACAGACACTGCTGCAGAGAACTTGCCATGGTGTTTCATGCTGTGGCTGGTGGTTCCAGGCTGCACGCTCCATTCTAGAAAGGGTGAGGATTACTGATCATCAGTCTTAACAGGAGACTGTCCTATGGGTACCTGGATACGCTACCGGGAGTGGGGCAGAGTGGGGTTAGAGTAGTGCCTGATGCCCGTTGAGGGTGTGCGGGTTCCTTAAGAGTGTGCACCCTGTAGCCGGCACGTATGTCTGTTTTTTTTCTTCTCCTTATCACTAATCAGCCTTTGGTAACCAGGCTGGCCCTGCTTCCTGCCTACGGGCTATGGGTGTACCGTCTGGAGCTGCAAATGGGGTGATGGGGCATCAGTAGCCTTCCCACACCCAAGAACTTCCTGACACTCAGCGCCTCATCTCCAGCCAACCTCTGGCTCCCCCAGAGACCCTGGGACCCAGGCCTCACACTCCAGCAGGGGGGATCTTCGTCCTTCTGGTGGTACTCTCCTTTGGAGGTACCTTCGAACAGGGGTGCAACAGATAGAATTCAGGAAGTGCCATCTGTTGCATGGATACCCTGCTGCCACCCTTGTCCACCTTCCTGGGGCAGATCCTGGGATGGGTCTTTATGTAAGAACACAAAAGGGAGAGAGAATGCATAGAGGCCAGGCATGGTGGCTCATGCCTGTAATCCCAGCACTTTGGGAGGCCGAGGCGGGTGGATCACTTGAGGTCAGGAGTTCGAGACCAGCCTGGCCAACACGGTGAAACTGCCTCTACTAAAAATACAAAAAAATTAGCTGGGTGTGGCAGCGGGCACCTGTAATCCCAGCTACTTGGGAGGCTGAGGCAGGAGAATCGCTCGAACCCAGGAGTTGGAGGTTGCAGTGAGCCGAGATCACGCCACTGCACTCCAGCCTGAGCGACAGAGGGAGACTCCATCTCAAAAATAAATAAATAAATAAGTAAATAAATGCATAGATGTTGTCTATGTGACCCTGGGCAAGTGATTTCTCCTCCTTCCCTTCTTGGGACTCAGCTCCTTGCCTGTGAACAGGGACAGTGCTTCTCCCTTACAGAGCTGTTGTGAGAATTAAAGTAGAAAATGCACCTGTGGTGGTTGTTGGTAGTGAGTGGTTCCCCCAATCCCGACTCCCCTGCAGGATGGGGCCTGGGCCCAGGGACAGGGGATGGGCTGGCAGAGGATGCCTGTCCCAGAGAGGAGCCTTCTTGGCAGACGTGGAGATCTAGCTGAGTCAGAGTCCAGGATCTAAGTTTGAGGGTGCATCTTACAGCCTGCAATCATGAGTCTTTGGCAGGGTCAAGCGGCCTTTCTGAGCTTCAGTTCCTTATCAGTAAACCCTGGGCAGTGGTGCCCAGCGTCTTTCACAGGACACCGCGTGAGTGCAGATGGAGATCCACTGAGCACTCTGCTGGGGAGCAATTCATGGGGAGCACCCCTCCAGAGAGGGATGGCTCGCACAGGCCCTCAGCCCAGCCCCTTGCAGGCTGGACCTTGGAGAGTGAGGCCCTGAGACGAGACATGGGCACCTGGCTCCTGGCCTGCACCTGCGTCTGCACCTGTGTCTGCTCGGGAGTCTCTGTCTCAGGGGATGGACGAGGTGAAGGCTGGGCACTAGTGTCTGTATGAGGTGTGTGGAGAACTAGGGTATGTTTGGGGGACTGTGTTGTCCGATGTCGAGCCCCTAGGGAAAGGTTTGGCCCAAACTGTGCTGGGGCATGTCCTCTAGGGGTCAACCTGGACCTCTGTCTCTAGTCTCCCTTCCTTTACCTCCCTACCTCCGGTCCCTGGACCGACCCTTCCTTCACCCTCTTGACACCTGTCTGGTTCTGACTTGCCCATGTACCATGGGTCAGAGCCCATCACTTCCCAGGCCTCCCAGTGCTTCCCTGGACAGATTCTGGGGTCATTCACTGGTGACGGCCCTGCTAGGATGTCAGCTGTCAGATCCCCCCCAACCCCCCAACTCAGCTCTCTTCTGAAGCACTCACTGTGGGCTCCCAGCCGTCACTGTCTCCAGGGCCAAGGGCTGGAACCTCCACCTGCCTCACCAACAACATTCTCAGGATTGATTGCCACTGGTCTGCCCCAGAGCTGGGCCAGGGCTCCAGCCCTGGGCTCCCCTTCATCAGGTGAGGGTGGAGGGCCATGCCCACCTGGACAGGAATGAGGGTGAGGATTGCAGCAGCTGCACCAGGATAGTGTAGCAGCCCCGTGGTGCTGACACATGCCCTTTTCAGCAACCAGGCTCCTGGTGGCACACAGAAGTGCATCTGGCAGGGCAGTGAGTGCACTGTAGTGTTGCCGCCCAAGGCAGCACTCCTGCCATCTGACAATTTCATCATCACTTTCTACCACTGCGTGTCCGGGAGGAATCAGGTCAGCCTGGTGGACCTGTAGTACCTGCCCTGGAGACGCGGTGAACAGCAGCTATAGGCCTGGGGCAGGGCCCCTTGGCAAGAACATCCTGGCTGCCTGGGGGCTGGGAGAAGGGCCTTGCAGCCTGTGACCCCTGTGGCCCAGTAAGTGTTCTCAGTCCCTGCCAAGTAAGATCCAGGGCTGGGGGCAGGCTTGGCCCCTGGGAAGGGAGGGTCCACATGGTTACTGCAGGGGCCAAAGGAAGTCACTGCTGTCCTGTCCCACCTGGGGCTTTTCTGGACCAGTCTCCCAGTGAGGTGTCTGGTCTGAGAGGGTCTTGACCATGCCCCTTGGGAATTTTTCAGATCCCCAGTCTTGGGTGTGCTGACTGACACACCCAGACCCATGGGGCTTCAGCCTTACATGGATTCTCTCTGTTTCTGTGAAGCTGGACCCACTCTGACTTGCAGAACACGTCAGCTCTGGCCACTGCATCCTGACCTGGAGCCTCAGTCCTGCCTTGGAGTCAGTGACCACACTTCTCAGCTATGAGCTGGCCTTCAAGAGGCAGGAAGAGGCCTGGGAGGTAACACTTTGGCTGGCTTTTCTCCTGGGGGCCTCTCTTCCGGGAGCAGCAGTCCAGGGCAGACTCCCCACTCTAAATAAGGCGAGGTCCACTTGGAGTGATGAGGAGGGGAGGAACTGGAGCCAGGTGTGTGTGTGCACACACATGCTGACATGCACATGTGTGTGCTTCATGTGTGTGTGTGTGAGTAGGGTGAGTGTGCCTGTGTCTCTGTGAGTGTGTGCACATAAGTGTGGTAAGTGTGCATGTGTTTATGTGTGTGCACTTACAACTGTGCCCATGTTTGTGTTTGTAAGTGTACATATGAGTGTGTCTGCGCCTTGTGTTTGTATGTGTGAGTGTGCACATGGGCTTGCCTCTGTGTACATGTATGTGAGTGTGGTGAGTGTGCTTCTGTGCACACACTCGTGTATATGAGTGTGCATGCAAGTGTGCCTGTAGACATGTTTGCCTGTGTGTGCATATGTGTATTTGTGGGCAAACGCTGTATCTGTGTGTGAGTGTGCCTTCTCTGTGTGTGTGTGCACGTGAACATGGCGAGTGTGCCTGTGTGAACACAGGTGTGTTCATGTGTGTGTTATGTGAGCGTGTGCGTGTGTGTATTCTCAAGGGCTGAGGGACCCAGCCCCACCTTCAGCACCTGCCAACTGTCGCCACCCCCACAGCGGGCCCAGCACAGGGATCACATTGTCGGGGTGACCTGGCTCATACTTGAAGCCTTTGAGCTGGACCCTGGCTTTATCCTTGAGGCCAGGCTGCGTGTCCAGATGGCCATGCTGGAGGATGACGTGGCACAGGAGGAGCGTTACACAGGCCGGTGGAGCGAGGGGAACCAGCCTGTGTGCTTCCCCAGAGACAAGGTGGGCGCTGCTGTGGCTGCCGCACTTCCAGAGTCTGGGCTGGGTGTCCCCCACTCCCTTTCAGCCTCCTGGAAGCCCCTCCCTGAGGCAGCCATGTCCCAGTTGACCCCCTTCCTCTGAAGGTCTGAGGTCTGTAGGGAGGACATAAACACTTGCCAACTCTGGGGCTTCCTGGGAACCTGTAGTTAGTGGCTCCTGTTAGGAGTGAGGGTGGCAGGGCTGCACACTAGGGCTGGGCTCCTGCCTGGAGGCTGGACATGACCTCAGTGTCCTTAATGGGGGCTGGACTGACCCTTGCGCACTGCAGTGCTGAGACGGCCCAGGGACCTTATGACCCACCGTGTGGCAGATGGGAAGAGTGAGGCCCAGGAGTGTGGTTCACACAAGGTCCTTCAGCAGGTGACACAAACCTCCAAGGCTCATCACAAACCTTCCACTTTGGCCCAGGGCACTAAAGGGCGCACTTTTGCCAGGTAGGTTTGTGGGGAGCCTCCTGGCACTGACGCTGCTCGCAGCCCTGGGCCCTTCCTGCCCACGGACCCTCTGATCCCACCCTGGGGGCGGCCAGACAACACCTTTGTTGCTGTGTCCATCTTTCTCCTGCTGACTGGCCCGACCTACCTCCTGTTCAAGCTGTCACCCAGGTAGGTAGCTGATGTGTGTGTGTGTGTGTGTGTGTACATGTGTGAGCGGGTAAGAGTGTACATGTTAGTGTATGTGTGCAGATGTGTGACTGTGTGCATGTGTGGGTGTGTGGTGGGTGGGCCGTCAAGGGCCACCCTTGTCTGGTTCCTCCCCTCCCCTCACCACTGTCTGGTCCTGGATGGGGTGGGCTTTTCCAGTCTCCACTCTGGCCAGTAGAGAGTTGTCAAGTTGCCAGGGGAGAGAAGGGAAGGGGGGTCTGAGGCAGAGGCTGAAGATAAGGGCAGCTTGGTCCCGACCAGACCCAGAGTCACCGAGATCAAGAGCCTGAGGTCCTAGTCTCCTGCCTCTGGAGGAGCTTGGTTTGTTCTTTTGTTCACACGTTATATGAAAGGTCAGTTGGGGCATCTGGTGTGTTCAGGACCCTCTTCTCACCCTGGCAGATGCCTTAGAGAACAAGATGGACAAGGGCCCTCCTTAAATAAACCATCACGCCTCATGCACCACATGTCAGGTTACAAGAGCGAGTGCAGGGGCCATGTCAGTCCTCGGATGTGAGGAAGAGGGTGTGGGGAGAGGGGTGTTGGGTGGGGCTAAGTGGGAGGGTGCTTGGCTTCTCCTTGGAGCAAAGGAAAGTGTGAAACTGTGTAACACGACCTAGTTTATGTTTTGAGGAATGGATTGCTGGGAAAGGGGACATGGGGGACCTGCTGGGGGCCAATGGGGGCCAGTGGGGTGCCCACAGGGAGATGATTTTGCATGAGCCAGTGAAAGAAGTGGAGATAGAGCAAGGTGGAGGGAATTGCAGGGTCTTAGGGGGAGAAATGGAGGGGATGTGTGGCTGGATGAGATATGAGTGGTGACCCCTGAGGTGGGGAAATGGGGCACAGCCTTGCGGGGAGGTTGGCGAGGTCTATTTGCACCTGTTGGGTTGGAGCCCCAGGTGACATCCTTGTGGGAGGGTCAGTGGATCCTTGGCAGCAAGTCAGGTGCTCAGGGAGACACTGGGTGGGTGGGAGCCACAGACGTGCTGATGGCAAAGACAGAGTTCCTGGAGGCGTGGCTCCCTCTGCGGGCTGAGGATCTAGCTGATAACTCCCCGTTCTGAACCCACCATCGCAGCTCATGCTGTAAAGGACGCGTGCCTCAGTATAAATCAGTTCTATGCGGCCGTTAGGCAAGGAGGCCCAGTTGGGTCCTGCCCTGAGAGTGGGTTGGGATGTGATGAGATGGGAGAGAGGCAGTGGCAGGGACGAGGTGGGCGGACCCCCTGCTGATGGAAGGAAGCTCAGCCTCTGCAGTGACCTCAGGCCACCTGGGTCCCCATAGGCCTCTGACTGGCCTCTCCTGGCCTCAGGATGAAGAGAACCTTCTACTAGAATGTGACCTCTCTAGCAGTGTTCTTCTAGCCCCTCTACGGTGTGCACAGTGGGAACTTCCAGGTGTGTGCAGAGACCACGGCAGGGCGTCGGGGGCAGGTGTTGCCCAGAGCTCTGGCCTGCCAGAGATGTTGGCTTTCATGAGGGTTGGTGGCCAGTATGGGAAACTTGTCAGTGCCTGGAGCCTTTTTTGTATATTCAGTGTATTTCAATTTATTTGCTGTGTCTCAAGTGGGGAAAAACTAGCTTTATTCTCCATTACTGATTTCTTTTTGTTCTCATGTCTCCAGTTCCACTGTTGATGGAAAAATGTAAATTTCTCATGACTTATCTCTGTCCCCTCTGGTTTGCGGCTGTCTGCACCCACCATGTGCCTCACCTCCTCCTTCTGCGAAGGTGTCTGTCCTGTGGCCGTGGGGAAGGGTCGGTGGTGTGTGCGCTGCCCTTGGGGCTCTCACTGCCTCTGGGCTCCTGCTCTGCCCTGTCCCCTGGTCCCCACAGATCGCATGCTGGCACCACAGCTGTGGAGTGGGCTCTGCAATTCCCCGTCTGTGGCCCTGTTGGGCCCCCACAGCCCAGGAACCAGTGAGCAACTTGGGGGTTGCATCAGCCCCTCCCCTCCCTGCTGGGCTGGCGGTTCATGCCCCCTGGGTGGGAGGAGGGGGAGAGGGAGGGCTCCATTGAATGGTCTCTGGTTTTTCCCCTCAGACTCCTCACTTTGGGCAAAGGACAGGAAGCAGTGAGGGCACCTCCCTGGGGTCTGGGCCAAGCTGACCCCTCCTCTCCAGGATCTTCCCTCCCTGTGCCCTAGGGCATCCCTGGGCCCTGTGCGGCAAGGATGTCCCTTCCACACCGCGGCTCCAACTTACTATGCAGAAAAATCCTTTTTTCTCTCAATGAGGAGCCTAGTTTTCAAGATTTTTGTCCAAATGTTCAATTTGAACCATAAACCGGGCACCTGGCTCTTCACAGAGTCTCCCCCTTTCCCCAAGGTGGTAGGTGTGACCATCACGAGCCTGGGCAGCCGAGTACAAGGCTGAGCAGGGCACAGATCACGACTGTCCCCTGGACTGTCATCCTGTTTCAGGCACCAGCCCTTCCCTAGAGAATCAGGGCACCTGCCAGGGGTTATTTAGACCCGCGGGTGGGGATCTGGTGCCGTACGTTTGTCTCCAGGGAGCAGTGCAGTGACGGAGGGTGTGTTGTGTGTTTAGGGAGCAGTGCAGTGACGGAGGGTGTGTTGTGTGTTGTGCATGGGATGGAGGTTCCTGGTCTCACCAAGGGAACAGCTTCCTTTTGGAGGTGGGGGCCGCCTGTGGCCCCACAGAAGGATCCAGGTCTGCTAGCCTTAGCCCAGTGCTTTGAAAGTCACCAGTCCTGACAGCGACTTGTGTGTGTGTGTTTGTGTGTGTGTCTGTATGTGTTTGTGTGTGTGTATGTCTGTGTGTGTGTCTGTGTGTGTTTATGTGTGTGTGTGTCTGTGTGTTGGTGTGTGTGTATGTCTGTGTGTGTCTGTGTGTTTATGTGTGTGTCTGTGTGTGTTTGTGTTTATGTATGTATGTCTGTGTGTGTGTCTGTGTGTGTGTCTGTGTGTCTGTGTGTTTGTGTGTGTCTGTGTGTTTGTGTGTATGTCTCTGTGTGTCTGTGTGTTTATGTGTGTGTCTGTGTGTGTTTATGTGTGTATGTCTGTGTGTGTCTGTGTGTGTGTATGTGTGTGTCTGTATGTGTTTGTGTCTGTGTGTTTGTGTGTGTCTGTGTGTGTGTTTGTGTGTATGTCTGTGTGTGTTTATGTGTGTGTGTCTGTGTGTGTATGTCTGTGTGTGTTTGTGTGTGTGTCTGTGTGTGTGTGTGTTTGGGTGTGTGTGTGTGTGTGTGTGTTGGGAATGCCCAGTCTCTGTAGCTGCTGAAAGGCCTTGAGGCACATGCTGTCAGGAGTTGGCTCTGTCCTGGGCAGATATCACCATCTGTACCTTGGTTCAGGCTGCCGTGAGCACCAGGCCCTGTGCTGGGGGAGTGGTGAGGAGCCTGAAGGGACTCAGGGTCCCATGATGAGGCTGGGCTGGCACATGGAGGAAAGACAGAATGTCCAAGACACAGGTGCTGCTTAGCCTCTGGGTGTGGACCTCAGGAGGGCTTCCTGGAGGAGGAGGGATGCTGGGCTTGCCAGAAAGGAGGCAGCTCCTCCCAGGATGAGTTCTGAACATGCTACCTGAGCCCTTCCCTCCTCCTGCACTCTGTTCCAGACTCGGATGGGGGCCCACAGGGCTGGCGTGCTGCTGAGCCAGGACTGTGCTGGCACCCGACGAGGAGCCTTGGAGCCCTGTGTCCAGGAGGCCACTGCACTGTTCACCTGTGGCCCAGCGGGTCCTTGAAATCTGTGGGCCTGGAGGAGGAGCAGGAAGGCACTGGGACCTGAGCTCAGAGCATGTGCTGTCAGCAGGGTGTACGGAGTGGAGGGCACAGCCACTTGCCTATCTGTCACAGGAGGACTTGGCCCCCACGTCCCCCACCAGGGCATGTTACTCCCTTCCGTCCTTAGCAAGGCTTGGTCCTGGATGTTCTAGGTCCCTGACTTGCCAGATGAATCATGTCCATTTTGGGAAAATGGACTTAAGTCTCTGGAGCCCTTGTCTGGGACTGAACCTCCTGAGAATGGGCCCCTAGCAGTGGTCAGAGGTCCTGTCTGGATGGAGGCTCAGGGGCAGCTTCAGGGAGAAAGGATCCCTCCGCTCAGTGCCTGTGGGGAGCAGCCTCTACCCTCAGCATCCTGCCCACAGGTTCCTCCTTCGGCTGTCCCTTTTCTTTATCCCTGGCCTCTCAGAGAAGAGGGGTGTGGTCTCTCAGCTGTTCCACCATCATCCCCTTAAAGGGCCAGCCTGGGCCCAGTGGACACCGGTAAGGCACCATGACCACCTGGTGTGAGCTCTCTGTGCCTTCCTGAGGCACCTTTCTAGAGATTAAAAGGGGCTTCATGGCTGTTCCAAAGTGCTGATGGCTGGGAAGAGGGGCCAGAGGAGGAGTGAGGGGTGAGGTTTGGCCAGCCCTAGGCTTTCTGGGCTCTAGGGACAGCCCGGTGGATGCTCAATGACAGTTTCGGGGACAGCAGGGTGGAGGCTCAGGGGCAGCTCCAGGGACAGCAGGGTGGAGGCTCAGGGGCAGCTCCGGGGACAGCAGGGTGGAGCCTCAGGGGCAGCTCTGGGGACAGCAGGGTGGAGGCTCAGGGGCAGCTCTGGGGACAGCAGTAGTGGAGGCTCAGGGACAGCTCTGGGCTGAGGTCAGGGTGGAGGTTCAGGGGCAGCTCTGGGGACAGCAGGGTGGAGGCTCAGGGGCAGCTCTGGGGACAGCAGGGTGGAGGCTCAGGGGCAGCTCTGGGCTGAGGTCAGGGTGGAGGCTCAGGGGCAGCTTCAGGGACAGCAGGGTGGAGGCTCAGGGGCAGCTCTGGGCTGAGGTCAGGGTGGAGGCTCGGGGCAGCTTCAGGGACAGCAGAGTAGAGGTTCAGGGACAGTTCCTGGGAGGCCAGAGCCCTCATTCCTCCTTGTCCTCATCCTCCCACTTGCTCCTGGAAACTGAGAGATGAGGCTGGAGCTCCCAGTCAGTGCTGGAAATGACCATCCAGCAGTGATGGTGGCCTGTGAAGGGTCCTGCTTCTGTCCTCAGCCTCTCATGGGGTGGGTTTGGGGAAGAGCTGTGGTCTGGAGAGAGCGGCAGATGGAGCAGAACATGCCTGCATTTGTTTCCTAGGGCTGCCATAACAAAGTGCCACAAAATGGGTAGCTTAGAACCACAGAGATTTGTTGTCTCAGTTCTGAAGTCCGGAAGTTGGAAATAAAGATGTTGGCAGCATTCCTGACTACATGTTCTTAGGCTCCCATGAAACAGAAGTTGATACAAGGCCAAGCAAGTTTCCCAGACAAGGCTTTATTAAGTCTTATGCCCCTAAAGTTTGAGCAGAAGAGAGACATATTAAGTCTTATGCCCTAAAGGTTGGCCAGGAGGAAGGATTCTTGGCTGGCTCACCAAGGGGAGTGCATTGTGGTGTCTTAAGGAGGGTGACATGCATAATTTATGAGTTAGGTGAGTGTCGTTACACCTACAGGGTGGAGTGAAGGGTACTCAGATGCAGTAAAGAATCGTGCTAACACATACGTTGCGTGATCAGAAAATAGCAGATAAGCCTATACCTGGGTGGGGACTTTAGTATTATAATGAGGCCAGGGGTAAGGATCAGTCATTCTCCTGGCCTCGTGCACAAGTGGGTGATAGAGTCAACTCCCTTGAGTAAGACTTACGGCCAGATGCTGCTTATCTTAGTTTATTTCAGACGGTTGGCAAGGTCTGGCCAGCGAGTATGGCACCTGGAGGGTGGTGCTGCAAGGTCTGGTGGTCAGCGGGCACGTATGGAACAACACGTTAGTGGGGGTGGGCCGAGTCCCATTCTACTCTGTCTCAGCAGGGCCATGCTCCCTCTGAAGGCACTAGGGAAGTATCCGTTTCGGGCCTCTCTTCAGCTTCTGTTAGTTTCTTGGCTTGTGACAGCAAAACTCCATTTTTTTTTTTAAGATGGTGTCTTGGTCTGTCGCCCAGGCTGAAGTGCAGTGGTGTGATCTCAACTTTCTGCAACCTCTGCCTCCCCGGTTCAAGTGATTCTCCTGCCTCCACCTCCAAGGTAGCTGGGATTACAGGTGTGAGCCACCACTCCCAGCTAATTTTTGTATTTTTAGTAGATACAGGATTTTGCCATGTTGGCTAGGCTGGTCTCAAATTCCTGGCCTCAAGTGATTGCCGGCCTCCTCTTCCCAAAGTGCTGAGATTAGAGACATGAGCCACTGCACCCGGGCATGTCATCTGTATATCTTTTTTGGTGAGGTGTCTATCTTTTAATTGGGTTGTTTTTCTTTTTGTTATTAGAATTTGTTTGTATATTTTGCACACAAGTCTTTTTCAAGTTTGTTTTTTAAATATTTTCTCTCAGTCTGTGGCTTGTTTTTTGATTCTCTTAACGGGATATTTCATAGAATAGTCATTTTAATAAAGTCCACATTATCTTTTTTTTATTTTATGAACTGGCTTTTGATATTGTATCTAAAGACTCATCACCAATCCAAACTCATATGGATTTTCTTCTATAACTTTTACAATTTTATATTTGAAAATTTAAGTCTACAGTCTATCTTGAATGATTTTTTAGGGGTGAGCTATGAAGTTTGTACCTACGTTCATTTTTTTCCCTATGGTTTCCGATTGTTCTGTCGCCATCTGTGGAACAGATTTTTCTTTCCCCATTGAATATTTTTGCCCCTTTGACAAAAGCAGTTGACTATATTTATTTGGGTCTTTTGGGTTCTGTATTCTATTCCGTTCATCTATTTGTCCATTCCTTCACCAATATCACTCTCTTCATTACTTTAGCTTTGTGGTAAAGCTAACAGTAATGAGTGTACTGCTGCTCCTAAACAAGGAGTATCTGCATTTGTTTATATATTTTTTATTCTTCCCAACCATGATCCAAGGTTTTCTGAATGCATATTTAGATGTATTGTGTTACATTTATACTTAATAAATTCAATTTTGGGGGTGCTATTGTAAATGGTATTTTTTTTATTTCAAGTTCAAATTATTCCTATACATTATTGCTGATAGAAAGAAAGTCAGGCAGTGCATGGTGGCTCACGCATGTAATCCTAGCACTTTGGGAGGCTGAGTTGGGAGGATCACTTGAGCTAGGGAGTTCTAGACCAGCCTGGGCAATATAGTGAGACCCACCTCCCCAATAAAAAATAAAATAAAATAATTAAAATAAATAAATAAAAGAAAATCAGGTGGGGCTGGGCACAGTGGTTCACACCTGTAATCTCAGTGCTTTGGGAGGCTGAGGTTGGACAATCTCTTGAAGCCGGGAGCTGGAAGCTGAACCCAGGAGCTGTGATTATGCCACTGTCCTCAAGCCTGGGTAACAGAACGAGACCCTGTCTCTTAAAAAGAAAAGAAAGAAAATCAATTTAGTTTTGTCTACTGGCCATCTTCTTTTTCTTTCTTTCTTTTTTCTTTCTTTTTTTTTTTTTTGAGAAGGAGTCTCGCTCTGTTGTCCAGGCTGGAGTGCAGTGGCACAATCTCAGCTCACTGCAACCTCCGCCTCCCGGGTTCAAGCGATTCTCCTGCCTCAGCCTCCAGAGTAGCTGGGACTACAGGCACGTGCCATCATGCCTGCTAATTTTTGTATTTTTAGTAGAGACGAGGGTTCACCACGTTGGCCAGGCTGGTCTCGAACTCCTGACCTCAAGTGATCCGCCCGCCTCAGCCTCTCAAAGTGCTGGGATTACAGGCGTGAACTGGCCATCTTCTTTGATTACTATCTCAATGAGTTCCCGTCAAGGCAGGGGATGGCGGGCTCCCTTTCAGTCGAAATTTCCAAAATATCGGCCTGGAAAAATCCAGATGCTGATTTTTAGAGATTCTCCAGAGTTGCCGCGAGGGGGCGCCCGGCCCTGCCAAACCCGGAGGGCCGCGCGCGCGAACCGTGTCCGAAGCGCACAGCGGCGTCCTGGGGCTTCCACTGTGAGGACGGGGCTTCCTCTCAGCACCCACCCCGGAGGGGCCGGGGCTTGGGACACCTGGGGACACCTGGGGCCGCGTCCGCTGCGAGGACAAGGAGACTTGCTGCAGCTCCGGGACACCTGGGGCCGCCGAGGCAAAGGTGAGTAAAAGGCTTCCTGCCCGCGCTGCGAGTGCAGCGGAGCGAGCGCGGCCGCGTTTCCCGTCGGGCTGTTTGTACCTGGGCTTCACTTTGTGCAAGCGTCCCTTCATGGAGGCTTGGGCGAGTCACCCCCAGCGCAAGGCCAAGATGCCGGTTACGGATGCGAGTTTGTTTCTGGGGAGAGACCCTGGTACCGGGAGAGGAGGAGGAACGCGGAGACGCCGTCGGGCGGTCGGGATGTTGGGGACTGGCAGGCGCCACAGCCTGAGGTCAAGGAAACAGGCACCCCCGGATCAGTGCTCATTTTTTGTTTTGTTTTGTTTCTTTTGAGACGGACTTTCGCTCGTTTCCCAGGTTGGAGTGCAATGGCGCGATCTCGGCTCACTGCAGCCTCCGCCTCCCGGGTTCAAGCGATTCTCCTGCCTCAGCCTCTCGAGTAGCTGGGGTTGCAGGCATGCGCCAGCACGCCCGGCTAATTTTGTATTTTTAGTAGAGATGGGGTTTCTCCATGTTGGTCAGGCTGGTCTCGAACTCCCAACCTCATCAGGTGATCCACCCACCTCGGCCTCCCAAAGTGCTGGGATTACAGGCGTGAGCCACCTGGCCTGGTCAGTGTTCCGTGTTTTCAGGCTCATTTGTTAACATAGTGGAAACAACACAGGAAAATGGAAAAGTAGGCACATTATCATGCTCACGCCACTGCACTCAAGCCCTGGGCAACAGAGCGAGACCTTGTCTCAAAAAACACAAACAAATGAAAACAAAACCAAAAAAACCATTGTGTGCGTCTAATGGAAGTGAACTCGTCAACAACAGTTTTTCTTTTGTTGAGAAAGTCTTGTTTAATTTACAGTGTATTTGTAATGGTACGGAAAATGACGTCTGTTTTATAAACATTCTCATCCTAAGTTAGTTGAAATGTATTAACTATGTCAAGCTTTGACATGATACCATAAAATTAATTGAAGAAAGTCACTAATCTTTTTTTTTTTCCTTGGCCTTGACCATTTTAAATAAAATCAGATTTCGTTAAGGTTACTTAATACTGAGCTGTAAACCCGTATGGCCCTGCAGTGTCTTTTCTTATCTTTTTTTTTCCTTTTTTTTTTTTTTTTTTTGAGATGGAGTCTCGCTCTGTCTCCCAGGCTGGAGTGCAGTGGCGTGATCTCAGCTTGCTGTAACCTCCACCTCCCAGGTTGAAGCAATGCTCTGTCTCAGCCTCCCCAAGAGCTGGGATTACAGGCGCCTGCCACAACGCCCAGCTAATTTTTTTGTATTTTTAGTAGAAATGGGGTTTCACCAGTTTGGCCAGGCTGGTCTTGCACTTCTGACCTCGTGATCCACCCGCCTTGGCCTCCCAAAGTGTTGGGATTACACGCGTGAGCCACTGAGCCCAGCCTCTTTTCTTTTTTTGACATGGAGTCTTACTTTGTTGCCCAGGCTGGACTGCAGTGGCGCGATCTCAGCTCACTGCAACCTCCGCCTCCCGGGTTCAGGCACTTCTCCTGCATCAGCCTCCTGGGTAGCTGGGATTACAGGCTTGCATCACCACGCCGGGCTAATTTTGTATTTTTAATAGAGGTGGGGTTTCACCATGTTGGCCAGGCTGGTCTCGAACTCCCGACCTCAAGTGATCCACCTGCCTCGGCCTTCCAAAGTGCTGGGATTGCAGGCAGGCCTGAACCACCATGCCAGGCTGCTTTTTTTTTTTTTTTTTTTTTAATTAAAAAATTTTTGTTTGTTTGTTTTTTGATACGGAGTTTAGCTCCTGTTGCCCAGGCTAAAGTGCAATGTCCCGATCTTGGCTCGCTGCAACCTCTGCCTCCTGGGTTCAAGCAGTTCTCCTACCTCAGCCTCCTGAGTAGCTGGGAATACAGGTGTGCACCAGAATGCCTGGCTAATTTTGTATTTTTAGTAGAGATGGGGTTTCACCATGTTGGTCAGGCTGATCTCTAACTCCTGACCTCAAGTGATCCACCCGCCTCTGCCTCCCAAATTATTGGGATTATAGGTGTAAGCCACTGTACCCAGCCTTTACATCTTTATTGATTGAATTTTTTTTTTTTTTTTTTAAGAGAGAAGGTCTTGCTCTGTCACCCAGGCTGGAGTGCAGTGGTGTGATCGTGGCTCACTGCAGCCTCAACCTCCCGGGCTCCAGCAATACTCCTGCCTCAGCCTCCCAAGTAGCTTAGACTATAGGCACCAGCCACCATGCACTGCTAATTTAAGCAGGATCTTTACGTCGCTCAGGTTTGTCTTGAACTCCTGGGCTCAAGTGATCCTTACACGTCAGCCTCCCAAAGTGCTGGGATTACAGGCATGAGCCACTGCACCCAGCCTAAGGTCTCCCCCACTTTTTTTTTTTGAGACAGATTTTCACTCTTTTTTCCGAGGCTGGAGTGCAATGGTGAGATCTTGGCTCACTGCAACGTCTGACTCCTGGGTTCAAACGATTCTCCTGCCTCAGCCTCCCAAGTAGCTGGGATTACAGGCATGCGGCTAATTTTGTATTTTTAGTAGAGATGGGGTTTCACCATATTTGTCAGGCTTGTCTCAAACTCCAGACCTCAGGTGATCCCCCCGCCTCAGCCTCCCCAAAGTGCTGGGGATTACAGGTGTGAGCTACTGCACCCGGCCCTGTGGTATTTTTCTTTTTTCTTTTTCTTTTTTTTTGAGATGCAGTCTCACTCTGTTGCCCAGGCTAGGGTGTAGTGGCGCGATCTCCGCTCACTGCAACCTCCCCTTCCTGGACTCAAGCGATTCTCCTGCCTCAGCCTCCGAAGTAGCTGGGACTACAAGTGTGCTCCATGATGCCCGGGTAATTTTTTGTGTGTTTTTAGTAGAGGTGGGGTTTCACCATGTTGGCAAGGCTGGTCTCAAACTCCTTACCTCAAGTGATCTGCCCGCCTTGTCCTCCCAAAGTGTTGGGATTACAGGCATGAGCCACCACGCCCTGCCCCTGGGGTCCTTTTTAAATGGGGATCTCTAAGGGTCACTCCAAGCTTTTCTGTGGTAATCAGTATATTTAAATTTTCCTTATTTTAGAGTCCATTTTGTTAATGTGTATTTTTACTAGGAAATCACCCATTTTCTCTCAGTTTCCAGTTTGATTCAATAAGTTTCTCCTTTCTTTTATTTTTTATTTTTTTGAGACGGGGTTTTGCTCAGTCTCCCAAGCTGCAGTGCAGTGGCGCAGTGGAGATCTCGGCTGACTGCAGCCTCCACCTCCTGTGTTCAAGCAATTCGTCCTCAGCCTCTTGAGTAGCTGGGATTACAGGTCTGCGCCACCACGCCCAGCTGATTATTGTATTTTTAGTAGAGACTGGGTTTCGCCATGTTGACCATGCCGTTCTCAAACTCCTGACCTCAGCTGATCCGCCCGCCTCAGCCTCCCAAAGTACTGTGATTACAGGCATAAGCCACCATGCCTGGCCAATAAGTTTCTCTTATTTGACTTCTAATTTATCTCTTTCTAGTTTTCAACAGAATTCTTAATCCTATGTATTTCTGCTATTTGTTTCCATCAATAATATTTTAAAAATATACTTCTTAGTTTATCTTGTTTTCAGTTGAGGGAATTGTTACATTAAACAATTTCTTATGACCCAATGACAAGCTTTAATTATTTTAAAATAATTCCTGCTTAATGCAACACCTTTTGCAGGAACGAGCTGTCAGTGATATTTGTTACTGACCAGAGTTTCTTGACTCTCCAGTAATAGAAATTGACATGAGGATGAGCAAGTTTCCCAGACAAAGCTTTTATTTAGGTGTTTTGTTTAGCTTGGTTAAATTTATTTCACAAAGCTTTTATTTTTGTGTTTTATATTCAAACACAAAGGAGGCAGCAGAAGAGAGAGAATTCTCTGTCTGGCTCCCTGAAGAGTCAGGAGGAGAGTGTTTCTAAGGTCTGGCCCGATTGCCCAGGCTGGAGTCCTCTGGCACCATCTCGGCTCACTGCATCCTCCCGGGCTCAAGCCATCCTCCCGCTTCAGCCTCCCGAGTAGCTGGGACTACAGGTATATACAACCGTGCTCGGCTAATTTTTGTATTTTTTTTGTAGAGATGAGGTTTTGCCATGTTGCCCAGGCTGGCCTCAGACCCCCGCAAAGTGCTGGGATTACAGGCATGAGCCACCATGCCCGGCCCAGTGTGTTTTTATTAAATTTCAGTAATTAGTTACGCCATTTGCCTTTTGTTCAACACTGAGATTTCGTTTTTCTTTCCTAATTATCTCATACATGGACTTTGGTTCCATTAAACTATTATTTCCTTGATCTACAAATTGCGGGTGATTCTTGCAGATTATCTAAGAAATAATTATGTTTTGTTCTTAGAAAAACCACATTATTAACTTTACTACTGTTAGATACCACACCTGCAGTGACTTTAAGGATTTTGCTGGACAATGTCTTAGACAATTTGCTAAGGGTGGACATTGGGTGAATGGCTTGACGGAATATGCATTAAATACTCGAGACACCCAGTAGGCTGCTGTGTCCCCGTAAGAGAGAGCATACGAGACTGCAGGGCATTGGAGCTGAATGCCTTGGAAAGGGCAGCATGCAGGAGCACACAGTGTGTGGAGGTCATGGTCAGTCCTGTGGTCCTTGTTCTAAGGCCAGTGGGAACCCATTGTAAAAGTTAAATCAGAGAGCGACATGATGAACCTTCGGTTTGAAAATGAGAATTTTGCCATTATAAAGTTGAGATCACCAGTTGTGGGCAGGTGGATTGTGCTCTTTCTGGTGGGTTGCACTGAGGAGAGCAAGCATTGGGCTGAGGTGTTTCCCCTGGGAATGCAGGGTCTGCATCTGCTCAGGAGGAAACACAGGGCAGACCCAGCTTGGAGTTATCTGCCAAAGTTGTGAAACTGAGGGACAGCTCAGGAACATTCCAGAAAAAGGAAAACCCAATCCAAATGGAAAGAGACCCTTTCTCCCAGTTGGGGCAGGCAGTGAAGTGAAATGGGTCTGTGGATTGGATTGTCAGGTAGAGACCTTGCATTTCCTGATTTGGGAGTTACGTGGTGGTTAGCTGGGAGGCTGTCTTTGCTTTGGTAAAATACATTGGAGTGTTTTGTGTGGAGTTGCTGTAACTGCTGAGGAATCTAAGAGAAGGGATAAGTTACACTTTACACTGCTATTGCAAGATTCCTAGAAGTATGAAATTACTGTAAAGTAAATTACAAACAACCACAGTAATACCACGGCAATAAAGCAGAGACGACATCAAACTTCACTATAGAGGCCAAACCCAGTCCAAATTCAGGTCAGTGGAAGCTGTGTACCAAGCACCCCGGTGAGGGTCTGGATGCTGTATCAGTATTGCAGCTGCAATATCAGTATTGAGGGTGTCACGTGAGTCTTAGGGGTGTCATAGCAGTATTGTGGGTGTCATATCAGTATTTCGGGTGTCATATCTGTATTGTGTGCATCATATCAATATTGCAGGTGTCCCATCAGTCTTACGAGTGTCATATCAGCCTTACAGGTGTCGTATCAGTATTATGGGTGTCATATGAGTCTTAGGAGTGCCATGAATCTTGTGGGATTCACATCAGTCTTCCGGGTGTCACAGCAGTCTTGTGGGTGTCATATCAGTATTACGATATGCCGTGATATGTTATACCGGTATGATACCTCTTTTGAAAACACCTTCACAGACATACCCACACATAGTGCTTTAACATCTCTCTGTGTATCCCTTAATCTAGTAAAGTTGACACCTAAAATTAACCATCACAGTAATTATGCCTGATTCATGGCTAAAATTTTAGAATTTTTAAAAATTTTAGAATGAAAGCTGGGCACCATAGCCAGACACCGTCCCTACAGAAATATTAAAAAGTTAACTGGTTGTGCTTGCACACATATGTAGTTCCAGTTACTCTAGAGACTGAGGTGGGAGGATCTTTTGAGCCCAGGAGATTGATGCTGAAGAGCTAGGATTGTGGCACTGCATTCCAGCCTGGGTGACAGTGTGAGACTCTCTCAAAAAACAATCAACAGTAATAATATTCTTTGGAATAAATTTAACCAAGGTACAAGACTTGTACATGAGGCTGGGCATGGTGGCTCACGCCTGTAATCCCAGCACTTTGGGAGGCCAAGGCGGGTGGATCCACGAGATCAGGAGATCGATACCATCCTGGCTAACACGGTGAAACCCCGTCTGTACTAAAATACAAAACATTAGCCGGGCATGGTGGCATGCGCATGTAATCCTAGCTACTTGGGAGGCTGAGGCAGGAGAATTGCTTGAACCCAGGAGGCAGAGGTTGCAGTGAGCCGAGATCTCGCCACTGCACTCCACCCTGGGTGACAGAGTGAGACTCCATTTCTGGAAAAAACAAAAAAAAAAACAAGAAAATAACTTGTACATGGAAAATTTCAAAACATTGCTGAAGTAAATTCAAGAAAGCTTACGTACATTTAAAGACGCCTCATATTCATGAACTAGAAGACTTAATAATTCTTAAGGTGGCAGTACTACACAAAGCCACCTACAGATTCTTTGTGGTTCCTGTTACAATCCCCATGTCCTTTTGGCAGAAATCAACAGGCTGATCCTGTCATTTATATGAAATTTCAAGGGATGCAGAATAGCCAAAATAGTGTCAAAACAACAACAACAACAACTCAGGCTCACATTTCCCAATTTCAAATCTTACTACAAAGCAACAGTAATAAAATCAACATGATTCTGGTACAGTCAATTGAATAAATCAATGGAACTGAATTTTGAGTTCAGAAATAAACCCGTATTTCTATGAGCAATTGCTTTATTTTTATTTTTTTGAGACAGGGTCTCACTCTGTCTCCCAGGCTGGAGTGCTGTGGCACAATCATGGCTCACTTCAACCTCTATCTCTGGGGCTCAAGTGATCCTCCCGCCTCAGCCTCCAAGTAGCTGGGACTACAGGTGTGCACCACCACATCTGGCTAATTTTTTGATTTTTTTTGTACAGGCAGGGTCTTGCTGTCCTGCCCAAGCTGGCCTCAAACTCCTGTTCTCAAGTGATCCTCCTCTCTTGTCCTCCCAAAGCATTGGGATTACAGGTGTCAGCTACCATGTCCAGCCTGTTGATTTTTTAAAATGTAATTTCTTTTTCTTTCTTTTTCAAGGCATGGTTTTGCCCTGTTGGTCAGGTTGGAGTGCAGTGGTGCGAACGTGGCTTATTGCAGCCTAAACCTCCTGGGCTCAAGCAATCCTCCCTCCTCTGTCACCCGAGTAACTAGGACTACAGATATGCACCATCACTACCTAGCTAATTTTTAAGTTATTTGTAGAGAGAGAGTTTTCCTGTGTTGGCCGGACTGGCCTGAAACTCCTGGGTTCAAAAGATCTTCCCACCTCAGCATCTCAAAGTGCTGGTATTACAGGTGTAAGCCACCACCCCCCAGTCTGGAATGGTTTTCATAATTACATTCTCATGTTGTTTGTTGCTAGTGTCTGGAAATATAGCAGATTACTGTGTATCGACATTTTGTGTTGTAATTTTGTGTTGTAGTTTACTCGTTTTAATAACGTTTTGGGGGTTTGTCATGATATTTCTGTACATAAGATAGCTCCTGTGATCTGTGAGTAGCCGTTTTTACTGCTTCCAAACACATATAAGTTCTCTTTACTTCCTTTTCTCTCCTATTTGTTGTGGATGGAGCTTCCCATACAGTGTTGAATACAATGATGAAAATGAGCATTGGCGCCTTGGTCCTGATCTTAGGAGTGAAGCACTGGGCCCTGACAGTGGAGATGGTGCTGAAGTCCGATTGTGGTGTTTAGAAAATTCCTGTCCCTGGTTTGTTGGGTGTTTTTATGATGAAATGGTGTTGACTTTGTTTAAAGTACTTCCTGCATCTATTGAAATTAGCATGTGGGTTCCTTCTTTATTCTGTTTATTTGATCTTTATTTGCAGTGATGGCTTTAGTATGCCAAACCAGCTTGATTTTCTGAGAAAAGGATGTAGTGATCATGTTGTGTAATCCTCAAAATATGTGCTAGTATGAAATTACAATTATTTTCTTGAGCATTTTTGTTTTAAATTTTTTGAGACAGAGTCTCACTCTTGTCACCCATGCTGGAGTGCAATGGCGCGATCTCAGCTCACTGCAACCTCTGGCTCCCAGGTTCAAGCGATTCTCCTGCCTCAGCCACCTGAGTAGCTAGGATTACAGGCTCCCGCCACCACACCTGGCTAATTTTTGTATTTTTAGTAGAGAGAGGGTTTCACCATGTTAGCAAGACTGGTCTCAAACTCCTGACCTCAGGTAATCTGTCCGCCTTGGCCTCCCAAAGTGCTGGGATTTCAGGTGTGAGCCACCGCACCCGGCCTCTTGAGCATTATTAATTGAATAATTATACTAGACATTGATCTGTACCTTTCTGTTCTTGTGATGTCAAGTCCTAGTGTGGTTTAGTATTAAATTGGGGATGGGATTGGGTATGGGTTGGTTTACTATGTAGCATATTAAGTGTTAGAAGTTTAGGGGAAAAAATTAGCAGGAAGAAAACATACCTGAGGAATTGCGGGGAAGAGTATGGTGAGGTCTGGGTTAAAGTCAGGGTTTAGGGTTAGCAAGAGAGTGCCTGTAGCCTTTGCCAACAGTAAATGTCAGTCCTTTTCTCGAGACAGGTTCTCGCTCTGTTGCCCAGGGTGGAGTGCAGTGGCGCAGTCTTGGCTCATAGCAACCTCCGACTCCCGGGTTCAAATGATTTTTAGGCCTCAGCCTTCCAAGTAGCTGGGAACACAGGCGCGTGCCAACATGCCTAACTATTTTTTTTTTTTTAAGTGGAGATAGGGGTTTCCCCATGTTGACCAGGCTGGTCTCAAGCTTCTGGCCTCGAGTGATCTGCTCACCTCTGCCTCCCAAAGTGGTGCAATTACAGGCAGGAGCCACCACGCCCAGCCTGCACACAGGCAGGCAAAGATATTTTAATATTCTTTTAATTGGTACTTCCTTCAGTATTAGTCAGTGTAAGCAACTTTTCATTTATTTCTTAGTTGAGAGTTCTTTGGGTCACAAATCAGATGATATTTCAGTATGTGTAGGGGTATGCATATGTGAGCATATGTGAGTGTGTTGATGTGTATGTGTGAGAAGAAGTGCAAACAAGTATGACAGAATGAATATGCACACCTCTGTTCTTGTGTGCCTAGTGTGTTAGGGTTTGCTTAGAGTTTGATTTAGGGTTGGGGTAATGGTTAGGTTTAGGTTATGGAGAAGGGTTAGATGGTTAGTGTTAGGGTTAAGGGTTAGGGTGAGGGTGAGGGTTAGGGTGAGGGTTAGGGTTAGGGGTTAGTGTTGGGGTTGGGGTTAGGGTTTTAGGGTTAGGGTTAAGGGTTAGGGTTGGGGTCAGTGGTTAGGGGTCATGGTTAAGAGTTAAGGGTTGGGGTTAGGGGTTAGGGTTTGGGGTTAGGGTTAGGGCTAGGGCTAGGGCTTTGAATAAACTTATGTGGTAGCCAAGTTGTGGTTACAGTGGGCCTTGGGTGAGACCAAGTTCTATGCCTACTTCAAGTGTGAACCAGCACAGTCTCAGTGGTGGTGGCCTCAGGGGTGCTTATGTTACCCCAACTCCAGCTCCACATGCCTCAGCACAGAAAGAGAGACTGCTGGTTTCAGAGAAAGAAAGGGAAGAGAACAAGAATCTCTACTTGATAAATCAAGAGAATTTTTCTTAATGTTAATCCAAGGCCACCAAAGCAGTACCTCTATGTGTTTGCTACTGTGTTTTTGGGCTTGGGACCTAAGTCTTTTTGAACACCTGGAAAATGTTCCCAAAAATAATGGGCACAAAGAAGCCCAGACTGTGAAGACTGCAATAAAGACTGAACTCTTCAATGCCCAGATATGGATGAACATCTACAAGTATCAAGGCCATCTAGGAAAACATGACCTCACCAAACAAGCTAAATAAGGCACCAGGGGCAAATCCTGGAAAAATAGAGATATGTGACCTTTCATACAGGAAATCCAAAATAGCTGGTTGAGGTAATTCAAAGAAATTCAATGTAATGCAGAGAAGGAATTCAAAATTCTATCAGATAAATTTAACAATGAGATTGAAATAAAAAGAATAAAGCAGAAATTCTGAAGTTAAAATGCAATTATCATACTGAAGAATGCATCAGAATTACTTAAAAAAATTGATCAAGGAGAAGATAGATTTAGTGAACTTGAAGTCAGACTATTTGAAAAGACAAATCAGAGGAGACAAAAAAGAATGAAAAATAAAGCATGCCTACAGAATCTAAAAAATAGCCTCAAAATAGGAATCTAAGAGTCATTGGCCTTAAAGAGGTGGTAGAAAAAGAGATAAGAGCTAAACATTTATTGGCCCAGAGCAGTGGCTCATGCCTGTAATCCCAGCACTTTGGGAGGCTGAGGCGGGTGGATCACAAGGTCAGGAGATCAAGGCCATCCTGGCTAACACGGTGAAACCCCATTTCTACTAAAAATACAAAAAGAAATTAACTGGGCGTGGTGGTGGGTGCCTGTAGTCCCAGCTCCTTGGGAGGCTGAGGCAGGAGAATGGTGTGAACCCAGGAGGCGGAGCTTCCAGTGAGCCGAGATCGCGCCATTGCACTCCAGCCTGGGCTACAGAGCGAGACTCTGTCAAAAAAAAAAAAAAAATTAAACATTTATTTAAAGAAATAATATTAAAAACAATTCCTCAACATTTGATATCAACATTCAAGTACAAGAAAGTTACAGAACCAAGCAGATTTAACCCAAAGAAGACCACCTCAAGGCACTTAACTGAACACCCAAAGGTTAAGGATAAAGAAATGATTCTAAAAGCAGCAAGGGAAGACACACAAATAACATTCAATGGAACTCCAATACATCTGACAGCAGACTTTTCAGGGGAAAATTTACAGGCTGAAAGAGTAGCATGACATATTAAAAAAGCCGAAGGAAAAAAAAAAGACTTTTACTTTAGAATAATGTATCTGGCAAAAAGTCCTTTAAACTTGACAGAGAAATAAGAACTTTCTCCGACAAACAAAAACTGAGGTATTTCATTAACACCAGACCTGTCCTACAAGAAATGCGAAAGGGAGTTCTGAGCCTGAAAGAAAAAAAGTGAGTGAGCAATAAGAAGTCATCTGAAGGTACAGAACTCAGTAGTAATAGCACATGGAAAAACACAGAATATTATAACATGGTAATTATGGTGTGCAAAAATCTCAAATAGAAAGGGTAAACAATAAACCAATAAAAAATAACTACAACATATTTCCAAGACACAGACAGTAAAATAGGGAAGGAAGAGAAACAACAAAAAGTTTAAAAGAATGGCAATGGAGTTAAAGTGTAGAGTTTTTATTAGTTGCTTTGCTTGTTTCTTTGTTTATGCAATCAATGTTAAATTGTCCACAGTCTAAAATGATGTGTTATAAGATATTATATTCAAGCCTCATGGTAATTTTAAATCAAAAAGCATACCACAGATGTACAAAAAGTAAAAAGCAATAAATTAGATAATATTAAAAGATAAATCACCTTCACTAAAAGGAAGACAGGAAGAAAGAAAAGAACAATGAGAGGACAAAAATCAATCACAAAACAAGTAACAAAATGGCAGGAGTAAGTGCTTATCAATAATAACATTGAATGTACATGAACGAAATACTCCAGTCAAAGGACAAATAGTGGATGAATGGATAGAGAAGCAAGACAATAATCTGTGACCTACAAAAAAAATACTTTACCTGTAAAGATACATTTAGACTGAAAATAAAATGGTGGAAAAAGTTATTCCATGCCGATAGAAACCAAAAAAGAGCAGAAATAGCTTTACTTATACCATACAAAAATAGATTTCAACAAAAGACTGTAGGAAGATATTAAGAAGGTCATTATATAATAATGAAGAGATCAATTCTTCAAGAGGATATAATAAGAAATATATATGCACCCAACACTAAAGCACCTAGATAAATGAAGCAAATACTATAAGAGCTAAAGAAAGAGATATCAATGCAATAATGGCTGGACACTTCAACACCCTACTTTAGTCATTGGATAGACCTTCCAGACAGAAAATCAACAAAGAAACATCAGACTTAATCTGCACTGTATAACAAATGAACCTAATAGATATTTACAGAAAATTTCATTCAACAGCTGCAGAATACAGATTCTTCTCTGCACATGGGTTATTTTCAAGGATAGACCATATATTAAGTAACAAGTCTAAAAACATTTAAAAAATTGAAGTAATATCAAGCATTTTCTCTGACCACAATGGAACAAACTAGAAATCAATTTAAAAATGAATTTCAGAAACTATACAAACACTTGGACATTAAACAATATGCTCTTTAATGATCAGTAGGTCAATAAAAACGTTAAAAAGAAAATGGAAAAATTTCTTGAAACAAATGATAATAGAAACATAGCATAGCAAAACCTGTGGAATATGGTAAAAGAGGTACTATTATAAAAGGAAAATTTATAACTGTAAGTGCCTATATAAAAATCAGAAAAGCTGCAAATAAATAACCTAACAATACATCTTAATTCACTAGAATAAAAAGGCCAAACAAAACTCAAAATTAGAAGAAAAGAAATAATAAAAATTAGAGCAGAAATAAAATGAAGAAAACAGTGTAAAAGATCAATGAAACAAAAAGTTGGTTTTTTGAAAAGTAAAACAATTAACAAATATTTAGACAGCTAGCTAAAAAACAGAGAAGATACAAATTAATAAAATCAAAGGTGAAAAAGGAGACATTACAAGTAACGTTTCAGAAAATCAAAGGATCATTAGTGGCTACTATAAGTAATTGTATGCCAACAAATTAGAAAACCTAGAGGAAATTAATTCTTAGACACACACAACTTACCAAGAGTGAACTAGGAAAAAATCCAAAACCTGAACAGACCAATAACGAGTAACAAAATTAAAGCCATAATAAAAAAATGTCTGTAGGACCAGACTGAAAAATACAGAAGGAAAGAACATTTCCAAACTCATTCTTTGAGGCTAGTATTACACTGATATCAAAACAAGACAAAGACACATTTAAAAAGCAAACTACAGGCCCATATTTGAGAATATTGATGCAAAAATTTGCAAAAAACCTAGAAAACTCAATTAAACGATACATAAATAGGTAATTCATAATGACCAAGTGGAATTTATCCCAGAGATACAAGGATGGTTCAACATGCAAATCAGTCAATGTGATATATCATATAAATAGAATGAAGGGGCCAGGTGCAGTGGCTCACGCCTGTAATCCCAGCACTTTTGGAAGCCGAGATAGGCGGATCTCCTGAGTTCAGGAGTTCAAAACCAGCCTGGCCAACATGGCAAAACCCCATCTCTACTAAAAATACAAAAATTAGCCAGGTGGAGTGGTGGGCACCTGTAATCCCAGTTACTTGGAAGGCTGAGGCAGGAGAATCGCTTGAACCCAGGAGGCAGAGGTTGCAGTGAGCTGAGATCATGCCATTGCACTCCAGCCTGGGTGACAGAGGAAGACTTCATCTCAAAAAAAAAAAAAAAAAAAAAGAATGAAGGACAAAATCCATATAATCATTTCCATTATGCTAAAAAAGTATTTGATAAAATTTAATATTCTTTAATAATAAACCCTTTGAAAACTGGGTATGGAATGAACATATCTCACCATAATAAAAGTCATATATGACAGACCCCCAGCTAGTATCATACTAAGTGGGGAAAAACTAAAAGCCTTTCCTCTAAAATCTGGAAGATGACAAGAATATCCACTTTTACCACTGTTATTCAACATAATTCTGAAATTCCTATCTGGAGCAATCAGACAAGAGAAAGCAATAAAAGGCATCCCAGTTGGAAAAGAAGTCAAATTATTGTTTTTGCCAGTGATATAATCTTATATTTGGAAAAACGTAAAGACTCCTCTGATAGGGTTTGAATGTGTGTCCCCTCCCAAATGTAATTCTCAATGTTGGAGGTGGGCCAGGTGAAAGGTGATTTAACCATTGGGGTGGATTACTCATAAATGGCTTAGCACCATCCCACTTGGTACTATCTTCATGATAGTGAGTGAGTTCCCATAAGACCTGGTTATTTAAAAGTGTGTAACAACTCGCCCTTCTGTTTTTTTGCTCCTGCTTTTTGCCCTATGATGTGCAAGATTCTGCTTCAACTTTTGCCATGACTGTAAACTTCCAGAGGCCTTCCCAGAAGTGCATACCAGTGCTGTGTCTTCTCTACAGCCTGTAGAATCATGAGCCACTTAAACCTCCTTTTTAAAAAATAAATTACCCAGTCTCAGGTATTTATAGTGATGGGAAAAAAGCTTAATACAGAAAATTGGCACAAAGGAGTGGAAAATTGTTATAAGAATACCTGAAAATGTGGAATCAGCTTTGTAATTGGGTAAACAGGCAGAGGTTGGAAGAGTTTGTAGGATTCAGAAGAAGACAGAAAAATGAGGGAAAGTTGAGATTTTCTTAACTTTGAATGGCTTTGATGAAAATGCTGGTAGTGATCTGGACGGTGAAGGCTGAGCTGAGGAGGTCTCAGATGAAAATTAGAAACTTATTAGGATCGAAGCAAAGGTCATTCATGTTGTCTTAGCAAAGTGGTTGGCTGAATTTCTGTCATGCCCTAGGGATATATAAAAGTTTGAATTTGAAAGTGATGATTTAGGGTTTCTGTTGAAAAAATGTCTAAGCACTAAAGCATTGAAGATGTGGCCTGGCTGCTTCTAACAACCTATGCTCACATGTTGGAGCAAAAAAAAGTAAGTTGTAATTTATTTTTACTTGCAAGGGAAGCATAGCGTAAAAGCTTAAAAACTTTGCAGCCTAGTCATGTGGCAGAAAAATAAAAAGCTTTTACAAGAGAGGAACTCGAGCAGGCTGTGGAGCAATCACTTGTTAGAGATATTTGTATAACTTAAAAAAAAAAAGCAAGTGTTGATAGCCAAGACAATGGGGAAGAGGAATTGAAGGCATTTTAGAAATCTAAAAGGCAGCCCCCCATCACAGAACCTGAGGCCTAAAAGAAGAGAATAGTTTCTGGGATCAGGCCCAGGAACTGCTGCCTTGGGTAGCCTTAGAACATGGCTCCCTGCATCCTATCCTGGCCACTGCTCCAGCTCCAGGTGTAGCACAAATTGGCCCAGTTACAACTCCAGTCACTGCTTCAGAGGGTGCAAGCCATAAGCCTTGGTAGCTTTCATATGGTGTTAGGCCTGTGAGTGTACAAAATGCAAGAGCTGAGACTTGGGAGCCTCCACCTTTACACCTTTAATGTATAAAAAAGCTAGGGTGTGCAGGCAGAAGCATGCTGCAGGGGTGGAGCCCTCATGGAGACCCTCTACTAAAACAATGCAGCGAAGAAATGTAGGGTTACAATCCCCATGTGGGTTCCCCACTGGGGCGTGACCTAGTAGATCTGTGAGGAGAGGATCACTGTCCTCCAGATCCCAGAATGGTAGATCTAGCTACAGCTTGCACTTTGCACCTGGAAAAGCCAGAAGCACACAAAACCAGCCAGAGGCACACAATACCAGCCCATGAGAGCAGCTGTGGGGGCTGAACCATGCAAAGCCACAAGGTCTAAATGTCCCAAGGCATTAGTGTGCCCTGGAAATGCGACATAGAGTCAAAAATAATTATTTTGGAGCCTTAAAATTGAATAACTCCCCTTCTGGGCTTCAGACTTGTATGGGTCCTGTGGCCTCTTTTTTTTAGCTGATATCTTCCTTTTAGAATAGGAGTATTTTACCCAATGCCTATGCCCCATTTGTATCTTGGAAGCACTTAATTTGTTTTTTATTTTACAGGCTTATAGGAAGAATAAACTAGCTTTGTCTTAGATGAGACTTTTGACTTTTGAGTTAAGGCTGAAATGAGTGAAGACTTTGGGGATTATTGGGATGTTATGATTGTATTTTGAAATGTGAGAAGGATATGAGATTTGGAATGGCCAGGGGCAAAATGATATAGTTTAGGTGTGTGTTCCCACCAAAATCTTATATTAAAATGTAATCCTCAATGTTGGAAGTGGGCCTAGTGGGGAGGTGATTGAATCATGAGGGCAGGATTTCCATGAACAGTTTGGCATCATTTCCTTTGGTGCCATTCTCACAATAGTAAGTTTTCATGAGAGCTGGTTATCTACAAGTGTGTAGCACTTCCCCCCTGCCCTCACACTTACCATGTGATGTGCAAGCACTGGATTTATTTTTCACCTTGTCAGTTGTCAGAGGCTTCACCAGAAGCAGAAGCCAGTGCTATGCTTTCTGTACAGCCTGTAGAACCATGAGCCAATTAAACCTATTTCCTTTATAAATTAACCAGTCACCAATTGTTTTTACAGCAATGTGAGAATGGCGTAATATTTCCATCAAAAAACTATTAGAAGTAATAACGAGTAAATTTGCAGAATACAAAATTAATATATACAAATCAGTAGGATTTCTATATGCCAACAGTCAGCAAACTGAGAAAGAATTCAAAAAAGCAATCCTATTTGCAATAGCCACAAATAAAACAAAATGTGTGGGAATTTACCAAAGAAATAAAAGTTCTCAACAATTAAAAATGTAAAACACTGATAAAAGAAATGAAAGAGAAGGCAAAAAAATGGAAAGTTATTTCTATGTTCACAGATTGGAAGAATCAGTATTTTTAAAAATGTCTATACGATCCAAAGCAATCTATACATTTCATGCCATCTCTATCAAAATAACAATGACATTCCTCACAGGAATAGAAAAAAAATCTGAAATATATATGGAACCACAAAACACCATAATAGTCAAAGCTATTCTGAGTATATAAACCAAAACTGGAGGAATCCCATTACATGGTTTTAAATTGTACTGTCAAGCTATAGTAATTTAAACAGCATGACACTAGAATAAAAAGACATAAAGACAAATGGAATGAAATAGAGAACTTAGAAACAAACTCATACAGCTAAACTAATTTTCAACAAAAGTGTCAATAACATACAACAAAAAACAAGACAGTTTCTGTAATAAATAGGGCTGGGAAAACTGGCAAGCCATAGGCAGAAGAATGAAACTAGAACCCTATTTCTTGCCAAATACAAAAATCAAATGAAAATGAATTAAGGACTTAAACCTAACACCTCAAACTATCAAAATTTTACAAGAAAACACTGGGGAAACTCTTTAGGGCATTGGTTTGGGCAAAAATTTCTTAAATAATGCCCCATAAGCACAGACAACCAAAGCAAACATGGACAAATGGAATTACAGCAAGTCAGAAAGCTTTTTTAAAGTGAAGGAAACAATAAACAAAGTGAAGAGAAAACCCACAGAATGGAAGAAAATATTTGTAAATTACCCATCTGAAAAGCAATTAATAGCTACATGATATGGTTAGGCTTTGTGTCCCCACCCAAATCTGATATTGAATTGTAATCCCCAGGTGTTGAGGGAGGGACCTGGTAGAAGGTGATTGGATCATGGGGTTGGTTTCCCCCAGGCTGTTCTTCTGATAATGAGTGAGTTCTCATGAGATCTGATGGTTTTATAAGGGGCTCTTCCCCCTTTGCTTCACATACATGCTCTCTCGCCTGCCATCATGGAAGAGGTGCCTGCTTCCCGTCTGCCATGATTGTAAGTTTCCTGAGGCCTCCCCAGCCATGTGGAACTGTGACTCAGTTAAACCTATTTCCTTTATAAATTACCCAGTCTTGCCAGGCACAGTGGCGCATGACTGTAATCCCAGCACTTTGGGAGGCTGCGGCGGGTGGATCACGAGGTCAGGAGTTCAAGACCAGCCTGGCCAAGATGGTGAAACCCCGTCTCTACTAAAAATACAAAACTTAGCTGGGCATGGTGTCAGGTGCCTGTAATCCCGGCTACTCAAGAGGCTGAGGCAGAGAATTGCTTGAACCCAGGAGGTGGAGGTTGCAGTGAACCGAGATCATACCAGTGCACTCCAGCCTGGGCGACAGAGCAAGACTTCATCTCAATACATAAATAGATAAATAACCCAGTCTCAGTTTTTTTATAGCAGTGCAGAAACAGACTAATACACTACAATATATTGAGTTCAAAACATTCTATAGAAAAAAATATAATCAATTAAAGAGTGGACAAAAATTTAAATGGACATTTATGAAAAGAAGACATACAAATGGCACGTAGGCAAGTGAAAAGGTGCTCCACATTACTGATCATTATAGAAATGCAAATCAAACCCAAAATGAGATATCATTTCACCTCAGTTAAGGTGGCTTTTATCCAGAAGTCAGTCAAAAACAAATGTTGCTAATAGCCAAGATTTGGAAGAAACCTAAATGTCCATCAACAGATGACTGGATAGAGAAAATGTGGTACATATACACAATGGAGTACTATTCAGCTATAAGAAAGAATGAGAGTCTGTCATTTGCAGTAACAGAAATGGAACTGAAAGTCTTTATGTTAAGTGAAATAAGTCAGGCACAGAAAGAAAAATGTCACATGTCCTCACTTATTTGTGGGTGCTAAAATTTGAAATAATTGATGTCATAGAGAGTATAAGGGTGGTTACCAGAGGCTGGGAAGGGCAGTGGGGGAACAGGGGGTTAGTGGGGATGTGAAATGGGTACAAAAAATTGTTAGAAAGAATGAATAAGACAGTATTTGATAGCACAACAGGGTGATTATGGTAAAAAATAATTTAATTATACATTTTATAAAAACTAAAATAGTATAATTGGATTGTTTATAACACAAGCTATAAATGTTTGAGGGGATGGATACCCTGTTTTTTATTATGTATTACTCATTACATGCCTGTATCAAAGTATGTCATGTACCCCCATAAATATATACACCAACTATGTACCCATAAAAATTAATTAAAAATTGGCCGGGCGCGGTGGCTCACGCCTGTAATCCCAGCACTTTGGGAGGCCGAGGCGGGTGGATCACGAGGTCAGGAGATCAAGACCATCCTGGCTAACATGGTGAAACCCCGTCTCTACTAAAAACACAAAAAAATTAGCTGGGCGTGGTGGCGGGCGCCTGTAATCCCAGCTACTGGGAGGCTGAGGCAGGAGAATGGCGTGAACCCAGGAGGCGGAGCTTGCAGTGAGCCGAGATCGTGCCACTGCACTCCAGCCTGGGCAACAGAGCGAGACTCCGTCTCAAAAAAAAAAAAATTAATTAAAAATTACAATTAAAACCAAAGGGAGGAGAGTCTAATGAGGCAGGTGTGACCCATGGCTTGAAGTAGCTTTTCAGGTTAACTTCGGAATGTCCTTATCCAAGAAGAGGGGTCCATTTAGTCAGTAGGGGCTTAGAAATTAATTTTTAGTTTGTAAGTGGAAAAAAGAGAATTTTAAATCCTGAGCCATAGCTCTCAGTCAGTCAGTCCCTGCAGGGAACCCTGTTCTTTACTCTGGAGATAAACACTATTTTTCTTTTCCACTGAATAACACCACATTTCAAAATGAGGGGAAACATCTTGAAACTAAGAAGTATGGCCTTATTAAATTTGATTTGGTTTCGATTGTAATTAATCACATGTGTTCTAGAGTTTGTCCTCAGTCTTCTCCTACTTTAGGCTCATGATCTGTTGAATTTGCTCAGCTCCCTGCTCAACAGCAGGAAATCAGAATTATTTAAAAGCCTCATTGTGGCTGGGAGCAGTAGCTCATGCCTGTAATCCCAGCAATTTGGGAGGCCAAGGTGGGCAGATCACTTGTTGTCAGGGGTTTGAGACCAGCCTGGCCAACAGAGTGAAACCCCATTTCTACTAAAGATACAAAAATTATCTGGGTGTGGTGATTCATATCTGTAATCCCAGCTACTTGGGAGGCTGAGGCAGGAGAATCACTTGAACCTGGGAGGCAGACGTTTCAGTAAGGCAAGATGGTGCACTGCACTCCAGCCTGGGCAGCAGACCAAGACTCTGTCTCAAAATGATAATAATAAAGAAAAATAAAAATCTCATTGTGTTTCAAACAAAATTTCTTTTGCATATCAACGGTGTCAACTTGCATATTAACTATAATCATTTTGTTTACTTTATATCCAATCTTGAGAAATCTTTGAGGACTAATTTCACTCTTTTCTGCCATTTTGGTAAACATACCAAATGCTGTCAAACAAAATGCACAAAATTCCTGAGAAATACGTTTTCTCCTTGAGGAGTAGACTTGCTGTGTTAGAGGAACTCGTGGTTACCAAGCTTCTAGTTTAATAAACATGACTGGAATTCTCTATCTTAATATGAGTAGCTAGGTACTCACAAGGCATCTAGAAGGTTAATACCTATGGTCTGAAAATAGCCATTTTTTTTTACTGGCCACAGATTACAATTGCAGAATATTTATGGCCATACAAGACATCTTCCGCCAAGCCTGAAAAATGTATAAATGTCCTAGGAGTGCAGCATTTTTTCTTAAAGATAATATTAATGAGCTAGCTTAGGTTAATGGGTTAATGGTCATTGTTAAAACCAATAGCCCCGACTTTAGTGAGTACATCTGCACCTTCCAAGTTTAATTATAACTCTTTCTCTTTATAGTTAGAGTACAGACACCAACAAAAGACAATGCATTCCTGCTCTTGTTTTCTGAGGATGTCCAACTCTGTAATGGAGTCATTTCTAATAAACTTGCTTCTTTCACTGTGCTCTCTGACTCACCTCAGATTTTTTACTGCACAAGATCTAAGAATCCTACTTTGTGGTCTGTGTCAGGACCCTCTTTTCTAGCAACATCTTTCAGCAACACCATGAAGGGACACCAAGACAAGACCCCCACTCCAAGGAAAACAATCCACATAGAATCATTCAGCTGGCAAGTGGGCTGTCAGAGTCGCGAAGCCATTCAGGTGGGCAAGAATGATTACCCACTATTACCTAAGTGAGAGGCCCTAGGGTGTAATATTAGGGTGAGAGACTCAGCCCAAAGTAGAGACCTGGGGGTGTCATACTCAGATTAGAGGCCCTGGGGAATATTGAGAAGAATGGATTTGGCTAAACAAGATGTTTGCCACTTTCTCTTTTTGGACCGTCCACCTTGTGCTCTGTGTCCCTCACCTGAGTGCTGTGCATATTGTTGCCTTGCTGCTCACCACCTCCGTTTTGCAGTAGCCTGGAGGCTGCCCCAGGAAAGAGGCCCCAAACCGTTTAGCTTTTACTTTCCTCAGCGATCCTCTGACTTTTAGCCTTGATGTCTTAGAGCTATTGCTGCTACCACTTTTCTAGCTGGCAAAGCTAATAAACTAACATTAGAACAGCACCTACAGGTTTTTGACCCCACACCAAGGGAAGGTGGTCCTAGAAGCTAAAGGGCAGCAGTGGATAATAGGAGAATATTTATGAAAGTGTCAGGCCTTATTGCTAGACTGACCCTCCAGACACAACCCTTAAAGCCTGGCAAACCATAAGCCCAGCTACTTATCTGTCAGAGTCCACAGGTGCTCCCAGCCTTTCTGGCATACACGTTGTATTAGTCTGTTCTCACGCTGCTAATAAAGACATATCTGAGGCTGGGTAATTTATAAAAAAAGAGGTTTAATTGACTCACAGTTGCACATGGTCAGAGAGGCCTCACACTCATGGCAGAAGGCAGGTGAGGAACAAAGTCACATCTCTTACATGGCAGCAGGCAAAAGAGCTTGTGTAGGGAAACTCCCCTTTATAAAACCATCAGCTGTAATCCCAGCACTTTGGGAGGCCAAGGCAGTGGATGACCTGAGGTGAGGAGATTGAGGCCAGCCTGGCCAACATGGTGAAACTCCGTCTATACTAAAAGTACAAAAATTAGACAGTCATGGTGGTGGGCGCCTGTAATCCCAGCTACTCGGGAGGCTGAGACAGGAGAATCGCTTGAACCCAGGAATCAGAGGTTGCAGTGAGCCAAGATCATGATAATGCACTCCAGCCTGAGCAACAGAGCAAGACTCTGCCTCAAAAATAAATAAATAAATAAACCATCAGATCTCATGAGGCTTATTCACTGTCACGAGAACAGCATGGGAAAGACCCATCCCCCAATTCAATTACCTCCCACTGGGCCCCTCCCACGATATATAGGAATTATGGGAGCTACAATTCAAGATAAGATTTGACTGGGGACACAGCCAAAGCATGTCACAGGTTATGAAACAAATTTATTCTAGCAGGCCAGACATAAGAGAGATGATTCCCTTGACCATCCCAAGGAAGAGTGGTTAACAGATGCAAGTTGTTTTATGCATCAGGAAAACAGGAGGGCTAGATATGCTATTATTAGCAGAAGAGAATCAATCAAGGCACAAGCCTTGCTGGCCTCGACCTCAGCTCAAAAAGCTGAGTTAATTGAACTTACTAGGCCCCTGCAGTTGGAAAGGATTTAAAAGTTAACATTTACACTGATTCCAAGTATGACTTTTTAGTGCTTCATGCTTATGCTGCAATTTGGAATGGGTAGGGACTCCTGACCCCCAAGGGCTTTTCCATACAACATCATTCAGATTTTGAGCTTGTTAGAATGCTGCTTTGCTGCCAAAAAGTGACTATAATTAATTGCAGAGGACATCAAAAGAGAGACTGACCGTGTAAAAGGAAATGCCCTTGTAGATGCCGCAGCCAAGGCCCCTGCACTGAAAGGGCCAATGAAGCTTATGGGCGTGCTGGTCAGCATAGGTAGAACTGGGCCAGAATACCCTGAAGAAGAACAGAAATGGGCCAGGGATTGCATTTCAGTCCAGGGCCCCTCGGGCTGAATGATGGAAATAAATTACTAATGCCAAGTACCAGTCACAGGAGTATAACTCAGCACTTTCATGATTCTTTTCACCCTAGAAGGGATTCTTTGTTTCTGTTAATGTCTCATTTGTTCATAGGGGTAAATCTTTTCAAGACACTAAAACAGGTGACTCAGCCCTGTGAGCTCTGTGCCTGACATGACCCAAACAGCCAGCAATTTTCTCCTTCTCCAGTTAAACCTGTCCAAAATTGAGGAACCTATCCAGGTGAGAACTGGCAACTCTAATTTAACCCGATGCCTTTCTGCAGGAGATTCAAATATTTGCTAATGCTTACTGATACCTTCACTGGTTAGATCGAGGCATTCCCCACCCCATCTGAAAAATGTTTACCAGAAGAAACAACTCCTTAGTTTGGGTAATCTAAAAGCCTGCAAAGTGACAATGGCCCATGTTTCACAGCAGGCGTAACCCAACACCTATCCTCAGCTTTAAGAATCCAATATTACCTTCACTCTGTGTGGAGACCACAGTCCTCTGGAAAGGTGAAAGGGCTAATCCTACTCTACAGAAGACTCCAGCTAAATCAGATGCCTGACTATCTCCAACACCGATAGCTTACTGCGGGTTTGAACTGCTCCAAAGTAAAACGTATAATTAAGTCCTGTTGAGTTAACATGTGGAAGGCCTTTCCTAACCACAGATCTCCTAATAGATGAAAGGACGCATCCATTACAAAAATATGTCATCAATCTAGGACAGGTGCAAAGGCACTCTGTGAATAGGGAAACAAGAGTCTTCCCCTCCCACATGGGAGGAAAATTCAGTTTCAGCTCAGCTAGGGATTTAGTCTTACTAAAGATGTGGGAGGAAGTTCTCCAGCTGAGCAGCTTTCCCCAACGTGGAAAGGACCATAGCAAGGACACCTGAGTTCTCCAACAGACGTTCAACGCCAAGGGATTCACAGGTGGGTGCACCTGTGTGGAAGTAAAGCTGTTGCTTATTCTGGGAGCCCAATCGGAGGCTGAGGGAGGTGGGCGCGGGGCTATTTAAGCGTTGGCGGAGGGCGGCTTGGGTCACTGCGCGTCTGCTCTTCCTTCTCGCGCTTCTGCTGCCGCCCTAATCCTACCTTGGCCATGAGGGAGATTGTGCTCACGCAGGCCGGGCAGTACGGGAACCAGATCAGGGCCAAGGTTGGCAGCCGGGGCTCTGAGGGCCCAGCCCGGGCCTGCCGGGTGGCCGGGGAAGATGTTGGCAGTGGCGGGAGCGGTTCCCCTGCATTGCGGCCCCTGGCCTCCCTGCCGGGGATGGTGGAACTGGGTGGCTGGCGAGGCGGCTGGGGTGGACCCCAGGGACAGGGCGGCCTAGGGATGGGGGTGCGGGTGAGGGTGGGGGTGGGAGAGGGGCTGGGGTGCCTCCGTGACTCAGCCCCGGCCTGTCTGGCCCCTCCTGTCTCTTGCAGTTCTGGGAGGTGATCTCTGACGAACATGCCATCGACTCCACTGGCACCTACCACGGGGACAGCCACCTGCAGCTGGAGTGCATCAACGTGTACTACAACGAGGCCAGCGGTGAGACCCCCGTCCTTCCCCCACCGCCCTCCTGGGAACGCGGCTCTCCCCTCGCTCATGCCCTCCCGCCCCACGCAGGTGGCAGGTACGTGCCCCGCACTGTGCTCGTGGATCTGGAGCCGGGCACCATGGACTCTGTGCGCTCGGGGCCCTTCGGGCAGGTCTTCAGGCCAGACAACTTCATCTTCGGTGAGCTGCGGGCGAGGGCTGGGGTGTGGCTCCTTAGCCAGGGCAGCTCAAAATCAAGGAGTGCCCCAAGGTCATCCTGCGGGAACTGTAGTGCCAGGGCCCTGAACACCCTCCTGTCCTCCGAGTCGAGTCGCTCAATCCGCCTCCTAAACGGGCTTCGGGAGGAAGGCCCGGGTGTCTCCTCAAGGTGAGGAGCTACTGATGTAAACTCCCTGCCGGGAGCTGAGCTGGGGCCGTGGCTACTGCCTTTCCTGAGAATGGGCAGGAGCCACCTGCAGCGAGGTCTGTGAGCCCGTCTCAGGTTTGACTCCTGTCTTAATTTCTAACAGGGGAAGCTGCTGTCCTGTAACCCTGGGGGAGGGGGTTTCATTTGCTCCACCTGCAGGGCGAATGGTGCTTTCACCTCACACGTGACACTGGTGCTTTCTGCATTGTGGTGGTGACCACTGATGACCGTATACCTGGCCGTCGAGTGACCGGCTGTACTGTCTTACAGGTCAGTGTGGGGCCGGAAACAACTGGGCCAAGGGACGCTACACAGAAGGCGCGGAGCTGATGGAGTCAGTGATGGACGTTGTCAGAAAGGAGGCTGAGAGCTGTGACTGCCTGCAGGGTTTCCAGCTGACCCACTCCCTGGGTTGGGGGACTGGGTCTGGGATGGGTACCCTTCTGCTCAGTAAGATCCGGGAGGAGTACCCAGACAGGATCATAAACACATTCAGCATCCTGCCCTCGCCCAAGGTGTCAGACACTGTGGTGGAGCCCTACAACGCCACCCTCTCAGTCCACCAGCTCATAGAAAACGCGGATGAGACCTTTTGCATAGATAACGAAGTGCTATATGACATATGTTCCAGGACCCTAAAGCTGCCCACACCCACCTATGGTGACCTGAACCACCTGGTGTCTGCTACCATGAGTGGGGTCACCACGTGCCTGCGCTTCCCAGGCCAGCTGAATGCTGGCCGTGAACATGGCCCCGTTTCCCTGGCTGCATTTCTTCATGCCCGGCTTTGCCCCACTGACCAGCCGGGGCAGCCAGCAGTACCGGGCCTTGACTGTGGCTGAGCTTACCCAGCAGATGTTTGATGCTAAGAACATGAGGGCTGCCTGTGACCCCCGTCACGGCCGCTACCTAACGGCGGCTGCCATTTTCAGGGGTCACATGCCCATGAGGGAGGTGGATGAACAGATGTTCAACATTCAAGATAAGAACAGCAGCTACTTTACTGACTGGTTCCCCGACAACGTAAAAACAGCCGTCTGTGACATCCCACCCCGGGGGCTAAAAATGTCAGCCACCTTCATTGGGAATAATGCGGCCATCCAGGAACTCTTCACGTGTGTCTCAGAGCAGTTGACAGCAATGCTCAGACGCAAGGCCTTCCTCCACTGGTACACGGGCGAGGGCATGGATGAGATGGAATTCACCGAGGCCGAGAGCAACATGAACGACCTGGTGTCTGAATATCAGCAATATCAGGATGCCACGGCCGAGGAGGAGGAGGATGAGGAGTATGCTGAGGAGGAGGTGGCCTAGAACTCTCCTTTTCTAGGTAAAGGGGGGAAGCAGTGTGGATTCTTCACTGTGTTCTGACAGCCATGTGTCACTATGCGCTTGTTCATTTGTGTCTTCACATCTCCTGCTGCTGCATTTTAAAGCACTTTTATAGTGTACAGTTTTGACTAATACAGTGTTCTCACAGCATCTGGCTTCACCTCCATCTTCTTTCCATGGGCCCTCCAGCTACTGCTGCCAGATGCACACAGTTGTTCTGCAAGGCGGAAGCTGTCTGGGTTCATCACATGCCCAGGAACAAGCATTCCAGTGGCTCCAGGAGGGCTCGGCATGGGCTGTGGACATGGCAGGCAGGCTTCACGCGAACTTGGGGATGCCCTGGGCCTTGGGCAGCGACGTGGTGGAAAACCTCTTCCTAAAGACAAGCCTTGGCTTATCCCATGTACCAAACTTCTAGGGGACCAGCTGGCCATGTTTCTGGAACTTTAAAAGGGGTCAGCAACCCTGGTGGACAATGTCCCCAAAGTCCCATCTTGGAGTAGGAATGTGGTCAGACAGCTGGCTCTGAACCAGCAATGAAGGGTGGGCAAGTGGGACCCCAGCCACTCCATCACCACGATGGCCTGGGTGTGTTTGTGTGGCCTCATTCTCTTAATGAGGTGGGCATGGGATATCTGGCAGGGACTAGGCAGGAAGCAAGCCCAGTGTCTAACATGCACTGAACCCCTATGTAGAAGGGGATTACGTCCTGGGGGCTGTAGATGTGGTTGCTGGGCCTGTGACATGCACTGAACCCCTGTGTAGAAGGGGATTATGTCCTGGGGGTGGTAGATGTGGTTGCTGGGCCTGTGACATGCACTGAACCCTATGTAGAAGGGGATTACGTCCTGGGGGTCGTAGATGGTGGTTGCTGGGCCTGTGACATGCACTGAACCCCTATGTAGAAGGAGATTATGTCCTGGGGGTGGTAGATGTGGTTGCTGGGCCTGTGACATGCACTGAACCCCTATGTAGAAGGGGATTAGGTCCTGGGGGTGGTAGATGTGGTTGCTGGGCCTGTGACATGCACTGAACCCCTATGTAGAAGGGGATTAGGTCCTGGGGGTGGTAGATGTGGTTGCTGGGCCTCTGTGCACAGGGCAGTCTCTCCAAAGGCACAGATGGGGTTTCTGAACAGGACCTGGGGAGACAGGCAGGCGCTCACAAAGGCTGCTTCCCCCAACTGGCAACCAGTGAGAAAAACGCCTGAGTGGAGGTCTGACCTGCCCCAGTCTGGAGGACTGATGCTCTCTGGAAAGGTGGCTAATGAGTACTGTCTGCTGTCTCCCTGTCCCCCACTCCAAAACTTCAGGGCAAAAATAATCCAAGATTGCCAGGATGATCCTGGTGAGGGTGGCACCTTTGGGTACAGGCCCTTCAGCCTGGCAGGGTCTCCTCCCCAGGCTTCTCGGGGAGCCTGGACTGCAAAGCCTGCTTTGGGGAAGCTGTCAAATGAGAGATGTGTGTGTGAGCTGTGTGCTGGGCAGCAAGCACGGACAGTGTTCTTCTCCCTGGCTTTTGTAGAACTTGTCCATGGCCTGTGTGATGGTCTCTTGGTAATTCCCACCCTACCCCCATCACACAGATAACATGAAGCCAGCATAGCCTGGGTGTGGGCAGATGTACAGGTTCTACTCCAGGTCCCCTGGGAATGCCCACCTGCCTCCGATGTGTCAGGGAGAACAGGTGAGGCCCCTTCTTGTTCTCTGAATGTTGTCAATGGTCTATTGCAGCCAAATGGGAAGAGGCAGGCAGGAGAGTGTCTCATCTCGAACGAAGTGGCTCCTGGAAGCAGCTGGGAGGTGGGAGAGGTCCCCCATACTCCCCCAACCTGTTCTAGGAGCAGGAAAAGGGGCCTCTGTGACAGCCCTCCTCAGTGGCTCTCACTGTCTGAGGGGTGTCCTTGCCCAACCCAGGTGCACACCCATCTGAGATGGTCTTGCATGGACCTGGTTGGGAAGGTTCAGCTGCAGCAACCACTGGAACCTGCCCACACCTGGTGTCTCCACTCACGTGTGGGGCTAGATGTTCCTCCCTCCTGTAGTGGCACAGCCAGACTGGCAGAGGGGGCAAGCACCGCTGGAGTTCCCACCTGGGTCTGAGGGGGGGGGGGGGTCAGGCTTGGTGACCATGTATTTCCCAATTACCTGGTTCCATATGGGGGCTTCATGGACAGGAGTGGTGCTTTTCCATGCCTTTTTTCCACGTGCCAGCTACAGGCCCAGGTTTCCCGAGTTTCTGGAGCCCCTCTTCCAGCCTGGCAAGCATGGCGTGTTGTAGGGGAAGGACATCAAGCCTACAGGCAGCAGAGTGTGTTCTCTACCCCTGGAGGCCCCTGGTTGTTTACCTCTTTGGGTGAGAGTCGGCTTAGGATCTCAACATTCTTGTAGGACTTCAGAACTGCACAGACAGGGGCCCAGGAGGGAACAGGGGCTGGGACTGGCAGCTAACCAGAGTGGTGGGGGTTGTAGGGCTCAGTTTGGTCTTGCAGGGAATTCAGGGAGGCTTGGATTTGCTGAAACTCTAGATGAGCTTGGGCTTGGATATGGAAACAGCATAGAGCAGGGGCCCTTCTGCATGCTTGACTCTGAGTAGTTGCACCTTGGTGCATCCATAGGTGTTCCCCACCTGGAGTACAGCTGTGGATAGAAGCAGGGAAAGCTGTGGAGGGAAGAGGAGGAGGAGGGAGTCTCAGGGCAGCCCCAGCATCCAGGCAGGGCCTCTGCAAGTGAGATGCAGATCCAGCCTGTTGGGCACTTAGCAGCTGCTTGGTCAGCTGCAGATCACCTGACCTCTGTTCACCAGTAAATGGGGGTTGCAGCAGCACTTACCTTCTGGGACTCCTGCAGATTGAAGGGGCAGCACACACCACGTGCTGAGAAAGCGCCAAACTCAAGCAAGCTTCTCCAAGAGCACCACATCAGATTAACACCCAACCTCTACAGGACACCATCAAATCTCCCCACCCCTCATTCCAACGGAAGAAAAGGGAGTCTCTGTCCTTGGGGAGCAAGCACAGGCCTATCTATGCAGTGGGCATGTGGCCCAGGTGGGGAAAAGGCCCTTGGATATGTGCTGGTTTCACCAACCATCTGTGGGTTGGGTTTGGCCTGGACCCCTGTACCCCAGGAGGCCGGCAGACCCCTGCATGGGAGAGGACTGGGAGGTGGGTGGGAGGGCTGAGCTTTGAGGGAAGCCATTATTTGGCCTCACGGGAAGTGGCGCAGGTGGTTGTTGGTGGCTCAGTTTTGCAGGACCTGGGTCATCAGCCAAGGAGTGAAAATTGCCTTTTTATGAGAAATTGCTAAAACTGATGCAAGCTCATAGTTGAAAAGGTGAGTAATGCTGACAGTTGGCTTCACCTGCCCCTTCCCCACAAGTAACTGGTGTTCAGAGGTGGATTTGGTTCCTTCCCAGCCTTTCCCGTTTGCATGTAGCTGTGTGCATGTACTTTTGTGTGTGTATACACACATGTTCCCTGGAGGGGTTACTTTTATTTTTTTAGGGAGGGGATAACTAGTGAGGCAGCCTGACACTTGCTGATCTTGCCTTTTAAGTGTGGAGTCCTCTATGGAGTGGGATTGGGTACTTACTAGCTGGCCTCTGCCAGCTGTTTGGCTGCCCCAGTTTCTGCCCTTCACAGACATGCTGGCCACCTGGTGTGACATTCAGTGGCCTTGTTTGCAGCTAGTGTGATGAGACAAGTGGATCAGGTACATTATAAACTGAAAAAGCACACAACATTGCAGAGGGAAAGGATAAATGACCATGGGTGTCCTGCTCTGCTGAAGTCCACATCACATGACTGAGATGACAAACATTTTTTCACCTAACATTTGGGCCCTGAGAAATGGCATCTATGTTTTACTTTTTATTTATGACAGAGTTAGAAGAAATACTACCAGGCTTTCTTTTCCATTATCCCCAACTCCCACTTTACCCCCTCAAGTTTACCTACCTCAGAGAGAAAGCGGAGCTTGCCTGGTTAATGACAGCCTGAAATTATTTGAGCCAGGTCACTGTGTAAAGGCCATACTGCTTCTGTCTCCTTGTGCATCACTTGCGCAGCTCAGATATTTCATGGCTCCCCGTATACAGGTAGCTGTGTTACCCTCCTAGCTGCTTTCTTGGTTTGATATATGCCTGGGAGCATGTGAGAGCACTTAAGGTCTAGGCTCATGGGAGGACTGTTCTGCCCACTCCAGCTCAGCCTGCATGCACGCCTTCCTCCAACTGATTCCAGAGTAGGGGATGGGAGGTCTCACATTGACCTCAAGTTTATGTGACTTTTTCCACCTCTGCTTTCCCAGACAGCCCTTGCTGTGGGACTTGTAAGGAGATTTGTGAAGTCAGTATCTACTTTTCTTGTGTGGGTGTTTATAAATTACTCCCCTGGAGGGGAATAAATGTTGGAGGTACTCCAAACCCCTAACATATAAACATCTAAGCCTGGCCCTTTTTTGGTGGTAAAATATATACAACATAAAACTTACCATTTTAACCATGTTTAAACGTACAGTTGAGTGGTCCAATATAATGTGTTGTACAACCATCTCCTTTATCCATATCTACAACTTCTTTTTCATCCTAAACTGAAACACCAAACCCATAAATAAGTCTTCGAATAGAAGACTGATGCATTTGACTCCATAAAAATTAAAACTTTATAGGCAAGAAAAATGCCTCAAAGTCAAAAGTCAACAGACTGGGGAAACAGATCTGCAACATACATGACAGACAAAAAGCTAATTTGGGTAATATATATGTATATGTATAGCTATATAGCTATCCTACATTATTAAAAGACCAACAGCCAAATTGAAAAATGGACAAGGGATGTAAAGAAACAGTTCAAAGAAACATGTAGATTTTTAAATATTTGCTAATTTTTTTACTGTGGTAAAATATGTATAAGAGAAAATTTAAGTACATTAAGTATAAATACATTGTTGTGCAACTGTCACCACTATCCATTCCAAACCCGTGTTATCATCCCAAAGTGAAACTCTGTATCCACGGAACAATAGCTGCCCTTTCCCTTCCCCCCATCCCCTGGAAACCACATCCTACTTTCTGTGTCTATGAATTTAACTGCTCTAGGTACACTATAAAAGTGGAAAGCATGGAGTATTTGCATTTTTTTGTTTTAATGTTTTCAAGGTTTATGTTGTAGCATGTATTAGAATTTCTTTTCTTTTTAAGGCTGAATAATATATCATTGTGTGTATTGATCATATTTGCTTATCCATTCATCTGTAGATGGACATTTGGGCTTTTTCTACCCTTTGGCTCTTGTGAATGCTGCTATAAACATGGGTGTGCAAATTCCCACTTTCAGTTTTTTGGGGTATATACCCAGATGTGGGATTACTGGATCATATGGTGATTACTGTTTTCCACAGTGGCTGTGCCATCTTACTTTCCCACCAGCAGTGTGCAGGAGTCCTGACTTCTCCACATCAGCATTTGCTGTTCTCTGGGGCTTTGTTGTTTTTCTTTGCTGGTGGGGTTTTTTGGATGGCAGCTATGCTTACATGTGTTAGTTGGTATTGCATTGTGGTTTGGATTTACATTTTTCTCATGATTAGTGATGCTGAGCACCTTATACTGTGCTTACTGGTCATTTGCATATCTTCTTTAGAGAAATGTGTATTTTAAAACCTTTGCTCATGTTTAAATTTGATTGTTTTGTTGTTGTTGCTGAGGTCTTTATATAGCCTGGATATTAATTACTTATCAAATACATAATGTGTGAATATTTTCTTTCCCTTCATGAATTTATTTTCAATCTATTGATTGTATCTTCAGATACATAACAGCTTGTCACTTTAAGTTCTTTTTACGTATTTTTGTTGTTGTTGTCTGTGCTTTCACTGTCATATCCAAGAAATTATTGCCAGATTCTATGTTATGAAACATTTTTCCTATGTTTCTTCTAAGGGTTTTATAGTTTTAGCTCTTACAATTAGATGTTTAGTCCATTTTAAATTAAGTTTTTTATATGGTGTAAAGTAAGGCTCCAACTGTATTGTTTTCCATGTAAATATTCATTCTTAACACCGTTTAAAAATATACTGTCTTTTCCCCATAGTTTTGACTCCCTTGTTAAAAATCATGACTGTGTTTTTTGGTTCTTTATTTCTATTGCATTGGTCTTTATGTCTGTCTCTATGGTGGTACAGCATTGTTTTGGGTACTGAAGCATTGCAGTAAGTTTGAAACCAGGAGGTGTTAGTCCTCTAACTTTGTTAGTTTTTAAGATTGATTTGGCTACTTGGGGTTTTTTGAGATTTCATCTGAATTTTAGAATAGGTTTTTGTATTTTTGCAAATATTAGAATCTTTATAGTGATTTTATTGAATCTGTAGATGACTATTGATAACAATGGCATCTTGACGAGGTTTTGTTTTCCAGTCCATAAACACATGATGTCTTTTCATTTATTTGTGTCATCTTTAATACTTTCCTGCAATGTTTATAGTTTTGCTGTACAGGTTTCTCATTTCCTTGGTTAAATTGGTTTCTAAGTATTTTATTCTTTTGATGCTATCATAAATGATACTGTTGTCTTGATTTCTTCTTCAGATAGTTTGTTATTGTAGAAATACAACCGATTTTTGTGTGTTGATTTTGTATCCTGCAGTTTTGCTGAATGTTATTTATTGCATCTGATAGTTTATCTCACAGAAACTAAAAGATTTTTAATATATAAGGTTATGTCATCTGCGAACAGAAAATTTTACTTTTTTAAAAATTGGAATATCTTTTATTATTTTACTTGCCTTATTGTTTTAACTAACTAGAACCTTCAGTACTATATTAAATAGAAGTAGTAAAAGCAGGCATCCTTGATTTTGCTCTTAGGGTAAAAGCTTTCAGTCTTTCATTATAATGTTAGCTGTGTGTTTTTTTAAATATAATCTTATGTTAAGGTGTTTTATTCCTTTTTATAGCTTATTAAGTATATTTTATCATGAATGTGGGTTAAATTTTGACAAATGCTTTTTCTTCTTTGATTAAGATGATCACATGAGGTTTTTTTCCTTCTTTATGTTAATGTGATATTATGCTGATTTTCATGTGTTGGAACATACTTTTATTTCAGGAGTCAATTATACTCTTCATAGTGTATAATCCTTTTAATGTACTGCTAAATTTGAATTGCTGCTATTTTGTTGAGGATTTTTGCATCAGCATTTGGAAGGGATGTTTGTCTGTAGTTTTCTTATGGTGCCTTTGTCTGACTTGGTGTCGGGGTAATACTGTCCTCATAGAATAAGTTAGAAAATGTTACCTCCTCTTCAACGTTTTGAAAAAGTTTGAGAAAAACTGATGTTAATTCTGCTTTAAACATTGGGTAGAATTCAACAGTGAAGCCATCTTGTCCAGGCTTTTCTTTGTTGCTGGGTTTTTGATTACTGATGTCATCTTCTTGGCGAATCTCCTTGCTGAATAGGTTTATTCAACTTTTCTGATTCAGTCTTAGTAGGTTTTTTGTTTCTAGGAATTTGCTCATTTTATTTAGGTTATTCAATTTTTTAGTGTATAGTTCCTTATGGTACTCGCGTACATCCTTTTTTTACTCCAAAAATTTGTTAGTAATGTACCCATTTTATTTTTGAGTTTAGTAATTTGAGTATTCCCTTTTTTTCCTTAGTCAATCTAGATAAAATTTTGTCAATTTTGATCTTTTTCAGAGAACAAACTTGGTTTTGTTGATTTTTGATATTGTTTTTCTGTTCTCTATTTCACTTATTTCCACTGCTATCTTTATCATTTTTAAAATTTTGCTAGCTTTTAGTTGTCCCTCTTTTAGTTGTCCCTCTTTTTCCCTCTGTTTTTAGTTCCTTAGGAGTAAAGTTGTTGATTCAGTATCTTATTTTTTATTATCATTTATAGCTATAAATTTTTCCCTTATGGTACTGTTTTTGATGTATCTCTTAACTTTCGGTATTTCATATTTTTAATTTGTCTCTAGATATTTTCTGTTTTCTCTTGTGATTTCTTTTACCCATCCTTGAGTGTTTAATACCTATATTTTTAGACATAAAATGTGAAACCTACAAAATTTTCTTGATTTGTTACAGTTTTATTTGTTGTAAGTTTTTATTTAAGAATTAAATGTGTGTATCAACATTTGTTATGTTCTCATAAACTTTGTAATACATGGAGATTCCTGGTCCACATATATAAGCCTCTACGTGAATATTATTTTGAAGCATTTAATTTTCTGTTTTAAGATTTCAAAGGTCTAAATGAAATTGAGATTTTGGTTTCTGAGATGAAATCATGGTAGGTGACTGATAAATGCTTAAAAATTAGCCAAAACTTAAAATTAAGTTAAAGTTTACCTTCAAGATTCAACCTGAATGAGTTGCCCTGTATTGCTGGTAATAAAAAATAAGTCTTTAATGGTATAAAAGCAAATTTCAGAGAATGTTTTTTTTTCCCCATTGACATCTAAATTAAAAGCTGTAAAAAAATTTTGATTGCTTTATGCATTTTTTACTTTAGAATTCCAAATTTTTCTGGTTAAAATTTTTCCAAATAGATTCCTGTGTATTTGAAAGACAAATACTTTTTCAGTTGAAATGCTTAAGCAGTTAAATAAAGCCATGAAACTTTCTTGAACTTGTGGGAATCCATGAGAAAATCTGACATTATGTTCTATTCTCTTGGAAGGTAGAAATATCGTTTGACTTCTGTTTTGCTGACAAGAAATGTGGTCCTGAGCAAGGCTACCTGGGACAATGACCTCACACATGGAAAACGCTGGAGCCCATCTGTTTCCAATCTGCTGTTTTCCAAAAATTAAGGAAGTTCAGTTTTCCCTTTGATACTCTCTGTTTCTACCAACCCCAACGCCAGGGCTGTCCTGCTTCTACAAGTGACAATGACAAATATAGGCCTGAAGGAAGATGAGCTGATGGCATTCCCAGCTTACTACCACTCCTTGGGGGCCTTATCTCACATACGTGGATTCAATTCATAGACTCAGCTGGGTGAGGATCTGTTGTTCAGTTACATTAGAAGTGACTGCTTAAGACTCTGGTGTGTGGTGAAATGAGGCAGAATTTTCTCAATGGCGTGTTGGGAGAAGTTTCTCCTCATAATTATCATCTTACTATCACTAAATCATAGCTAAAATAAGGAAATTATTCAAGAAGAAATAGAAATGTAATCTTATGAAGACATAAATTTAGAGATTTGTGGAAAGCCCTTCATAATTTCATGGTGTTCTCTTTCAGCTGGGATTATAGTTGATATTTCATTATAATATATTAGCTGTTCTAGACTTTATGCATTTATATAAAGTTTTCTTTGTTGTACTTTAAGTTCTGGGATACATGGGCAGAGCATGCAGGTTTGTTCCATAGGTATACACTTGCCATGGTGGTTTGCTGCACCCATCAACCTGTCATCTACATTAGGTATTTCTCCTAATGCTATTCCTCCCCCAGCCTTCCACCCCGACAGGCCCCAGTGTGTGATGTTCCCCTCCCTGTGTCCATGTGTTCTCATTGTTCAACTCCCACTTATGAGTGAGAACATGCAGTGTTTGGTTTTCTTTTCTTCTTTTTCTTTTTCTTTCTTTTTTTTTTTGAGACAAAATTTCACTCTTGTTGCCCAGGTTGGAGTGCAATGGCATGATCTTGGGTTACCGCAACCTCTGCCTCCCGGGTTCAAGTGACTCTCCTGCCTCAGCCTCCCAAGTAGCTAGGATTACAGGCATGTGCCAACATGCCTGGCTAATTGTGTGTATTTTTAGTAGAGACGGGGTTTCTCCATGTTGGTCAGGCTGGTCTCAAACTCCTCACCTCAGGTGATCTGGCCACCTCGGCCTCCCAAAATTCTGAGACTGCAGGCATGAGCCACTGCTCCTGGCCTGGTTTTCTTTTCTTGTGTTAGTTTGCTGAGAATGATGGTTTCCAGCTTCATCCATGTCCCTGGAAAGGACATAAATGTGTAGTATTCCATGGTGTATATGTGCCACATTTTCTTTATCCACTTTATCACTGATGGGAATTTGGGTTGGTTCCAAGTCTTTGCTATTGTGAACAGTGCTGAAATAAACATACAGTGCATGTGTCTGTATAGTATAATAATTTATAATGCTTTGGGTATATACCCCGTAATGGGATTGCTGAACCTTGAGGAATTGTCACACTGTCTTCCATAATGACTGAACTAATTTACACTCCTACCAACAGTGTAAAAGCATTCCTATTTCTCCACAGCCTCATCAGCATCTGTTGTTTCCTGACTTTTTAATAATCGCCATTCTAACTGGTGTGAGATGGTATCTCACTGTGGTTTTGATTTGCATTTATCTAAAGACCAGTGATGATGAGCTTTTTTCATATGTTTGTTGGCCGCATAAATGTGTTCTTTTGAGAAGTGTCTGTTCATTTCCTTTGCCCACTTTTTGATGGGGTTGTTTTTTTTCTTGTAAATTTGTTTAAGTTCTTTGTAGATTCTGGATATTAGCCCTTTGTCAGACAGATTGCAAAAATTTTCTCCCAATCTGTAGGTTGTCTGTTCACTCTGATGAGTTTATTTTGCTGTGCAGAAGCTCTTTAGTTTAATTAGATCCCATTTGTCAATTTTGGCTTTTGTTCCCATTGCTTTTGGTGTTTTAGTCATAAAGTCTTTGACCATGCCTATGTCCTGAATGGTATTGCCTAGGTTTTCTTCCAGGGTTTTTATGGTTTTAGGTCTTACGTTTAAGTCTTTATTCCATCTTGAGTTATTTTTTTGTATAAGGTATAAGGAAGATGTCCAGTTTCAGTTTTCTGCATATGGCTAGCCAGTTTTTCCAACATGATTTATTAAATAAGGAATCCTTTCCCCATCGCTTGTGTTTGTCAAAGAAGCAGTCTGGCTGCCCTTTGGCAGAGCAGGTGTGCTGTGGTGACTGCCAGGAGTCTCCAGAGCCAGCAGGCTGGAAAGGCTCAGTTGGCTGAACTGGGGAGACAGCAGCTACCCCTCTCCCTGGGGACTTCATCCCAGGGAGAAATCAGAGTTCTGTCCATAGAACTCTGGCTGGAGTTGCTAAAATTCCGATGGGGAGGCCCTGTTCGGTGAGGAGGGATGGATTTCAGTCTCACTTAAAGAAGCAACCTGGCCATGATCAGTCACAGCAGCTGTGCTGTGTTATGGGGGACTCCTCCTGGTCCCTGGTGCCAGCAGGCTAGAGCGGCCAACTCAAACCACAGATAGAGTGGCTGCCCTCCCCCGGGAACTCGGTCCATCTCCGGCTGTCTCCAGCCTGCTGCCGCTGGCCTGCTGGAATTCCAAGCCAATGGGACTTGTGAGGTGCTGTGGGAGTGGGGCCTCAGAATGATGTCACTTGGCTCCCTGGATTCAGCCCCCTTCCTAGGGGAATGCACGGATGTATCTCCCGCTTTGCTGGAATTCTCGGGGCAGAGGATGCAAAACTCCTGGGCTTTCACGCATGCCCCAGTGAGCCAGCGAGCATTCCGCCCAGACTCCACACAGCTCTGTGCTTCAGACCCAAGGCCATGGCTGAGCTCACCAGGGGACCTCCTGATCTGCAGGTTGCAAAGATCCGTGGGAGAAGCATGGTTTCCCGGGCAGAGTCGCACAATCCTTCATTGCCTCCCTTGGCTGCGAGTGGGGTCGCCCCTAGCTCCGTGCCACACCTGGGTGGGCCATCGCCCCACTTGCTTTTCCTCACTCCCTGTGGGTCGAGCTGTCTGGCTAGTCAGTCCCAATGCAAGAACCTGGATACCTCAACTGAAGGTGCAGAATTCACTCGCAGTTTTCACTGCTCTCCGTGAGAGCCGCAGGCCACAGCTGCTTCTAATAGGCCAGCTTGGCCCCATCTAAAGTGTGATTTCTTAATACATGAGATGTTTTAAATACGTAACAATATTTATCACAAATAATATTTTGTCTCAATGTGATATAAAAATTGCTAATAAATCAATTCTTTTTTGGTTACCACAAAGCTATCTGGAAATGTAACATCTGCCATTTAGAAAATTTTTGTAGAGTTAATAGAACTTTACCTGAAGGGAGGCTGGCAATATGCATCATGATTTCAAATATTGTATTAATTGTTTTGTAATTTTGTGTTTTTTAAAACGAATTAAATTGGTTGTATATTACTTTAGGTAGCACTATTTGGTGATGAGAGAATAATAATTTGCAAAATATAAGAGTTCCTTATTATAAAAATGTCCTCTGTTTTATATTACTACCACTTCCTCTGAAAGTTTAAAATTGTAATTTTCTAATTAAAATATATATTCACAAATGTGACTTGTAAATGTTAATATTTACAATTTTAGGGTTTTTTTTTTTTTTTGCATTTGGTAGGGATAGGGTTTTCTGGTGTCTATGCTTCTTCAAAATAAAAGGTAGAGAGAATGGAATCAGGAAAGGTTAAAACACAAAGGAACACAATGATGATGATAGAGATTATTCATTTGCGGCTGGCCAGGGCCTAAAAATATCAAGAAGAAACATGATCAATAGAAAACCTGCATGTCCTTGAACATTATAGAATTTTTAATTTCTCTTAAAATTATTCATGATAAAAATCTCTGTACTTTGCACATTTAAGAGAGATAAAGTCAGAGGGCAGGGGCCTCCCTGATCCTGATAAGAGCACCCAAAGCACAAAGGATGTGTCTTTATCTCCTCCCAACTCCACGGTGGAAACAGTTGCTCTGGTTATCTTATCGCAGTGATGCACAGAGACATGATGGTCAAACAGCTTGCACACTTTAAAAAAGAAATGTTGGCTGGGCGCGGTGGCTCACATCTGTAATCCCAGCACTTTGGGAGGCCGAGCCGGTGGATCACGAGGTCAGGAGTTTAAGACCAGCCTAGTCAAGATGGTGAAACCCCGTCTCTACTAAAAATACAAAAATTAGCCAGGCACGATGGCAGGAACCTGTAATCCCAGTTACTTGGGAGGCTGAGGCAGAGGAATCGCTTGAACCAGGGTGGTGGAGGTTGCAGTGAGCCGAGATCTAGCCACAGCATTCCAGCCTGGGCGATAGAGTGAGACTCTGTTTAAAAAAAAAAAAAAAAAAAAGTTATATTATGTTGAGATTAAAAAAAATAAATGACATGATTTGTCTACAGATCTTTATTACTCTACCTCATTTACATTAAATTTATGAACAACTTAAATAATAACACACAGGGCTTTTATTATTATTATTGTGATAATTTCTTTGTCAACATTATTTTTACCATATTGTATAAACAGCATTGTAAGACCTGTGACTGGTCATTGACAATATATACAATATGTGTATATTTGTACACAGGAGCTAGCTCTGTCATTCTTGCTGGAGTGCAGTGGCACAATCACAGATCACTCCAGATTCAAACACCTAAGGTCAAGCCATTCTCCCACCTCATCCTCCCTAGTGGCTGGGACTACAGGCATATGCCGCCACAGTCGGCTGGTTTAAAAAGAAATTGTAGAGACAGGGTCTTGCTATGTTGCCCAGGCTAGTGTTGAGCTCCTGGCCTCAAGTGATCCTCCAACACTGGCCTCCCAAAGTGCTGGGATTACAGGTTTGAGCCACCATGCCCTGCCTGCTCATATATTCTTCAATAATGAGATAAGAAAAACCTATCACCAGGCAGGATTTTTAGAGGTTTCCAAAACTGGAACATATGACTTGTGATCAAGCCCTTCCACTGTTTTCTGTCTTTTATGTCTGCAACAACAGTTCTGCTACTGTTTTCCTCAACCAGCTAAGAATTAAACGTCTCGAGATCATAAATGTCTATGTTTGTAAACATCGTGATTCTGCCTGTACCCTGCATTAAATTAAATTGTCAGAGAAATTGAGATGTATTTTAGTTATTTGGTTATTATCTTATAATTATTCTTTTGGCATTTCTGCATTTCACAAGGTTCTTTTCATGGAAATATCTAGTTAGAAAGAATAATACTTTTCTAAAATTGTGAGCTCAGTTTCTCAGGTTGCCAACTATTGCCACTGCACTAACCAACCTTCCTTCATCTGTCACATGAAACTCTCATAATCACTTTATGTTGTTGATAACCAGTCACAGGTCTTACAGTGCCATTTATAGAATATGATCAAAGTGTTGACTAAGAAATTATCAATATAATAATAAAACAGCCCAGTATTTTATTATATAAGTTGTATATATATTTAATTTAAGCCAGAGTACAAAGATCTGTAGACAAATCGTGCCATTTAAAAAAAATCTCAACAAATTTGACATTATTATGAAGATGAAGAAACAGATTTATCAAGCTCTCTTTTCTTTATTTTTTATTATACTCTCTTTTATTATTTATGCTCTTTTATTATACTCACGTCCTCAGGTGCAGGTGCCGGGCCCTCCTCCAACAGTGATCTCCGGCTCCCTCCCTGCTCAGGGGCCACTCTGCTCTGATACGGGCTCTGATGCCGGCCTGCAGCTCCCCTGCTCTTGGTTTCTGCCTGGTGTCACCTTCTTCCACGACACCCAGTCCCAGGATGACTTGACGCCCAGGGAGATCTGTCGCCTCTCCGCAGAGACCACGTGTGTTCACCCTCGGCAGCAACACGCTGCTCCTTCCTCAAGGCGTCCTAAGGCATTGTGCATTTTCACCATTTCTGGGATGTAAAGAAGGAGGAATATTTGTCAGATAGAGAGAATACCGGTTCAGATGGTTGGTGGCTCAGATAGAGGTGGGGTTTGTTCCAGCCAGCAGCCCATCCTGAGAACCAGGCTGGAAGAAACACCCTTCCCTGTGGCACCACAACACCTACACCGAGGTGTCTGTGCTGTCTGGAAAGCACAGCAGGTCTCCCCAGTGCTGGGGTCATCCGGAGAGCCAAGCACCTTCCAGGGGGGCCTCGAAGTGGGGGCGCAGGCCCCCCAGGGTGCCCAGGCCAGACCGCCTCCTCTCAGGTGGTTCAGCAAGAGCTTCCTTCTGCCTCAGATCCTTCCAGGCTGTGGACTTTCTTTTCTTATGATTCTTTTCTGACTTCACCTTACGTTACTCCTCTCCATACCTAGATGGTAAGCCCGGTGAGGGCAGGGACCCAGCCTCCCTCATTTGCAAAGCAACCACAGTCCCTGCCTTTGAGCTGGGCCGCGGGTGCCAAGCTGGAGAGCATTTCACCCTCTCCCACTGCTGCTGAAACAGAAACCACAAATTTAGTGGTTTAAAATAGCACAGATTTCTTCTCTTGCAGAGCTGGAGGTCAGAAGTCCGAAATGAGTTTCACTGAGCCAAAGCCAGGGAGTCAGTGGGGCTGGTCCCTCTGGAGGCTGCAGAACACCTGCTCTGCACCTCCTCCGACCTCTGCAGCTACTCAGCACCCAGGACAGCTGTGCAGCCTCTGCTGTGTCTGAGCTGCTGTTGTTCCATGGCCCTCTCTGTGAGCTTGCTGCCTCCCTCTCATAAGGGCCCTCTCATAAGTCGTCTGGATGACCCAGAACAACCTCCCAATCTCTAGACACTTATCCCGACTCCATCCATAGAGTGCCTGTTGCATGTAAGGTAATGTGCCCACGGGTTCGTGGGATTAGGATGTGCACACCTTTGGGGGCCTGATGTAGCTGACCATGCCCACATCTGGTGGGAACCCACCTTCAGGGTTTCTTCTCCTTGGACACAGGCTACAGCCCAAGCCAAATGTCCCAAGGCCTGGAGCAGGGCCCCCCTCCCCCACTTTCCCCAAAGAGGCTGGCGTGGGAACAAAGCCCCTGTGTGGTCAGGAGCTGGGAGGGCAAGACAATAGGACAACAGGACAACAGGACAAGAGGACAACAGAACAACAGGGCAACAGGACAACAGGGCAACAGCCATCCCAGCTGGAGAAGATTCTCAGGGCTGAGGTGGAGTAGGTCGGGCCTCAGCCAGGCTCAGAGTGGACCTGCTGGTCCTCCTGTCACAGGAGGGAGGGGCGGTGGGATGGGAAGAGAGGGCCTTGAGATCAAGCCATGCCCTGCTGAAGCCTGGCAGAGGGGCTGTGCCTCTGGGCAGCTGGTGTGAGCTGTCGTCTCGTGCAGCTGGTCTAGGATGGCGCAGAGGCTCTGCCTTGACCTCCCCCACCCCTGGTGCCGTTTGCCCCTCCACTCCAGGTGAGCACAGCTGGAGCAGCAGCTACCTCGAGGACTGGTGGCCTTTGAGGTTTTCCCGATGGACTTTTCAGGCTTCTACCAGCGGGGCCCCGTGACTGCACTGCCTCCTGGGAGCTGCTACTGGGAGAGGCAGCGGTACAATCCCCCCTGCCTAGAGTCGACAAGGGGCTTTCCCCACTGAGCTGAGACAAGGCCTTCTGTCTGCATCATGAAGCTGCGATCACAGCTTCCTACAGCTATGAAACTCCCAGCTCAACCCACCCAGACTCAGTTCTGTTCCCTGAGACCTTCGGTCACAATGGCACACCTCGCCTGGGGTGGAACCTCCTGCTGTTTACAGCGATGAGCCCAGGGTGAGCAGAGACAAAGCACCAAGACATGCTCGTCAGAGAAGTGCTGGGCAGGACAGACACAGGCGGACAGGGTGGCCAGAGAGGCCGTGAGAAACGGACAAAACAGAGGGGGTGCATTTATCATCCCTTCCTCAGCACCTGACGCCAGGCAGGCCCTGTGCCTCCCCAGTCCGACTCTTCCAGGCATGGCAGATGCTTGATAATTCCTGCGACTGACCCAAAGGCTTCACGGGTCAGATTCCAGCCAGGCCGAGCCTGTGAAAAGACTTTCTTCAGAAAGTCCAGACCATGGTGATCATGGCCATTATGGCTGGAAATGTTGGAAGACCTGCAGGGCACTGGGCACTTGTACGATAAACTTCCATGGCACTGGTGGGTGTGTCTGATCGAAAGCTGCTTCCTCCCCAGCCCTGTTTTAGCTAGTCCTCAATCTGGTCCGGTGTTCGAGCCCCACCTCTGGAGTTGAGTCCCACCTCCTACCTCAGTTCTGTTTGTAGTTCTGTGAGGAACCTCCACACTGCTTTCCACAGTAGCTGTACTGGTTTACATTCCCACCAACAGTGTCAAGAGTTCCCTTGGTTATTTTTTGTCTTTTTGATGAACGCCATCACAACTGGGGTGAGATGATATTTCAGCATTGTGGTTTTGACCCTGAGAAGAAACAGTTTGAGCATCTGTGGTGCTGGGAAGTTCTTGAATGCCACCCTCAGGAGTTCTAGGGTCACCCTTCTGAGGACGACAGGAGTGGAGGAAGGGCTTCCAGCAAGGGGCAGACCTTACCAGTGAGTAGAACCTGGCAGCAAGAGAAGAACTAGATGCGGGGGCAGGAGGGTCAGATGGGAGAGGACCTGCTCGCGGCAGGTGCCCTACCCGCAGACGCTGCAGTCCTCCCTGAACTCCAGGCCCACCGCACCACAGGGCACAGCCTGGCAGCCTTCTCTCAGCCACGGTCCCACTCAGCACCTCTTGTACGTGTGGAAGGGGCTCCATGCTCTGCAGAGGAGCAGAGGAAGGGGAGATGTAGGGAAAATACAGAGCGGTGGAAAACTGGGTGGGCCACAAATGGCCAGCATCTTCCCTCAGCCATCGTGTGTGGGCTGGGTGGTCACAGTGTCCTCAGAGCCTCGACATCTGCACCTGTGAGATGACACCTGCCTGCCCACCTCTGAGCATCCCAGTTGTGCCCGCAGCCCCCGGTGAGGGCAGGGCTGAGACTTGTGCCCAGATTGCTGTATTGATGTTGAATAGACCTGCTGGAAAGGGTTCCAGACGCTATCACACATGGAGTGGGACAGGATGAGCATTCCAACCTTTCATTGAAAGTTCTGTTTATATGTAGCTGCCAAACACCTTGGTGAGTGGACTATTCTTCCAAGATGGAAACGAACTTGTTCCACCCAAAATGGGGCAGTGCTGTGGCTCAGCAGGAGACTGTCACACCCACAACCCAAGGCAGGTGTGTGAGGAGGGGGCGGCAAAGGGGATGCATGCCCCTATCACAGTGGGTTTTCATTCACAGCAGGACTCCCCAGAGGTCCTCAACCAGGTGGCACCTGAGTCGGGGCCTGGGGACTGGCTAGAGTCAGCTGACAGCAGCTGGAGCACACATCAGAAAAACACAACCCACTGGCCTAGAGCTCCCCTCCCTGCCCTGTCTCTAACTTGGCCTTTGATGCCTTTTATTTTTCTTTCCTCAAATGCACATTATTAACTGCAGATGCCCAGCTGAGAAGATGAGAAAGTTAATGAAATTACACGAGTGCTTTGCTGAGTTCCCTTTCAAACTATAGCTTGTTAAGTTAAAACAGCAGTGTGAAGGGTGTAGCTCTCTGTGAAGTTTCTGGATGTGGCCCTGGCCTCAGGGAGACTTGTGGGGTGGTCAAGGAAGCCTGGCAGAAGGTAGTTCATGGCAGAGACACCAGCCACATGTGGGCCTTCCTGTGTGGGCCTTGCCTGTGTGGGCCTGTCTTTCCCTTGCTGGTCTCCTGTCTCAAGTTCTCCCATCCCTGCTTCTCATGTCTGTGGGCCTGACCACTCACTGCCTTGATACACCCAGCTCCTTGCCCTCCAGCCTGGGCTCAGGTGCACTGTCCCGCAGGACTACAGGGTCATTTCCATGACTCAGTTCCTGGTTTGCCTGTCACCCCCCACCTCCCTTTCTGCAATTGCCTGTCCTCCCACCCGGTTTTATTTTCTTCATTTCCAGTTTTTATTTCTCATACTTTTTGTTTCTTTTCCCTGTAGGAGTGTGAGCCCTGCGAGGAAGGAAACCCCAGCTCGTTAGGCATTCATTAGTGTGTGACCTTGAGCAAGTTGCTGCCATCAGTCAGATGGGTAACATGGTGCCTGCCTTTGGGGCTGTGAAGGGGATTGAATGAGCACAGCTGTGTGTTTGAGAGTGCCTAGATGTGAAGTGTGTTAGTCTTAGAGCATCGCACATGGTAAGCACTATTATCATGACCATTGTCAGCATTCACTGCTGTGTACCCAGCACCTTGCACGGGGCCTGGCATGTGGGAACCCCCGGTTGACAGAGTCCAGTGAATGGAAGAATGAGTGAGTGAGTGGGTGAGGGATGGTGCCCTGCACAGGGGGCCTCCCCCAGCACGATGCACCCTGTGCTCTCAGGCCCAGCCTCTGTCATTTAGTCACTTTTTGTTTCAAGTTCCCAGAGTGAGTAGTAAATACTTCAACCAGTCAGAGTTCTCACAAAAAGCTCAGTGAACATGTGTAATGATTCATTCAGCATTTGCTCAGTGCCTACATAAAGTAGGCTGAGGCTAGAAATGGCAACTAGCACATACACCATGCCCTGGGGATCGAAATATAACAGAGGAGAAAGCCATGTAAAATGAATTTTCAAAGGCATTTGAGACCTAAGATCTCGGGGAAATGACTGTGGGACGGTGGGATTACTGGCGTTCCTTCCAGATGCTACAGATGATGCCCCGTGGCAGCTCTTCCCACAGTGGGTGACTTTTATGAAGTCCTCAGGGGCTGCACCTCAGCATTTGGCAGCCCAGCTTGAACCCTAGCCCCTTTACTTCACAGCTCTGAACCTCACTTCTTCAACTGTGAAATGGGAACAGGAATGGCAAAGCCTGCCTTGGAGGCTGCCTGAGTACCGAGGGACCCAATCAATGCGTGCAGTGTGCGTGGCAGCGCGGGAAGCTGCATACTGTTCACGTTTCCTTCTCTTCTCCAACAGTCCTTATGTCGTCCATGGCATGGGCGGGAAGCTGCATACTGTTCACGTCTCCTCTTCTCCAACAGTCCTTATGTCATCCATGGCATGGGCTGGCCAGCACTGGACCTCAGTGCTTCTGATTGTGCCATTTCAACTTCAGTGAGACGCATTTTTTCCCCACTGACAGCTCAGGTAAGTCCCTTACCTCCTCAAAACAGCACCCTGTGAAATCGCCTTCTTGCAGCCGGGTCAGACAGTTCGCTTTGTAGGTTTAATGAACGGTCTTCTGCATTTATCTCAGCTACTGCAGCCCAGTGTCTGGGGAAAGGCTGAGGGTGGTCTGAGGGCTGTGCTGGGCTGTTTTTCAGGCTGCCAAAGCCTGTTCTTGGGAGGCAGCTGACCTCATCAAAAGGAGCTCAAGCAAGGGGCTGAGGGGCCGCATCTCCCGAGCACAGCAGACCTGGGGAATCAGTCTGGCCTTCCTTGTTCAGGTTGGGGACACCTCGCCCCATCACCCATGCCACCACACTAGGCTCTGCATCTCCGTGTCTGCTCCTTTACAACAGTTTACTATGGAATGCCCTCAGGGATATAGGAGTGCATCCAGGTGAAGCCTGCGGGGGAAATCCTACCACGTCTGCCATTTGCTGACCTTCTCAAAACTTAGCCTCAGGACCATTAAGTCTCCCCTGGTTTTGGTGGGGATGACCAGCTTTATGCCCCATTTCCTCATGCTTGGGCATGCGACGGACAGGACACTGACCTCTCCATTCCCAGTGCAGGCATCTGGGGGCAAATACTCCCTGGCCACCTTTGACTCTCAGCTGGCTGCTCCATGCTGCCCGCGTCTTAAGACCAGGAAATACTCCATATTTGCCCCTTTCTATTGGCCTTTGCCTGAGCCCAGCTTAGAACATGCAAAACCCAACTATTACTGTAACATAATTACTCCTATTCCTACGTCACTGTTAATAAGATCTCCTAGGCCTTTTCCAGGTCTCAGGCCTAATGAAAGCGCTAGAAACGCAGAAGAGAAGTAAGATACACTGTGCCAGCCTTCGGAGGCTGCCGAGTAAATGACCCTGGAATGTTCCCTTTTCCGCACTGCACTGGACATGCCAGTTAAATGACCCTCGGTATTACCTTTTCCACATTGCACTTGACAGAACACCGATTTGATCACAGAAAAGCACTGAACTGACTCATAAATTTGGGGCAGGTTCCCTACTTTACTTTCGCCTTGGAAATGAGCACACATTTGTTTGTGAAAGCTTCAGAGAAGTTTTGCAATAATCAATCATTTTTACTCAGGGTTTCCTGAAATTTCCTGATTATAGAAAACAATTTTTAAAATACTTTTTGTAGAATGATACTAACATTCCTCAAAATACTGGTGATCCACTAAACGTGGATCATGGCTACTGTGGATTCAGTGTCAGAGACAAGGAAACCAGGGCTTCTGAGGCAGAATTCACTAGGTTCACCTTGGGAGTCGACTGCAGAGTGAAATGAACCAGAGGGCACCCTCGCCCACTCTTACATCTGGGCCTTTATGTCCCCACCTTTTCTCTGTTTTTACTGGTGTCTGCACACTGTATTTGTGTGGCATGTCAAGGCACAAATCTACAGGGAACATCAAATCAGAAAAGTTCACTCTCTGCCTTGGCAGCTCTCATCTGCAGGAGTGTGTGTGCACGGGGGTATTGGTGCAGCCAGTGAACACAGCACATTCAGCTGGCAGCACCCCGAGATGAGGATGAAGTGACTGGGAAGGTCACAGGAGAGGAGGGCTGCAGGTCCCGGGTTCTTCATGGAGGACAAGGTGTTTGTATGGGGTCCTGGAGGAGAGGCACGAGGACCTCTGCTTTATCCTAGCTTGCAGCAGGCTAGAAACACCCAACAGATAACTCCCCAAAGGGGAATAACATGGGACAACTTTGCCCCTTTGACCCTACAAATAGGTTTTATTTCCAGTACGATGAGCAAGCACGCTGAACTGTCTTGCAGTTGCCCGATGAGTTCTTCCCACCCACTGCACAGACAAAACCAATTCACCGAGACTGTGGTACTGCACTAAAGAAACAGTTTAATTGATGCAGCTAGCCACGTGGGAGAAGGAGCTGCTACTCAAATCAGTCTCCCAGAAGAATGGGAGGTTTGGGTTTTTCAAGGATTGTTTGGTGGGCAGAGGACCAGGGAGTGGGTGCGGTTGATTGGTTAGGGATGCAATCATAGGGTGTACAAAACGATCCTCTCACGGAGTCTGCCTCTGGATGGGGAGGTGGGAGTGCATAGGACCAGTTGAGTCATGAGCCATGGGTCTGGGTAGGGTCAGTCGGTTGGCAGAATGCAATCTGGAAAACAGCTGAAAAAACCAATCTCAGGCTCTACAATAGTGTTGTTATCTACAGAAGCAATTGGAGAAGGCACAAATTGTGTGACTTCTAGCCATATGACTTCTGAACAATAAGGAATTACGGAAACTATGTCTACATTTTAGTAGAGTTCGGGCTCCTCCCAAAATCCTAATCACGTGGCCTTTCATTCGTTTTTGGGCCCCAAGGAAGGAGGGCTTTAGTTTTAGAGAGGGACTAGTATTGTTCTATAACTTAATTTCTCCCTGGATTAGTTTAGCCTGTGCCCAAGCATGAGCAGGACAGCCCGCCTGTGAGGCTAGAGGTAAGGTGGAGTCAGTCATGCGTGACCTCCCTCGCTGTCATAAGCTTTGCAAAGGTGGTTGCAGTCTTTCTCTGGTCAGAACACATGGTGCAGCCATCTGAGATCTTTGCAAATGGACAGTAGCAAGAGAAGTGGAGAAAGAGGCCAGACTGTGGTGAGTTCCACTTCACTGAAGGCCAGCGGGGGGCGTGGATTGGCAGGATAGTATCCAGTGTGGAACACAGGAGGTGCACCAGTGAAGGGAAACAAGGTCGGGAGCATCAGCCGTGGGAAATCATAGAGGGAATCCTTGTTCTCCTGCTGCTTCCTGGGGTCTGCAGTCTCCCTGTCCATCAGACGCTGGCCCTCCTCGTGGCATGCTGACTGTGCTTTATGAAATTCACGCTCACATTTCCCCATATTTTCTGAAGCAGTGGTGAGTCTGGTTCTTGACTGGTTTTGTTTCCAGAAGGGTCCCTTCTGTCTTTTTACTCCCCACTTCCAGTGGGCACGTGGGTTTCCCAGGGCCTCAGGCCTTCTGTCTGCTCTAGGGGAAGCTGGGGACGTCTGGACTGTCCTCATGGAAGCAGAGACATTTTGCTGTGCCTTAGGGAATGGGGAGCAATGGGGAGTCTTATGGAATCCCTGGTCTCTACTCCACCCCCGAGCTCCTGCTGAGAGGCCTGCTGTGCCTGTGCCCTCCCTGGGGGTGGCACAGTCCAGGATCTCCCCACCTGGCATCCTCTGAGGTGGATGCTCCTGCCTCTGAGACAGGCAGCCCTCTGCTTGCTGGCTGCTTCCCAGCATCTGTTTCTGACTCACTGCGCAAAACGGACAGGAAAGTTGAGGGTTCCTGCCCAGTGTCTGTCTCCAGGCACAGAGTCTCAGTACCAGCTCTCAAAACTCTGTCTGCTCACCTGGGCAGCTCCAGGAGGCGGGGGAGGAGTCAGGAGCGCAGCAGCCCCTTGAAACTTCCCAGGATGGCTGGTTTTGGGGGTTTATCACATTATTTTTCTCCCTCTGGTTTTAGCCACTGTAGGCCAGTTTGTTCACAGATTTTTACCAACTTTGGCTCATTTCATTACCTTATCAGAGGTGGGAATTCTGAGGTCCCTAAGCCAGAGGCTTTCAGGGTTGTGGCTCCCTCTGCCACCCTGGCAGCGAGGGCACAGGGGGCCCAGGTGGAGCCTCTGACCTAGAGCCTTTGGCTCTAGAGCCTGGAGCCTTACCGCAAGGCTGCCTGTGGGTTTGGCGTCGGCCTGGAGCCCAGGCTGCTGGTTATCTGGAGACAGCCTCCCCGTAAGATTTCTCTGAGACAAGAAATAATTATGCAAATTATCCTAATTCTGTTTTAAAGAATAGAGAGATTGATTGCAGAGACAAACCATTTAGGCAGGCAATGTAGAAAGTGTTTCCATGGCTAATCTGCCTTCAAAGGAGAGGGATTTTGTTTGTAAACTTCAGACCCAGAAAATTGATTGTTCTGTCAACTTTAGATAATTATCTGTCCTCCCTGAGGCCCTAAGCTTAGCAGAAATGTTCTTTCTCTGAATCAGTATTCAGCTTTGGATCTCTGTTGGGTTCCCTGTGGAGTGCTAAATCAGAGATTCCCCCAAAGCAGTGGATCAGGAGCCTTCCTCCAGCCACAGTGCCCATCCTGCCTGCAGAAGAATGGACAGAGGGATGGGAGGGTTGCAGAGCTGGCACTGTGTCTCTGGAGGGGCTGGTGGGGACTCACTGTTTGGGGGACAGGGGAGGCAGAGTCCACACTCAACTGCTGCGTGGAGATGGGCATGAAGGGCAGGCAGGTCTGGCCTTGGCCTTGCGGTTTGTTTCCATTAAAGACCTTCAAGACCAGAAGGGACCAATAGGGCCGGACTATGCAGGGAGAGAAGAGGTTCTAGGGAACTGAGTTCCAAAGTCTTCGTCTTCTCACTGTGCAATGGGGTTCGCCTATAAAGCAGGCTGCTTGTCCTCGGGAGAGCTCATTGTGGAGAAACATCATTGGACAGAGCCCCTCCTTATCTGCATCAGACTCCTCTGGTCTCCCCGGTTGCCTTTTTCTCTGCCCCTAAGGGCACCTGTCCCTGGAGAGGCTCTCAGGACAGTATCCTGGACACCCCCTGCCTGGACACCCCTTGCCTGGCACCCGTCCTCTCCACAATGTCGTCAGAGAGCTCCACCTGCCCTTCTAGCCCCCTGGTCCAGCACTGCTGGTCATGAGGTTTGGGCCCTGTGACCTGCCCAGATCCAAGCTGTGGGGAAAGTTTGCTGAGACCAGTTTGGGGAACAGAGGGGCCTTGTTGTACCATTTGTTCTGGGCACAGGGGACCTCCTGCATCGTCTATCTCCTCCATGAGATGCTAGTTTCAGGGATTCCTTGGGGACACTGGAGAGCAGGGCTGGCTCAGACAGGGGCCTGACCATAGTCCAGACAGTGCAGACCCTACCTGAGGTGCCATATGGGCCCTCATCAGTCTTCTCTTCACACAGTGTAGTCACTCCTGTGCCTCCCCTGTCTGCACTCCATTGAGCTGGGAAAGGCCTGCAGTAGCCAGTGCCCACATTTGAGTTTCAAATGTGAATATACCCAGGGATTGCAATTTACCAAAAGATGAAGGAAAAGGCCTCTCCCAGTACTTGGTCAACATTATTCTGTGGTATTTTTCAGATGAAATTAGCATTTAAGCCAGTATACTTTTAGTAAAGCAGATTATGCTCCATAATGTGGGTGGGTCTCATCCAATCAGTTGAAGGCCTTAAAGGAAGAAATACTGACCTCCCAGGGGAAGAGGGAATTCTGCCCCTGGACTCAAGCCACTCTTCCTTGGATTCTAGCCTCTGTAATCACATGAGAAAATTCTGGACATCTCCTCTCTTTTCTGTTTCTCTGGAAAACCCTGACTAATGCTATTCTTGTTAAGCTGCTTTTAAGAAGTGTGAAGAAAGTATTAAAAAGATGTAACTAAGAATTTTGAGTGGACGATCTAATTATTTCACACTGGCTGAGATCTCCCTGATGTTGACATTGCAATGACACTGTGCACTTCTTGGGGTAAGAAAAAGTGCAGTCTCAGTATCCCTCCCACTAAATAGGAAGGCAAATTGCCATTTCCCGAAAAGTCCAGAATAGTAAGTAGGTTGACGAGTAACTCTTGAAGTTACATAAGACAAATCAGTTGCAATAGATGATCATAAACCCCTCGTGTACGGAAGGAAAACAAGTTTGTCAATGTGCAAACTGTAAGTCTAAGTTCCTACTTCTGTAAAAAGTAGAGTTTCCTCTTCAAAGACTTTCCTTCCCATCTCATTAGAAATAAATAGTAACTTCTCTTAGAAGCAAAATTTATTCAAAGACCTGTGCTAACATTCTTAAATATCTGCTAGCCCTAATAAAGAAATCAATGTACTTTATGTTCTTAGCTCCCACAATTTAGCCTAAATATTTGCCCTGGCATGCTTATACTAGTCCAAGCAAGCTTTAGGTCATTGCCTGTTCCTCTTCTTTATTCGAAGGTGTTTTTACTTTTTTCAGCATTCCACAACTTACTTCCTCCTTCCTTTGTTCTCCTCTGCCTTTTCCTCTTTAAAAAAGTTCTAAGTTGCTAGCCAATCGGGACAAATACAGAATGTGAGGTCCCGTTCCAGCCACTGGAAACTGGACACAGCAGTAGGGTGGATGCGTCAGGTTATAAATGACCCTGTCTCCTTTGCTCAGTATACTGTTGTGGCAAAACTGCTGGCGAGTGTACACTTTCTGCAGAAATTAAAAAAAAATAAAAATGGCCTTGCTGAGGAAATTAAATTTACATTCAAGTGCTATTTCTTTACTGCACTGGGAACAAGCATCTCAAGCAATTTCAACCCTGCTGGACCGCATCAAGTGAGGGCCGGGATGGAAAAGCGGCCGTGCCGAGGTGCCCCGGAAGCAGCCTCCGGAGTGTGCCTCAGAGTTTCTGGCCATTTCAGCTAAGACTTTTCTTCTGACAGACTAGAAGTGAAAAAAAGAATTATTTACTTTGCTGGGAAATGTGACAAAAGGTTAAAATTCTACTAGTTCATAAAATATTTGAAGCTAACTTTGTTTTTATAAATAAAATTGTATTTACAATTTAAGTTTTAGTTCTCATCCTTGCTGTTATAAAAGTTATTCTAAGTTATGTCAGTCTTTGAGGGTAAATGTAGAGTATTTAAAATAGCTTATATTTGGAAAACTGAACAGTGTTTGTTGTCATGATTTTACTTTGTTCTTGACCACACTGGTCCCAGAGAAAGTCAAGGTCTTCACCCACGGATTCAAGATTCTTGTGGCAGCTGCTGAATTCTTTTCCAACAATGCTTGGGCCTCATCAGCGTCATGTTTGTGCACTACCCCAGCCCCAACCACAGACATGGGCAGGAGGAACAGAGCTCTGCCGTGTAGCATCACTGCCAGTAAGAGTCTGGCTCTCCCATGAAGCATTACTCTTCCTCTGCATGTATCTTAGAATTTCAAAAGCCATTTGGCCTCCATTTCTTTAGATTGTGGATAAGCTCCATAAACTTGTACTGGGGTCACTGTTCCTCCAGCCTCTTTAGCACGTATCTGCAGTCTCATTTCCAGGCTGTTTCCTCTATGGGCCACTGCCTGCAGAATTCCCAGATGAATCCATTGCCCATTCCCTGTAGCCACATCTCCAAATCCACAGCCGTTCTCAGCAGCTGCCTGCACACTCACATCCCAGAGGTCAAGTTGCCACAGCTGGTGTGTGTTTCCAGCCACTAGGCAACCCCAGGTCTTCATCTGAGCACCCAGGGCCAGAAGTCTCACCCTGTCTCCCATACCATCCCTTCCCAGCCAGCCACAGTTTCCTTCCTTCTGTTGCTCACACAGTGCTCTCAGCCCCAGATGCCCTTCCTGACACTTCCTCCCAAGGAAACCCAAGTCATCCATCAGGGTCCACCCAAACGTCCACACCCTCTGGTAGCCTGCCCAGCCCCAGAGGCTCCCCTGAGCTCCCTTCCCCCATTAGAGCCTACAGAGGCAGTGCTGCCCAGCAGACATCTCGGCTGGGAGTCAAACAGAGCAAGGCTATTTTGGTCCCTCTCTCCACTCTATGTGACCCTGAAATGTGCCCTGGCCTTAGGAAACATTCAGCTACATCAGAGAACGTGAGTATGCATGTGGTTTGTATAACACAGGCAAGACATGGTTTTTAGATACGTTCAGAATAGATAGTTACAGAGAACAGGTATGTTACATGTGGGAAGGAAGAGACACAAGGGCCAAGGATACTTAATATGCATGAGGCTCCTGGGCACTAAATGTTCAATTCACAATGTGCCTTTATACAAGGGACACCTAAACATGCAGAACCATGGGGCCTTTGTTCACCACCATTCCTGGTGCCCATTCTGGTCCCATGCATCCTCTGCCCAAGAAACACGTAGAACCCATGGCAGTGCGACAGCTGCTTCTTGGCAACTCCACCATGATCAGGCATACTTGTCCCATGTCTGTCCCGTGGAGCCGGTGTGTGTCATAAGCCCTTCAGCTGTGAGCACTCTTGCCCAGACCTCGGCTCTGGTCCTCGTGGTCACACCTGAGTGGGTGAGGTTGACTAGCAGAGAAAGAAGAGAACCGATGAATGTTGACAGCACAGGAATCAGGTCATACGGCCCTCCAATCTCCTTCCCTCAGCTTCTTGCTGTGTTTTGCGAATGGATTTTATAAACCTGTGATTCGAGCATCGTCAGTTGCTTCTTGAGCCTTTCCGCTCCATGAACTCTGGGACAGCTTGCCTGGTACTGCAACTGGAGGACATCATTGCATCCAGAGAGCTTCCCACATGACAGTCTGTGAGCAAGGGACTTCGCCTCCCTGGATGGTGGTTTTCTTTTATGTAAAAGATGTGATCGTAGTCTCTATTTCTCAAGGGTGCTGTGAGAAACACGCAGAATAAGGCCACGTGAAAGTGTGTGGCAGGTAGCGGATGCTCAGTAATGTGAAGCCTGCCCTTCCCGTAGCCTTTCTCTTCCTCCACTGGGTCTAGACTTCACATTGTCCCATGGTTCGAGATCATTGGTTCATCCCGAGTCTTATCATCATCCCAGAAGCTTGGAGGGAGCTCCTGGGGAAATCCAGCTTCACGGTCCCACACTGATCACTTCCCCTGGGCATGGCCTGGTAAATGCAGCTCAGATCCACTCCCCAGGCAAGTCAAGGAAGTTGCTGCCCAGAAACCAAGTGAGGACATTTACAAGAACCGGCAGCAGCAGCAGCAGCAGCAGCAGAAGAAGAAGAAGAAGAAACTGGATTTGCTTTTTCACCAGAGGATCCAGATTTCCCTGTGGCCTCGCAAACAAAAAAGAAGGAAGACGGAGCAGCACAGTCATCCCTTTGTGAAAAAGGCATTCAGGTAACTGAGTGACTCAGCAAGCCTGGGTCTTGGGGAAATTACGAATACCTGGTTGAAGGGCAGTCCTCAGGCAGAGCCCCTGAGACCTGTTGAACTCTAGAGTGTGGGAGCAGAGGAGATTCAGGGCCTGCCCAGGGGCAGTGTCCACAGGGGCAGAGTGCCCCCAGGACTCACCCTGGCTCAGTTAAGGACTCCCCTCAGGATCTGCAGAGGTGCAAGGCAGGGTGCAGCTCTGCCTGGACTGAGCTGGAAATGCAGCCGTGTGGCTGAAGTGGCCACTTCCTGCTTTCTGTAAAGCAGCCACAGGGACCTGTGAACAGGTAAGACCCTTACTCTTGATTACTGAAGAACTAGAACCCAGGCTTCCTTGACCTTCTCTCCAAAAACCCAGATGACACGAGGACCCTCTCCCAGCTGAAGGGGCAGATTCATGCTTTAGAGTGTGGGGAGTCAGCTTGGGGGCACGTGAGTGTTTAGCTTAGGTGTGGGCCTCACAAAAGAGTCAAAACAAGTCAGCCAGGACTCCAGCAGCCTTCATTGTGTGAGAGATGCCAGCACTGTGGCCACAGCCTGACAGCTGCGCAGGCCACATAATGTGTGGGGCTGAGTGGAAAACGTGGGTTTTTATTTGTTGTTGTTGTTCAAAATCATGAGCTTCCAGGGGCGGCAGCAGAACCTTAAACTGCTCTGAGGCCCTTCTGAGCACAGGACTTGGTATGACTGCACAGGGATACCTGGCAGGCCAAGTGCAGGGACAGAGCGGTCTGCCCAGAGGCCAGCAGGTCCCCAGTCAGTGTCTGGCACCAGCTCCCTTCATGACCTGGGCTGGCTCAGTTCCACGGGACTCCCAAGTCTGGAGGCTTCCCCGGAACATCATCCTCAGGGATTTCCCAACAGGAGCAGCCTCTGGCTTCAGATCTGTCCTTGTTTGACTCATAAATTATCACTCAGACTGAGAAAATTAACACTCAGTGATTCCTGAAAGGGTGCCCAGTGCAATAGATAATTTTCAAAGTGAGTTCATTGGGGGATTTAATAGCCAGGCAATGTCCATTAAAACAGCGACAAACATGGGGAGAAAAGGAAAAGTTCCAACTGGAAACTCATGCTGGCTTGACAGTTGTTCTCAGGGAGCAGAACAGAAGTGGGCATTTTCATTCTGGTTACACCATCAGCGATACCTCCACGGAGCCTCTCAGCTGGTTCCTCCTGGGTCTGGGCCACAGGCCTCCCAGTATTGCCGGTCTCGGAAGACATCTGTGGGCAGGTTCTGTAGAGGGAATCTGAGGCTGTGTGGGATGAGCTGCAGGACCCCATGTGGGGAAAGGCAGGAGGCAGCACCAGCTCCTTCACCAGGACCTGAGGGTACTGTGGCTCATCAGGGGCCATTGAGGACATGGAGACCCTGCACAGTGTTTGAGGAGTCCTGCTACATCAGTTTATTCTGGTTTAGGTGGTTGAGGGGAGACTCAGTGAAGTCTTGGGGGTTCAGGGATACACTGCCAGCCTCTGGGACAGCAGCCCCAGTGTCCCCCGACCCAGGCCTTGCTCCTCCCTGCTGATGAACGCCCAGTCTGCTCCCAGATGCACACCTGTCCTGAAGACACCCGGTTCTCATGCTCTTCTCTGCAGCACCTGAATTGGGCATTCCTGGGTAAAGCAGTTTAAGTTACTTTCACTTTTATCCACCTTGTTTCCGTTATTTCAACCATGCATGTCCCTTGTGTATGTAGGATAAAGGTGTCTAAGAATAAAGGTCCATGATTTAAAGTTTTTTCCTCTTCTTTCCCTGTCCTGACCACCTGATCATAAACTTGTAGAAATAAATTGTGTCTCATGTTGTGTATCTTTTGATGCATCTAGAGAGATGGTTATATTCATATAAATAAACAGGCACATCCAGCACATTATTTCTAGTTGTCGTCTGCTAATAAGTTTACATCTGGTAAATGCCAGTGTTTCATCAAATGGCTGCATTGCACATGAGTCAATCTGTGTGACAAAGAATATGGCAGGTTTTGTACAGCCTTTGTAAAGACATTCTTCAATGCTGCCTTTTAAAATAGAAATGTTAAATCCTGTAACTAATCAACCTATGCCTTGTTAGAGGGCTGACATTTTCAATAATTCCTTTACAAAGGGTAGTGAGATGCATCAGATCCCCCAGTGGCCCCCAAGTAGGGACAGTGACAGTCAGCAGTTCTTTACGGACACCTGCTCCGTGGCAGGTTCTCTGCCGGCCCTGGCTGCGGGCGGCCCTCATCTAACAAGATGCTTCTGTCCATGGGTGGAGGACAAAGGCCTATGGGCTTGGGGAGCGAGTTCTTTCGTCTACTACATGCCCTTCATCTGCTCACGTTTCCTACGAAGTGCATCTGGGTTGAAAGGAGATGGTGGTTTCCCACGGAAGTCTGGTCCCTAAGTGACGCCTCTGCTGCCTACATCAAAATCTCCCCGGCTTGCTCCACAATGGTCCCGTCACGTGGTGCAGACTCAGGCGCTATCTTGTGTGTGCAGAGGCAGACTTGGTCTTGTGTGCTCTTGATCATGCACCTAGTCACATCTGTTCTACAGTGTTGCATTCTAATTTCCATGCACATCTTTGCATAGGCGTGTTCCCATTGTTCCCATGCCAATAAGTGGTGTGCAAGGTTCCAGAGTGCGCCAGTATTTCTTTAGTCGGTGTCATGCTGTTGGATATTCAGGTTTTTTAACCTAGTATAAATGACATTCACATTTCTAAAAACCAGAAGAGTGTTTGTGATTAAGATATCATCTTAGTGGATATTAAATTGCTGCATCTGATTTCATTTCTCTTTCCCAAATAAAGAGTCAGTTGTGTGGGCTAGTCTCATTCTGAAACTGCACACTCCCATCCCAGAGGTAGAAAGCGAGATCTCCTGCCTGCATTTCATGGAGCATGTGATTATGGAGGTGTCCAGTCCCAGCAAACAGACCCCACATTCTTTTCCTCCAGTGACTCAGACGCAATATGTGGAGAGTCCCAGACAGTATCGCTCCCTCACGTTCATTAACCTCCAGAGATTAAACATCACCTGATACACAGAACTGTGGGTTCCCCGTTTGGCTAAGCATCAGGAGCAGCCAGGTTCTTACCTAGGTGCACGTGACAAGGTGCTGCCAGATGCCACCAGCGCAGACAGTCAGTGAGCCCACCTCATCAGAGGGCACATGAGATCCCCAAATGAGAAAGAACTCTAAGGAGCCGAAATCTGCCAAGATGGGTACATTAAAGCTTGCAACTTTGCACGTGAGCGCACCCTCAGACTCAGCCAGTTTATTCTCCTTTGCAGTCCATTCTGAAAAGTCCAGCCAGATGATGGCTAAAGAGTAGAGAATGGAAGGTGGAAGGCAGTTGCTGCTTGCAGAAGAGGCACGCTGGCAGCATTGGCAGGGAGGAAGAGACTGGAAACTGAGTAGCAGATCCGAGAAACCAAAATGCTCAGCAAATGAGGGCAGGTGGCATGGAGCTACTTCCCTGGGTCCAAGAGCCTAATTACCTTATTGTTCCATAAGTTCATGGCCTGCGGTCATCAGGGAAAATAAAACACGGACTGGGGGTCAGTCTTTTCTGTTTAGAGGAGGCTCCCTGAAACCTCCCCCTCCCGGGTTCAAGCGATTCTCCTGCCTCAGCCTCCCGAGTAGCTGGAACTATAGGCGCCTGCCACCACTCCCGGCTAATTTTTTTTTTTTTTTTTTTTTGTAGAGACGGGGTTTCACCGTGTTAGCCAGGATGGTCTCGATCTCCTGACCTCGCGATCCGCCCGCCTCGGCCTCCCAAAGTGCTGGGATTACAGGCGTGAGCCACCGCGCCCGGCCTCAGCTGGTTTTTCAAAAGTCATGGCGTGTAATTGTCAGAACAGTGAACTTCGGAGATCCACCGGAGGGGCGAGGCCACAGCTCAACCGCGAGCACCTGAGCATCCTGCACCGCCTGCGACGGCCATCAGGGGGCGCGATGCCGCCTCACAGAACCTCGAGAGGCGCCCGGGTTCCGGCACAGAAGCCCGGCGGCTCCAGGGGGCGGAGCCGAGCCGCCTCCTCAGGACCTACGCAGGAGGCGCCGTCATCCCTACAGGGACACCTGAGAGGACCCAGCCTCCTCCTCCTCAGGACCCACTCGGGAGACGCCGCTGGCTCTATAGGAACACCTGGGGACCGTGGCCAGGGACCACCCAGCCTCCTTCTCCTCAGCTCCTCAGGAACGACTGGGGAAGCTGTGGCTTCATGGTCCCCGAGGCTGCCCGAGGAAAGGTGAGGAAAAAGCTTTCCGTCCCGGCTCAGTGCTGAGGCGGCCGCGCTGCCTCGCGCTCCACTTTCTCAAGTTGTATTTATTTTATTTTACAAAGTGGCCCATCATTAAGTGGCTTTGTTATTCATTATTACAGCATACCTGAGTTGTTTCATTTTTTAATTTTTGACCAATTTGGGCTTGTTTGGGGTGGATCCGGGACAGAGAAGGGAGAAACCCTGAGGGCAACATGGAGAGCCCCAGGGAGACGCGCACCCCACGACTTGCTTTTATTTGCGTTCCAGCGGCTCGTTTTTCTTAGAGTGTTAAAGTACTTGAAAAATATTGAAGACCAGATGTAGATGTGAGTTTTCACAACCGTATTTTAAGTGTAAATACTGGACTTTGTCTGTTAACAGGATTTTAGGTAAAATAAATTTAAGTGGAGTTTATTTCGGCAAAGGAATGGTTCATGAATCACGCAGGAAGCACCAGAACGGAAGTCGGCTTGGGGCTTCGAGCTCTTAGGGTGGCCCGTAAGTGAGGCTCCTCAGTGGCTCCAGCTAGGCGACCGCCTGTGGTGGGGATGCTTCCCTCAGCGTCCCTAGTCATACAGCCAACTGGCTGCTGGGCTTTTTGGCATTGACTGTGGTTGGTTTGTGAATTTTTTTAAGTCAGTTCACATGCCTCCAAGTTCGGTTTCTGTTTGCTTAGGGAAGGCCTCAGGCTAACCCCCGCCGTATTTGCTTTAACATGTCAAAACCATAATTTATTTTTCATTTTACTTTCCTGGCATTAATAGAAGTAAATTCACATTTGTGCGTTATTCAGAAAGTCAGTTTAATTGGCAACCTATTTGTGATGGTGCATAAAATAATGTCTTTTAATCACTGGCATCTTAGATTAGATGAAATATGTTAACTCTCTTAAGCTTTGTTATTAACCCATAACAAGAGTTAAGTTTCTTTTTTTCTCCTAGGCTTTGACCATTTAAAATACACTCAGGCATCTCGTAACGATGTTATACTTTCTGAGAAATCTGTCCTTAGGTGATTTCATCTTTGTGTGAACACTGTAGAGTGTCGTTATAAAACTTAGATGGTATAGCCCACTCCACACCTAAGTTACATAGTATAGCCTATTGCTCCCAGGCTACGAACCTGTACAGCATGTCTCTGTACTGAATGCTGTAGTCAACCATAACACCATGGTGATTGTAGATTGTGATCCCAGAATATCTGAGACAGGTCTCAGTCAATTTAGAAAGCTTATTTTGCCAAGATTAAGGACACGCCCGTGACACAGCCTCAGGAGGTCCTGACGACGTGTGTCCAAGGTGGCCAGGGTAGAGCTTGCTTTTGTACATTTTAGGGATACATGAGATGTGTAAGATGTACAGTCATTTGGCCCAGTAAGGCGGGACAACTGGAAGCAGGAAGTGGGGGTGCTTCCAGGTCAGAAGTAGGTTAGAGACAAAAGGTTGCATTCTTTTGAATCCTTCATCAGCCTTCCACAGAATACACAATTTAGTCTGGCTCAATGAATCTGCATTTTTACATAAATAATAGGGCAGAGGAAGCAATCAGATATGCATCTGTCTCAGGTGAGGGATGACTTTGAGTGCTGTCTGTCCTTTGTCCAAAAGGAAATTCTTTGTGGGCAAATTGTGAGTGAGGTATGTAGCTTTTTATCTTTGCAGCTATCTTAGTTAGGGATAGAATGAGGGCAGGTTTGCCTGACATAGCTCCCAGCTTGACTTTTCCCTTGGCTTAGTGATTTGGGGGTCCTGAGATTTATTTTCCTTTCATGGTATCAGAACAAAGAAAAGGTAATGCGTTGAGCCATGAGCTTATGACAAGATGGCTAGGAAGGAATTTTTCAGCTCCATTTTTATCTCATGGGACCACCATCATATGTATGCAATGCACGAGTGTAAAATCACATTTAGTTAAGTCAGCTTACACTAAGCTATGGACCCAGATGGTCCTGGGGCCTTTTTCCACTGGGAGATCTTTAAGGACCTTTCTTAGCTTTTCTGTGCTAATTGGTATATTCATAGTTGCCTTATTTCAGTGCCCATTTTGTTAATGTGTATTTTTACTAGGAAATCACCCATTTTTTCTAGGTTTCCAGTTTGATGCAATTATTTGACTTTTAATTTCTCCTCTGTTTTTAGTTTTGTACATAATTTTCCTATCTACTTTTGCACTCTTTTTTCCATCAACGATATTTTTAAAATATACTTTTTAGCTTTTTTTGAAGAATTGTTATGTTTGACAATTTTTTATGACCTAATCATGACCGTAAATGATTTTTAATTAATTTCAGCTTAATGTCTTTTGTAGGGCACAACTGTTAAAATACAAAATTACAACAAATGTGGGTTTGCAGATCTTAATTGGCTTTTTTTTGTGGTTCTAGAATCAGGCAGCAGTCCAGACCAAAAATGGTTCAGAATGATCTGCCACACAACTTGTGCGGGTTATGTTTATAGCCAGAGAAAAAAAGTGACATACAGAAAACAGAAGTGAGGTATAGAGGTGGCTGGATTGGTTACAGACCTGGTTACAGCCCGGATTTGCCTTCTTGGAACTTGTTTTGAACAGCTGGCTGCCGGCCGTTGACTGACACTCGGCTGATGTGATTGGCTGAACCGCCGCTGTTTGTTACCATGATACATTCCCAAGTCAGATTTTCAGTTTGTTTCTATACTAAATTAGGTTGCGATTCTTCTTCTTCTTCTTCTTTTTTCTTTTTTGAGGCGGAGTCTCGCTCTGTCGCCCAGGCTGGAGTGCAGTGGCGCGATCTCAGCTCACAGCAAGCTCCGCCTCCCGGGTTCATGCCATTCTCCTGTCCCGGCCTCCCGAGTAGCTGGGACTGCAGGCTGCCGCCACCAAGTCCGGCTAATTTTTTTGTATTTTTTTTTAGTAGAGACTGGGTTTCACCTTGTAAGCCATGATGGTCTCGATTTCCTGACCTCATGATCCACCCGTCTCGGCCTCCCAAAGTGCCGGGATTACAGGCGTGAGCCACGGCGCCCGGCCGCGACTCTTTACAAGGACTCCTTGGGAGGCTTCTAAAGCCCAAATGTTGTTTGGTGTAAGAATTCCTCCCTTTTGGTCAGCCTCTCAATTTTGAGATATTGATCAAAACTTTGGGCATTGGTGTCACTCTGTTATCGTTGTAAATTGAGTTATTAGGACTTATTTGCTTTCAGTGTGGCATTTTCAAGTTTTATTTGGTCTCAGTGCCCTCTGGGCAATAGCAGAACACTGTGTTGTGTAAGGCGGAAATAGAGCAATAGAAAATAACAACTGATTTGTTAATATCAGATTACTTCAAGTTACTTGTTTTGGTAAGAATTAAAGCAGAGGGGACTTCTTCATGCTGACTCAGGTAGACTGGAATCTCTTCAGGGAAAAAGGGAGCTCTTTTGGGATCTATCTACTTCCTTAAAGTTTCAGCTTTGTTGTGTGTCATTCAGCGTGAGTGTCTCCATTCTGGTTTTGCCTACTCAGTGTGGCCTAATGCAGGAGTTGTGACCAAAACAATGACCTCCCGTAATTTGTTCAACAGTTCTCCCCTTTTGGTTAGGTTCCTACCTAGGTGAGGGTGTGACTAAAAACTTAGGGCATTAGCAGTATTCTCAGTAACTATCATTTTAGGTTTCCGGTCTCAACACATCATTTAAGAAGTCAGTAAAGCTTTCTTCTATTGTGACAGCATATTTAATACTGAGAAAGAAAAGAAAATTTTTATCTTGCGAATGTGAGCTTCCTCTAAATTATCAGGTCCAGAGAGGCGTGGGAATGAGGCAGCAGTCACGTCCCATTTCCCTCTTAGCTAAGTAATCATATCTTGAAGCTGCTTGCTATGTAGACTAGACTGACTGTCATCAGCTATAGATTAACCTAAGAGTGTCTTTGAATATTTTTTCCAGTGGCAAATATTTGCTTCTGTTGTATTGTAGCTGAAAGGAATGCTGGGAAACAAAATAAAGACAAGCATTCATTAGAATAAGTGATCCAGTCACAATGAATCAATTTGAACTTTTTTTTTTTTTTTCACAAAGTCATACTTTGAAAACGTCCAGCCGTAAATTGAAATAGTCTCCAAAATGTGAATTTTTTTCCCTGGTTCTAAGATGACCAGCTTTCTTAGAGAGTGAACTACACCATAAGAAAAATGATATGACCATGTTTACACATATATGTTATCTTAACATAAAACATGTAAAAGGGGCATTTCTTTGAAAGTATATATTAGTCTGTATAATTTACTTTGCAGTATCATGAATGCTTTTATTTTTAAAAGTAGGAGTAGTTACTGTCAATTACTAATTTTTAGTACAAATAATTTAGCAGATAACTGAAAAAATTACAATTTTTAAATAGAGGTTTTATTTTAAATTAGTTTTAGATTCATACAGAAATTGGGAAGAAAATGCAGATTTCCCATGTAGACGCAACCTAGTTTCCCCTCTTTTTAACATATCAACATGTATCAGATAGGTTTAACATTTTTTTTTTTTTTTTTCCAGACAGAGTCTCAACCAGGCTGGAGTGCAGTGGCGTGATCTCGGCTCAGTGCAACCTCCGCCTCCCAGGTTCAAGCGATTCTCCTGCCTCAGCCTCCTGAGTAGCTGGTATTACAGGCACCTGCCATCATGCCCGGCTAATTTTTGTATTTTTAGTAGAGATGAGGTTTCACCACGTTGGCCAGGCTGGTCTTGAACTCCTGATCTCAGGTGATCCGCCCGCCTCAGCCTCCCAAAGTGCTGGGATTACAGGCATGAGCCACCACTCCTGACCAACATCTTACATCATTTCTTGTCATACTTAATGACTGGATATTACTATATTATTAAATAAGCTCACATCTTATTTGGTTTCCCTTAGTTCTGCCTTTTTCTCTCCCAGGATCCTATCTAGGATCCCATAGGACATTTAGTCATCATGTCAGGCTCTTCTTGGCTGTGACAGTCTCTCAGACTTTACTTCTGAGGACCTGGAACAGTGTTAGGAGGATTGGTCAGGTATTGTGTAGAATGTCCTCCATTGTGGTTTACTTGGGGTTTTTCTCATAATCAGCCTGGGTTTAGGGGTTTGCGGGAAGCAGAGCAGATGTGTAGTGTGTCCACAAAAAGAGTCAAAGACTGTAAAATATTTGAAGAGATGTATTCTGAGCCAAATATGAGTGACCATGGCCCTTGACACAGCCCTCAGGAGACCCTGAGAACATGTGCCCAAGGTCGTTGGGGTGCAGGTTGGTTCTATACATTTTAGGGAGATAGGAGACGTCAATCAAGTGTATTTAAGATATATATTGGTTTGGTCCAGAAAGGTGGGACAACCCAATGGATTAGGGTGGGGTGGGGCTTCCAGGTTATAGGTACATTTAAAATTTTTCTGATTGGCAGTTTGTTGAAAGACTTACTATCAATAGAAAGGAGTGTCTGGGCTATGATAAGGGGTTATGGAGACCAAGGTTTTATCATGGAGATGAAGCTTCCAGGTAGCAGGCTTCAGAGAGAATAGATTGTAAATGTTTCTTATCAGATTTTAGGTTGTGTTGATGTTAAATGCTGATTGGCTTTTCCTGAATTCCAAAAGGGAGGAGGGCATAATGAGGCATGTCTGACCACCTCTTTCCCATCATAGCCTGAACCAGTCTTCCAGGTTAACTTTGGTGTCCCCTGGTGGAGAGGTGGTTGTGGGAAAGATCTTTGAATTTTATTTTTGGTTTGCAAGTGCTAGTCTAGTCACTTCATGCTCTCAAGATGTGTTATCACCATTAATGTTAACTTTTATCACTTGGTTGAGGCAGTGTTTTCAGGTTTTTCACTGTGAAGTTACTTTTTTCCCATGTCTATATTGTATGTATGCTTTTGGAGGAAGTCATCATGCAGAGCTCATACTTAAAGGAGTGGGGAGTTAGCCCCACCTCCTTGATGGTTGTCTATATCAGGTATTTGGAATTCTTCTGTATAAGAGATTTCTATTCAGCCCATTTGCATATCTGTTTAATCATTTATTTATACCAGTATGGGTCCACAGATAGTTACTTTAATCTTTTGGTTGTTATCTAATTGTACAGTATTTTGTTGGTCTTTGTTCATAGCTGTGGCCATTGGTAGCTCTTTCCACTGGCTCCTTTTACATAATTTCATGGTTTTTTTAAATAATTTATTTCTGTTACTTCAAAAGTACCCTGGCTCATATATTTTCTGTCCCAGTCCTAGTTTCAGCTATTTCTTCTAATAGCCCTGATTTCTTTTGTTAGAGAATGGTATGAAAAACTTACATCTGGCCACTAAATGTGGTCATTGCGTCATGACACTTACAGCTGACAGTGCAAAGAAATATATGTGTGTCTTCTAACTTATATGTACCCACTTAATTATAAAGGTTTCTATGTGGAACCATCTATGTATATGTTAAGCTAAATGTGAGTTTATACTTATGTTGTATATATATATATTCTGACTCATTATGACAGAGATCATTCTAGGCTTCCCTATTTTTTATCTGTAACTTCTCACTGTAATAGTGAGGAACCTGGCTCCTACTATCTGCCATTTATTTCATCCCTTGTACCATTGGGAACAAGGAGTTCATTCTTGATCAAGATTCCAGGTTGGGACTTAATAAGAAATATATGTTTGGTCTGTGTCTGCAGTTCCTGGTACAGAGCTTCTAAAACTATTATAATTTCCTGAACAGTAGGGGTGCTAGGAGCATCTTGTGTTCTAATATTTGGTCTTTGGCCCTGGTTCCTGATGCAGAGTTCCTAAATCTCTTGGAATCTCCTGGATAATAGGAATGGCTTCTGTTCTAATAAGGACACTCTGTGGGTTCCTGGATGGTTTCAGGATGGGGATGGTCACCAGAAAGACCAAGCCATGATAAGAAGGTTGTAACTTTTAGCTTAACATGCAATCCTTTGAGGGTGTGAAGGGACTGGAAATGGAGTTAATAATCCGTCATGTCTACATGATGAAGCTTCCATAAAAATTCCTAAAATATGGAATTTGGAAAGTTCCAGATCAAGGCTGACAGATTTGATGTCTAGTGAGGGCTCATCTATCATAGATAGTGCCTTCTAGCATGTCGTGACATGGCAGAATGGGGAAACGGGCTCCTAGATGCTTTTATAAGGGCACTGGTTTCATTCATGAGGACAGCACTCTCATGATCCGATCACCTCTCGGTTACCTCTGAATACCATCCCTTTGGGGATTACATTTCAAAATAGGAATTTGGGGTGGGGGTGTACACACATTGAGACCATAATAACTAGTAAACATAAGTAAGTATTTCCTAGTTCCACAAGCCATCATAGCAAATTGTCAAACCTGAAGAGGGGGTGTAGGAATACCTAGTTTCTAGCCAAGTCATATAGAAGTTTGGGTAAACTGGGGATTCACAACTTGTGATTGGCATCTGAGGTTGTGGACAGTCTGGTGTTACTAAGCCCTTAACCTGTAGGGTGTATACTAACTCCAGGTAATCAGTGTCACAGTTGAATTACAGGATACCCAGTTGTTTTCCAGAGAGTTGGAATATCGGTTGGTATGGGAAACACCCCCCACCCCCCACAATTTGCTGTTAAAAGTGGAGTGTTGATAGTATAGAGGAAAATCATGGTTATTTTTCTTTTTACAGATATAGTAGTTTCAAAATTAACTATTATCCCTATGGGAAATAACTTTATAAAATAGAGTCCACTGTTCGTGTATATAGTACGTTTTGTTTTTAGTCTATGGATTCTACTCATTTCCAGCTCAGCACCTTTGGCCCACCACTTGCAACATACATTGGTAATACAGTTAGATTCTTGGTTGCACTCTGTATTTTGTCCTTAGATACTTCCACATCCTAAATAATTTAATTTGTGTAGATTGTGATTTGTTCTTTGTGCATTAAAATTCTGTGGGTTTTATCAAATGCATAGTGTCAGATATCCACTACTGAAGTAGCATACAGAATACTTCAAATCCCCACCCCAGACAGTCACTGATCTGACTATCATCTCTTTGGTTGTGCTTTTTCCACAATGTTATATGAATGGAGTCATATAATGTATAGCATCTTCATACTGCCACCCTTTACTTAGCAACATAGATGCAAGATTCATTCATTTGTTTTCATGGATTGACAGTTCATTCCTTTCTGTTGGTGAATGGTATTCCATTGCATGGTTGTACTTCAAATTGATTGTGCATTCAGCTATTGAAGAACGTTCTGATTACTTCAAGTTTTGGCCATTATGAGTAGAGTGCCTCGTATATAATTACATGCTAGTTTTTGTTTGAACATAATTTTTCAAAGCAGCTGTCTAAACATACACAATTTAGGGGTGCATTTGTTGGATTGTAAGGTAAGACTTGTTTATCTTTGGGAAAAACTGTCAAACTATTTCCCAAAGTGGCTGTACCCATTCATGCATTCTGCCAGTAATGAATGGCCGTACCTATTGTTCTTCAACCTCCAGTTGTTACTGTTGAGCTTTTTTAAGAGTCCCACAGTTGTACTAGGTGTGCAGTGATATCTCAGCATTATTTTAATTTGCAGTCTCCTAATGAGATATATTGAGCATCCTTTTGTGTGATTATGTGATATCTGTATATTTTCTTTTTTTTTCTTTTTTCTTTCTATTTTTATTGAGATAGAGTCTCGTTCTGTGACTCAGGCTGGAGTGCAGTGGCGTGATCTTGGGTCACTGCAACCTCCACCTCCGATGTTCAAGCAATTCTCTTGCATCAGCCTCCCAAGTAGCTGGGATTACAGGCACCCACCACCATGCCTGGCTAATTTTTTTGTATTTTTAGTAGAGAGGGGGTATCACTATGTTGGCCAGGCTGATCTCAAATTCCTGACCTCGGGTGACTCACCCGCCTCAGCCTCCCAAAGTGCTGGGGTTATAGGCATGAGCCACCACACCTGGCCTGCTATCTATATATTTTATTTGGCTGGATGTCTGTTCAGATATTTACCCAGTTTTATTTGGGTTTTTAGTTTTCTTAGTGTTCGTTTGAAGAGTTCTTTGTGCATTTTCAATACAGTTTTTAAAATCACGTTTGTATTCTGTAAATATCTTCTCACAGTGTGTCTTGTCTTTTTGTTCTCTGAATAGGGTTTTTCATAGTAGAAAATTTAGCTTTATAAAGTCTGTTCTCAGTATTTTCACGAATTGGCACTTGATGCTGTGTGTTAAAACTCAACACCAGATCCAATGTCTCTTAGGTTTTCTTTTAGATTATTTATAGTTTTGCATTTGAAGTTGTTGTCTCTGGACTATTTTGAGTAGGTTTTTGTGTTTTAATGTGTGTATAAAGTCATTTCATTCTATATGGCTTCCAAATAATTCTTCCATCACCATTTATGGGAAGGATATGGATATAGTGGCATTTATTTCGGTTTGAATTTCCAAAATTATGACACTGAATAAACTGAATATTGAATTTTATAGGTATTTCAGGACAGCCAGGAGGGGGCGCACATCTGCCGAGAAACTGTGAGCAAGAGCGTCTGTGCTGAACCACGGAGCCACCAGAGGGCGCGCGATCCCGCCCCAACGAACTTCCCGCGGAGGTGCCAGAAGCAGCGAGGAGCTTCAACTTCCCCAGTGCAGCACGAGGGTCGTGTTACCTTGGTGTTCTTCATTGGTGAGTAAAAAGCTCCTGTCCACGGCCCTGAGTGCCAAGCAGTGAGTCTTTAGAGTACTCAGCAGAGGAAGAAATTCATCTAGAAAAATAAAATCCCCAAATCTCACTGTTTGGAGTACAACTTAATATCATTGTTAACGTCCAAGACACAGTGGCTGCTAATATATATTCTTACAGTGGCCTCTAATATAATAATCACACTGTGCCCTACATTACTATGATATCCACACCGTGCCCTAACACCCATATAATATCCACACCATGCCCTATCACTGATCTACTCTGCACCATCGCTTCCAATACTAATGTAATAATATCCACACCATGCCCTATCACTGATCTAGTCCCCACCATCGCTTAAAATACTAATGTAATAATATCCACACCATGCCCTATCACTGATCTAATCCACACCATCGCTTCCAGTACTAATGTAGTAATATACACACCATGCCCTAACACTGATCTAGTCCACACAATCGCTTCCAATACTAATGTAGTAATATCAACACCATGCCCTAACACTGATCTAGTCCACACCATCGCTTCCAATACTAATGTAATAATGTCCACACTATGCCCTAACACTGATCTAATCCACACCATCGCTACCAATACTAATGTAATAATATCCACACCATGCCCTATCACTGATCTAGTCCACACCATCGCTTCCAATACTAATGTAATAATATCCACACCATGCCGTATCACTGACCTAATCCACACCATCACTTCCAATACTAATGTAATAATATCCACACCATGCCTTAACACTGATCTAATCCACACCATCACTTCCAATACTAATGTAGTAATATCCACACCTTGCCTTAACACTGATCTAATCCACACCATCGCCTCCTATACTAATGTAATAATATCCACACCATACCCTATCAGTGATCTAATCCACACCATCGTTTCAAATACTAATGTAATAATATCCACACCATGCCTTAACACTGATCTAATCCACACCATGACTTCCAATACTAATGTAGTAATATCCACACCATGCCTTAACACTGATCTAATCCACACCATCGCCTCCAATAGATATGTAATAATATCCACACCGTGCCCTGTCACTGATCTAATCCACACCATCGTTTCCAATACTAATGTAGTAATGTCCACACCATGCCCTAACACTGATGTAATCCACACCATCGCCTCCAATAGTAATGTAATATCGACACCATGCCCTATCACTGATCTAATCCACAGCATCGCCTCCAGTACTAATGTAATAATATCCACACCATACCCTATTACTGGTCTAATCCACAGCATTGCTTCCAATGCTGGTGTAATAATATCCACACCATGCCTTAACACTGATCTAATCCACACCGTCACTTCCAATACTAATGTAATAATACCCACACCATGCCCTATCACTGGTCTAATCCACACCAGCGCTTCCAATACTAATGTAATAATATCCACACCATGCCCTATCACTGATGTATTCCACACCATCGCTTCCAGTACTAATGTAATAATATCCGCACCATGCCCTATCAGTGATCTAATCTGCACCATCGCTTCCAATACTAATGTAATAATATCCACACCATGCCCTATCACTGATCTAATCTGCACCATCGCTTCCAATACTAATGTAATAATATCCACACCATGCCCTATCACTGATCTAATCCACACCATCGCTTACAATACTAATGTAATAATATGCACACCATGCCCTATCACTGATCTAATCCACCCTATCGCTTCCAATACTAATGTAGTAATATCCACACCATGCCCTATCACTGATCTAATCCACAGCATCGCTTCCAATACTAATGTAATAATATCCACTCCATGCCCTATCAGTGATCTGATCCACACCATCGCCTCCAATACTAATGTAGTAATATCCACTCCATGCCCTATCACTGATCTAATCGACAACATCGCTTCCAATACTAATGTAATAATATCCACACCATGCCTTAACACTGATCTAATCGACACCATCACTTCCAATACTAATGTAATAATATCCACACCATGCCCTACCCCTGATCTAGTCCACACCATCGCCTCCAATACTAATGTAGTAATCTCCACACCATGCCTTAACACTGATCTAATCCACACCATCGCTTCGAGTATTAATGTAATAATATCTACACCATGCCCTATCACTGATCTAGTCCACACCATCACTACCAATACTAATGTAATAATATTCACAACATGCCTTAACACTGATCTAATCCACACCATCGCTTCGAGTATTAATGTAATAATATCTACACCATGCCCTATCACTGATCTAATCCACACCATCGTTTCCAATACTTATGTAATAATATCCACACCATGCCTTTACAGTGATCTAATCCACACCATCACTTCCAATACTAATGTAGTAATATCCACACCTTGCCTTAACACTGATCTAATCCACACCATCGCCTCCTATACTAATGTAATAATATCCACACCATACCCTATCAGTGATCTAATCCACACCATCGTTTCAAATACTAACGTAATAATATCCACACCATGCCCTATCCCTGATATAATCCACACCATCGCTTCAAATACTAATGTAGTAATATCCACACCATGCCCTATCACTGATCTAATCCACACCATCGCTTCCAATACTAATGTAATAATATCGACACCATGCCCTAACACTGATCTAATCCACACCATCGCTACCAATACTAATGTAATAATGTCCACACCATGCCCTATCACTGATCTAGTCCACACCATCTATTCCAATACTAATGTAATAATATCCACACCGTGCCTTAACACTGATCTAATCCACACCATCGCTACTAATACAAATGTAATAATATCTACACCATGACCTACCATTGATCTAGTCCACACCATCGCCTCCAATACTAATGTCATAATATCCACACCATGCCCTATCACTGATCTAATCCACACCATCGCTTCCAATACGAATGTAATAATATCCACACCATGCCCTATCACTGATCTAGTCCACACCATCTCTTCCAATACTAATGTAATAATATCCACACCATGCGCTATCACTGATCTAATCCACACCATCGCTTCCAATACTAATGTAATAATATCCACACCGTGCCTTAACACTGATCTAATCCACACCATCGCTACTAATACAAATGTAATAATATCTACACCATGACCTACCACTGATCTAGTCCACACCATCGCCTCCAATACTAATGTCATAATATCCACACCATGCCCTATCACTGATCTAATCCACACCATCGCTTCCAATACGAATGTAATAATATCCACACCATGCCCTATCACTGATCTAGTCCACACCATCTCTTCCAATACTAATGTAATAATATCCACACCATGCGCTATCACTGATCTAATCCACACCATCGCTTCCAATACTAATGTAATAATATCCACACCGTGCCTTAACACTGATCTAATCCACACCATCGCTACTAATACAAATGTAATAATATCTACACCATGACCTACCACTGATCTAGTCCACACCATCGCCTCCAATACTAATGTCATAATATCCACACCATGCCCTATCACTGATCTAATCCACACCATCGCTTCCAATACGAATGTAATAATATCCACACCATGCCCTATCACTGATCTAGTCCACACCATCTCTTCCAATACTAATGTAATAATATCCACACCATGCGCTATCACTGATCTAATCCACACCATCGCTTCCAATACTAATGTAATAATATCCACACCGTGCCTTAACACTGATCTAATCCACACCATCGCTACTAATACAAATGTAATAATATCTACACCATGACCTACCACTGATCTAGTCCACACCATCGCCTCCAATACTAATGTCATAATATCCACACCATGCCCTATCACTGATCTAATCCACACCATCGCTTCCAATACGAATGTAATAATATCCACACCATGCCGTATCACTAATCTCATCCACACCATCCCCTCCAATACTAATACAATAATATCCACACCATGCCCTATCACTGATGTAATCCACACCATTGCTCCCAATACTAATGTAATAATATCCAGACCATGCCTAAACACTGATCTAATCCACACCATCGCTTCCAATACTAATGTAATAATATCCACACCATGCGTTAACACTGATCTAATCCACACCATCGCTTCCAATACTAATGTAATAATATCCACACCATGCGTTAACACTGATCTAATCCACACCATCGCCTCTAATACTAATGTTATAATATCCACACCATGCCCTATCAGTGATCTAATCCAAACCATCACCTCCAATACTAATGTAGTAATGCCCACACCATGCCCTAACAATGATGTAATCCACACCATCGCCTCCAATACTAATGTAATAATATCGACACCATGCCGTATCACTGATCTAATCCACACCATCGCTTCCAGTACTAATGTAATAATATCCACACCATACCCTATCACTGGTCTAATCCACAGCATCGCTTCCAATGCTGGTATAATAATATCAACACCGTGCCTTAACACTGATCTAATCCACTCCGTCACTTCCAATACTAATGTAAGAATATCCACACCATGCCCTATCACTGGTCTAATCCACACCATCGCTTCCAATACTAATGTATTAATATCCACACCATGCCCTAACACTGATGTAATCCACACCATCGCCTCCAATACTAATGTGATCATATCCACACCGTGCCCTAAGAGTGACGTAGTCCACAACATCGCTTCCAGTACTAATGTAATAATATCCACACCATGCTTTACCACTGATATAATCGACACCATCGCTCCCAATACTAATGTAATAATATCCACACCATGCCCTATCACTGATCTAGTCCACACCATCACTTCCAATACTAATGTAATAATATCCACACCATGCCCTATCACTGATGTATTCCACACCATCGCCTCCACTACTAATGTAATAATATCCACACCATGCCCTATCACTGCTCTAATCCACACTATCCCCACCAATACTAATGTAATAACATCCGCACCATACCCTATCACTGATCTCATCCACTCCATCGCTTCCAATACTAATGTAATAATATCCACACCATGCCCTGTCACTGATCTAGTCCACACCGTCGCTTCCAATACTATTGTGATAACATCCACACCATGCTCTATCACTGAACTCATCCACACCATCACTTCCAATACTAATGTAATAATATGCACACCATGCCTTAACACTGATCTAATTCACTCCATCCCTTCCAATACTAATGTGGTCATATCCACAGCATGCCTTAACACTGTTCTAATCCAGATCATCGCCTCCATTAGTATTGTAATAATATGCACACCATGCCCTATCAATGATCTAATCCACACCATCGTTTCCAATACTAATGTAATAATATCCACACCATGCCTTAACACTGATCTTATCCACACCATCGCCTCTAATGCTAATGTTATAATATCCACACCATGCCCTATCAGTGATCTGATCCACACCATCGCCTCCAATACCAATGTAGTAATGTCCACACCATGCCCTAACACTGATGTAATCCACACCATCGCCTCCAATACTAATGTGATAATATCCACAGGATGCAGTAACACTGGTCTAATCCACACTATCCTTTCCAATACTAATGTAATAATATCCACACCATGTCCTATCACTGATATAATACACAGCATTGCTTGCAATACTAATGTAGTAATATCCACACCATGCCCTATCACTGATCTAATCCACACCATCGCTTCCAATACTAATGTAATAATATCCATACCATGCCCTAACACTGATCTAATCCACACCATCGCTACCAATACTAATGTAATAATATCCACACCATGCCCTATCAGTGATCTAGTCCACAGCATCCCTTCCAATACTAAGGTAGTAATATCCACACCATGCCTTGTCACTGATCTAGTCCACACCATCGCTTCCAATACTAATTTAATAATATCCACACCATGCATTAACACTGATCTAATCCACACCATCACTTCCAAGACTAATGTAATAATATCCACACCATGTCCTATCACTGATCTAGTCCACACCATCGCGTCCAATAGTAATGAAATAATATCCACACCATGCCCTATCACTGATCTAATCGACAACATCGCTTCCAATAGTAATGTAATAATATCCACACCATGCCTTAACACTGATCTAATCGACACCATCACTTCCAATACTAATGTAATAATATCCACACCATGCCCTACCACTGATCTAGTCCACACCATCGCCTCCAATACTAATGTAATAATATCCACACCATGCCCTATCACTGACCTAATCCACACCATCGCTTTCAATACTAATGTAATAATATCTATACCATGACTTAACAGTGATCTAATCCACACCATCACTTTCAATACTAATGTAATAATATCCACACTGTTCCCTATCACTGATCTAGTCCACACCATCGCCTCCAATACTAATGTAGTAATCTCCACACCATGCCTTAACACTGATCTAATCCACACCATCACTTCGAGTATTAATGTAATAATATCTACACCATGCCCTATCACTGATCTAGTCCACACCATCACTACCAATACTAATGTAATAATATTCACAACATGCCTTAACACTGATCTAATCCACACCATCGCTTCGAGTATTAATGTAATAATATCTACACCATGCCCTATCACTGATCTAATCCACACCATCGTTTCCAATACTTATGTAATAATATCCACACCATGCCTTAACAGTGATCTAATCCACACCATCACTTCCAGTACTAATGTAGTAATATCCACACCTTGCCTTAACACTGATCTAATCCACACCATCGCCTCCTATACTAATGAAATAATATCCACACCATACCCTATCAGTGATCTAATCCACACCATCGTTTCAAATACTGACGTAATAATATCCACACCATGCCTTAACACTGATCTAATCCACACCATGACTTCCAATACTAATGTAGTAATATCCACACCATGCCTTAACACTGATCTAATCCACACCATCGCCTCCAATAGATATGTAATAATATCCACACCATGCCCTGTCACTGATCTAATCCACACCATCGTTTCCAATACTAATATAATAATATCCACACCATGCCCTATCCCTGATATAATCCACACCATCGCTTCAAATACTAATGTAGTAATATCCACACCATGCCCTATCACTGATCTAATCCACACCATCGCTTCCAATACTAATGTAATAATATCCACACCATGCCCTAACACTGATCTAATCCACACCATCGCTACCAATACTAATGTAATAATGTCCACACCATGCCCTATCACTGATCTAGTCCACACCATCTCTTCCAATACTAATGTAATAATATCCACACCATGCGCTATCACTGATCTAATCCACACCATTGCTTCCAATACTAATGTAATAATATCCACACCGTGCCTTAACACTGATCTAATCCACACCATCGCTACTAATACAAATGTAATAATATCTACACCATGACCTACCACTGATCTAGTCCACACCATCGCCTCCAATACTAATGTCATAATATCCACACCATGCCCTATCACTGATCTAATCCACACCATCGCTTCCAATACGAATGTAATAATATCCACACCATGCCGTATCACTAATCTCATCCACACCATCCCCTCCAATACTAATACAATAATATCCACGCCATGCCCTATCACTGATATAATCTACACCATCGCTTCCAATGCTAATGTAATAATATCCACACCATGCGTTAACACTGATCTAATCCACACCATCACCTCTGATACTAATGTTATAATATCCACACCATGCCCTATCAGTGATCTAATCCAAACCATCACCTCCAATACTAATGTAGTAATGCCCACACCATGCCCTAACAATGATGTAATCCACACCATCGCCTCCAATACTAATGTAATAATATCGACACCATGCCCTATCACTGATCTAATCCACACCATCGCCTCCAGTACTAATGTAATAATATCCACACCATACCCTATCACTGGTCTAATCCACAGCATCGCTTCCAATGCTGGTATAATAATATCAACACCATGCCTTAACACTGATCTAATCCACTCCGTCACTTCCAATACTAATGTAATAATATCCACACCATGCCCTAACACTGATGTAATCCACACCATCGCCTCCAATACTAATGTGATCATATCCACACCGTGCCCTAAGAGTGACGTAGTCCACAACATCGCTTCCAGTACTAATGTAATAATATCCACACCATGCTTTACCACTGATATAATCGACACCATCGCTCCCAATACTAATGTAGTAATATCCACACCATGCCCTAACACTGATCGAATCCACACCATCACTTGCAATACTAATGCAATAATATCCACACCATGCCCTATCACTGATCTAATCCACACCATCGCTTCCAATACTAATGTAATAATATCCACTCCATGCCCTATCACTGATGTAATCCACACCATCGCTTCCAATACTAACGTAATAATATCCACACCATGCCTTAACACTGATCTAATCCACACCATCACTTCCAATACAAATGTAATAATATCTACACCTTGCCGTACTACTGGTCTAGTCCACACCATCGCCTCCAATACTAATGTTATAATATCCACACCATGCCGTATCACTAATCTCATCCACACCATCCCCTCCAATACTAATGTAATAATATCCAAACCATGCCCTATCACTGATGTAATCCACACCATCGCTTCCAATACTAATGTAATAATATCCACGCCATGCCCTATCACTGATCTAATCCACACCATCGCTTCCAATACTAATGTAATAATATCCCCGCCATGCGTTAACACTGATCTAATCCACACCATCGCCTCCAATACTAATGTTATAATATCCGCACCATGCCCTATCAGTGATCTAATCCACACCATCACCTCCAATACTAATGTAGTAATGCCCACACCATGCCCTAACAATTATGTAATCCACACCATCGCCTCCAGTACTAATGTAATAATATCGACACCATGCCCTATCACTGATCTAATCAACAGCATCGCTTCCAATACTAATGTAGTAATATCCACACGATGCCCTATCACTGATCATTTAATCCACACCATCGCTTCCAATACTAATGTAATAATATCCACACCATGCCCTATCACTGATCTAATTCACACCATCGCTACCAATACTAATGTAATAATATCCACACCATGCCCTATCAGTGATCTAGTCGACACCATCGCTTCCAATACTAATGTAGTAATATCCGCACCATGCCCTGTCACTGATCTAGTCCACACCATCGCTTCCATACTATTGTGATAACATCCACACCATGCTCTATCACTGAACTCATCCACACCATCGCTTCCAATACTAATGTAATAATATGCACACCATGCCTTAATACTGATCTAATTCACTCCATCCCTTCCAATACTAATGTGGTCATATCCACACCATGCCTTAACACTGATCTTATCCACACCATCGCTTCAAATACTAATGTTATAATATCCACACCATGCCCTATCAGTGATCTAATCCACACCATCGCCTCCAATACTAATGTAGTAATGTCCACACCATGCCCTAACACTGATGTAATCCACACCATCGCCTCCAATAGTAATGTAATATCGACACCATGCTCTATCACTGATCTAATCCACACCATCGCCTCCAGTACTAATGTAATAATATCCACACCATACCCTATCACTGGTCTAATCCACAGCATAGCTTCCAATGCTGGTGTAATAATATCCACACCATGCCTTAACACTGATCTAATCCACACCGTCACTTCCAATGCTAATGTAATAATACCCACACCATGCCCTATCACTGGTCTAATCCACTCCATCGCTTCCAATACTAATGTAGTAATATCCACACCATGCCCTAACACTGATCTAATCCACACCATCGCTTCCAATACTAATGTAATAATATCCACTCCGTGCCCTATCACTGATCTAATCCACACCATCGCTTCCAATGCTAATGAAATAATTTCCACACAATAACCTATCACCGATCTAATCCACACCATCACTTCCAATATTAATGTAGTAATATCCACACCATGCCCTATCACTGATCTAGTTCACACCGTCGTTTGCAAAGCTAACGTAATAATATCCACACCATATCCTAACACTGATCCAATCCACACCATCGCTTCCAATACTAATGTAGTAATACCCACACCATGACCTAACACTGATCTAATCCACACCATCTCTTCCACTGCTAATGTAATAATATCCACACCATGCCCTATCACTGATCTAATCCACACCATTGCTTTCAATACTAATGTAGTAATATCCGCACCATGCCCTAACACTGATCTAATCCACAGCATCTCCTTCAATACTAATGTGATAATATCCACAGGATGCAGTAACACTGATCTAATCCACACTATCCTTTCCAATACTAATGTAATAATATCCACACCATGCCCTATCACTGATCTAATCCACACCATTGCTTTCAATACTAATGTAATAATATCCACACCATGCCCTAACACTGATCTAATCCACAACATCGCTTCAAATACTAATGTAGTAATATCCACACCATGCCCTATCACTGATCTAATCCACACCATCGCTTCCAAAACTAATGTAATAATATCCACACCATGCCCTAACACTGATCTAGTCCACACTATCTCTTCCAATAGTAATGTAGTAGTATCCGCACCATGGCCTGTCGCTGATCTAGTCCACACCATCGCTTCCAATACTAACGTAATAATATCCACACCATGCCTTAACACTGATCTAATCCACACCATCGCTTCCAATGCTAATGTAATAATATCCACACCATGCCCTGTCACTGATGTAATCCACACCATCGCTTCCAATACTAATGTAATAATATCCACACCATGCCTAAACACTGATCTAATCCACACCATCGCTTCCAATACTAATGTAATAATATCCACGCCATGCCCTATCACTGATCTAATTCACACCATCGCTTCCAATACTAATGTAATAATATCCACACCGTGTGTTAACACTGATCTAATCCACACCATTGCCTCTAATACTAATGTTATAATATCCACACCATGCCCTATCAGTGATCTAATCCACACCATCACCTCCAATACTAATGTAGTAATGCCCACACCATGCCCTAACAATGATGTAATCCACACCATCGCCTCCAATACTAATGTAATAATATCGACACCATGCCCTATCACTGATCTAATCCATACCATCGCCTCCAGTACTAATGTAATAATATCCACACCATACCCTATCACTGGTCTAATCCACAGCATCGCTTCCAATGCTGGTATAATAATATCAACACCATGCCTTAACACTGATCTAATCCACTCCGTCACTTCCAATACTAATGTAATAATATCCACACCATGCCCTATCACTGGTCTAATCCACACCATCGCTTCCAATAGTAATGTATTAATATCCACATCATGCCCTAACACTGATCTAATCCACACCATCGCCTCCAATACTAATGTGATCATATCCACACCGTGCCCTAACACTGACGTAGTCCACAACATCGCTTCCAGTACTAATGTAATAATATCCACACCATGCCTTACCACTGATATAATCGACACCATCGCTCCCAATAGTAATGTAGTAATATCCACACCATGCCCTAACACTGATCGAATCCACACCATCAATTCCAATACTAATGCGATAATATCCACACCATGCCCTATCACTGATCTAATCCACACCGTCGCTTCCAATACTAATGTAATAATATCCACACCATACCTTAACACTGATATAATCCACACCATCCCCTCCAATACTAATGTAATAATATCCACACCATGCCCTATCACTGATCTAATCCACAGCATCGCCTCCAATACTAATGTGATAATATCCACAGGATGCATTAACACTGATCTAATCCACACCATCACTTCCAATAGTAATGTAGTAATATCCACACCATGCTCTATCACTGATCCAATCCACATCATCGCTTCTAATACTTATGTAGTAATATCCACACCATGCCCTATCACTGATCTAATCCAGACCATCGCCTCCAATCCTAATGTAATAATATCCACACCATACCCTAACACTGATCAAGTCCACACCATCGCTTCCAATACTAATGTAATAATATCCACACCATGCCCTATCACTGATCTAATCCACACCATCGCTTCCAATACTAATGTAGTAATATCCACACCATGCCTTAACACTGATCTAATCCACACCATCGCTTCCAATACTAATGTTATAATATCCACACCATGCGCTATCAGTGATCTAATCCACACCATCACCTCCAATACTAATGTACTAATGTCCACACCATGCCCTAACAATGATGTAACCCACACCATCGCCTCCAATATTAATGTAATAATATCGAACTATGCCCTATCACTGATCTAATCCACACCATCGCTTCCAATACTAATGTAATAATATGCACACCATGCCTTAACACTGACGTAATTCACACCATCCCTTCCAATACTAATGTGGTCATCTCCACACCATGCCTTAACACTGGTCTAATCCAAACCATCGCCTCCAATAGTACTGTAATATTATTCACACCGTGCCCAATCGCTGATCTAATCCACACTATCCTTTCCAATACTAATGTAATAATATCCGCACCATGCCCTGTCACAGTTCTAGTCCACACCATCGCCTCCAATAGTAATGAAATAATATCCACACCATGCCCTATCACTGATCTAATCGACAACATCGCTTCCAATACTAATGTAATAATATCCACACCATGCCTTAACACTGATCTAATTGACACCATCACTTCCAATACTAATGTAATAATATCCACACCATGCCCTATCACTGACCTAATCCACACCATCGCTTTCAATACTAATATAATAATATCCACACCATTCCCTATCATTGATCTAATCGAGACCATCACTTCAAATACTAATGTAGTAATATCCACACCATGCCACATCACTGATCTAATCCACACCTTCTCCTCCAGTGCTAATGTAGTAATATCCACACCATGCCTTAACACTGATCTAATCCACACCATCACTTCCAATACTAATGTAGTAATATCCACACCATGCCCTATCAGTGATCTAATCCACACTGTCGCCTCCAGTACTAATGTAATAATATCCACACCATGACCTAACACTGACCTAATCCACACCATCGCCTCCAATACTAATGTAATAATATCCACACCATGCCCTATCGGTGATCTAATCCACACCATCACCTCCAATACTAATGTAGTAATATCCACACCATGCCCTATCACTGGTCCAATCCACACCATCGCTTCTAATAATAATGTAATACTATCCACATCATGGCCTAACACTGTTCTAATCCACAACAACGGTTGCAATATTGATGTAATAATATCCACACCTTGCCCTATCACTGATCTAGTCCACACCATCGCCTCCAGTACTAATATAATAATATCCACACCATGCCTTAACAGTGATCTAATCCACACCATCGCTTCCAGTACTAGTGTAATAATATCCACACCATGCCCTGTCACTGATCTAATCCACAGCATCGCTTCCAATAGTAATGTAGTAATATCCACACCATGCCCTATCACTGATCTAGTCCTCACCATCGCTTACAATACTAATGTAATAATATCCACTCCATGCCCTATCACTGATCTAATCTGCACCATCGCTTCCAATACTAATGTAATAATATCCACACCATGCCCTATCACTGATCTAATCCACACCATCGCTTACAATACTAATGTAATAATATGCACACCATGGCTTTACAGTGATGAAATTCACACCATCACTTCCAATACTAATGTGGTCCTATCCACACCATGCCTTAACACTGATCTAATCCACACCATCGCCTCCAATAGTATCGTAATAATATCCACACCATGCCCTATCACTGATCTAATCCACACCATCGCTTCCAATACTAATGTAATAATGTCCACACCATGCCCTAACACGGATCTAATCCACACCATCGCTACCAATACTAATGTAATAATATCCACACCATGCCCTATCACTGATCTAATCCACACCATCGCTTCCAATACTAATGTAGTAATATCCACACCATGCCCTATCACTGATCTAATCCACACCATCGCTTCCAATACTAATGTAATAATGTCCACACCATGCCCTAACACTGATCTAATCCACACCATCGCTACCAATACTAATGTAATAATATCCACACCATGCCCTATCACTGATCTAGTCCACACCATCGCCTCCAATACTAATGTAGTAATATCCATACCATGCCCTACCACTGATCTAGTCCACACTATCGCCTCCAATACTAATGTAATAATATCCACACCATGTCGTATCACTGACCTAATCCACACCATCGCTTCCAATACTAATGTAATAATATCCACACCATGCCTTAACACTGATCTAATCCACACCATGACTTCCAATACTAATGTAATAATATCCACACCGTGGCCGTATCACTGACCTAATCCACACCATCGCCTCCAATACTAATGTAGTAATATCCACACCATGCCCTAACACTGATCTAATCCACACCATCGCTTCCAATAGTAATGTAATAATATCCACACCATGGCCTATCACTGATCTAATCCGCACCATCGCTTCCAATACTAATGTAATAATATGCACACCGTGGCCTATCACTGATCTAGTCCACACCATCGCTTCCAATACTAATGTAATAAAATCCACACCATGCCTTAACACTGTTCTAATCCACACCATCGCTTCCAATACTAATGCATTGGGGCAGTAACCTGATGAGATTCATGGATTAGAGACATGGCTGTGGCTGCTGTGGAGAAGGCACCAGGGAGAGCAGATGGCTCAATGGGTGTGCAGGAGACCTCTCCCTGAGTTTAGGGAGAGGTTTTTAAAACAGAAGAAGTTTGAGTAATTTAAATGATGATGGGAAGGAGCTCAAAGTGGGGTTTAGGTTAAAGATACAGGAAAGTGGGAGGAAGAACTGACAAGTGAGGTTCCAGAGAGGGCAGGAGAAGAGGAGATTCCCATAGGGGGATTAACACTTTCTTTTCTTTTTTCTTTCTAAGACAGGGTCTCACTCTGTCGCCCAGGCTGGAGTGCAGTGGCACAATCTTGGCTCACTGTAGTGTAGACTTCCCAGGCTCAAGGGATTTCTCCCACCCCAGACTCCCAGGTAGCTGGAACTACGGGTGTGCACCACCACCACACCTGGCTAATGTCTCTTTTTTTTGGTAGACACAGAGTCTCGCTATTTAACACTGATTGGTCTCCAACTCCTGGCCTCAAGCGATCCTCCTGCCTAGGCTGCCTAGGGTTGTTTTAGGGTCAGGGCCCAGGGTTAGGGTTGTTTTAGGGTCAGGGCCCAGGGTTAGGGTTTCAGGCTCAGGTCCAGGGCCCAGGGTTGGGGTTTCAGGCTCAGGGCCAGAGCCCAAGGTTAGGGTTTTAGGTTCAGGGTCAGGGCCCAAGCTTAAGGTTTTAGGCTCAGGGCCAGGGCCCAGGGTTAGGGTTTTAGGCTCAGGGCCAGGGCCCAGGGTTAGGGTTTTAGGCTCAGGGCCAGGGCCCAGGGTTAGGGTTTTAGGGTCAGGGCCCAGGGTTAGGGTTGTTTTAGGGTCAGGGCCCCGGGCCCAGGGTTAGGGTTTTAGGGCCAGGGCCCGGGGCCCAGGGTTAGGGCTTTAGGGCCAGGGCCCGGGGCCCAGGGTTAGGGCTTTAGGGCCAGGGCCCGGGGCCCAGGGTTAGGGCTTTAGGGGCAGGGCCCGGGGCCCAGGGTTAGGGCTTTAGGGGAAGGGCCCGGGGCCCAGGGTTAGGGCTTTAGGACCAGAGCCCGGGGCCCAGGGTTAGGGTTGTTTTAGGGTCAGGGCCCGGGGCCCTAAGTTAGGGTTGTTTTAGGGTCAGGGCCCAGGGTTAGTGTTGTTTTAGGGTCAGGGCCCAGGGTTAGTGTTGTTTTAGGGTCAGGGCCAAGGGTTAGGGTTGTTTTAGGGTCAGGGCCCAGGGTTAGGGTTCTTATAGGGTCAGTGCCAGGGCCCAGGGTTAGCGTTGTTTTAGGGTCAGGGCCAGGGCCCAGGGTTAGGGTTGTTTTAGTGTCAGGGCCAGGGCCCAAAGTTAGGGTTGTTTTAGGTTCAGGGCCCAGGGTTAGGGTTTTAGGCTCAGGTCCAGGGCCCAGGGTTAGGGTTTTAGGCCCAGGGCCAGGGCCCAGGTTTAGGGTTGTTTTAGAGTCAGGGCCAGGGCCCAGGGTTAGGGTCGTTTTAGGGTCAGGGCCAGGGCGCAGGGTTAGGGTTTTAGGCTCAGGGCCAGGGCCCAGGATTGGGGTTTCAGGCTCAGGGCCAGAGCCCAAGGTTAGGGTTTTAGGCTCAGTGTCAGGGCCCAGGGTTAGGATTGTTTTAGGGTCACGGCCCAGGGGTAGGGATGTTTTAAGGTCAGGGCCCAGGGTTAGGGTTGTTTTAGGGTCAGGGCCCTGGGTTACGGTTGTTTTAGGGTCAGGGCCCAGGGTTAGGGTTGTTTTAGGGTCAGGGCCCAGGGTTAGGGTTGTTTTAGGGTCAGGGCCCAGGGTTAGAGTTGTTTTAGGGACAGGGCCCAGGGTTAGGGTTGTTTTAGGGTCAGGGCCCAGGGTTAGGGTTGTTTTAGGGTCCCGGCCCAGGGTTAGGGTTGTTTTAGGGTCAGGGCCTAGGGTTAAGGTTGTTTTAGGGTCAGGGCCCAGGGTTAGGGCTGTTTTAGGGTCAGGGCCCAGGGTTAGGGTTGTTTTAGGGTCAGGGTCCAGGGTTAGGGTTGTTTTAGGGTCAGGGCCCAGGGTTAGGGTTGTTTTAGGGTCAGGGCCAGGGCCATGGTTTAGGGTTGTTTAAGGGTCAGGGCCTGGGCCCAGGGTTAATGTTGTTTTAGGGTCAGGGCCAGGGCCCAAATTTAGGGTTGTTTTAGGGTCAGGGCCCAGGGTTAGGGTTTTAGGCTCAGGTCCAGGGCCTAGCGTTAGGGTTTTAGGCTCTGGGCCAGGGCCCAGGGTTAGGGTTGTTTTAGGGTCAGGGCCAGGGCCCAGGTTTAGCGTTGTTTTAGGGTCAGGGCCAGAGCCCAGGGTTAGGGTTGTTTTAGGGTCAGGGCCAGGGCCCAAAGTTAGGGTTGTTTTAGGGTCAGGGCCCAGGGTTAGGGTTTTACGCTCAGGTCCAGGGCCCAGGGTTAGGGCTTCAGGGCCCGGGCCCGGGGCCCAGGGTTAGGGTTTTAGGACCAGGGCCCGGGACCCAGGGTTAGGGCTTCAGGGGCAGGGCCCGGGGCCCAGGGTTAGGGTTTTAGGCTCAGGGCCCGGGGCCCAGGGTTAGGGTTATTTTAGGGTCAGGGCCAGGGGCCAGGGTTAGCGTTGTTGTAGGATCAGGGCCAGGGGCCAGGGTTAGGGTTGTATTAGGGTCAGGGCGAGGGCCCAAAGTTAGGGTTGTTTTAGGGTCAGGGCCCAGGGTTAGGGTTTTAGGCTCAGGGCCAGGGCCCAGGGTTAGGGTTGTTTTAGGTTCAGGGCCAGGGCCCAGGGTTAGGGTTGTTTTAGGGTCAGGGCCAGGGCCCAGGGCTAGGGGTGTTTTAGGGTCAGGGCCAGGGCCCAAAGTTAGGGTTGTTTTAGGGTCAGGGCCCAGGGTTAGGGTTTTAGGCTCAGGTCCAGGGCCCAGGTTTAGGGTTGTTTTAGGGTCAGGGCCAGGGCCCAGGGTTATGGTTGTTTTAGGGTCGTGGCCAGGTCCCTGGGTTAGGGTTGTTTTAGGGTCAGGGCCAGTGCCCAGGGTTATGGTTGTTTTAGGGTCAGGGCCCAGGGTTAGGGTTGTTTTAGGGTCAGGGCCCAGTTTTAGGGTAGTTTTAGGGTCAGGGCCCAGGGTTAGGGTTGTTTTAGGGTCAGGGCCTATGGTTATGGTTCTCTTAGGTTTAGGGCCCAGGGTTAGGGTTTTAGGCTCAGGGCCAGGGCCCAGGGTTAGGGTTTTACGCTCAGGGCCAGGGCCCAGGGTTGGGGTTTCAGGCTCAGGGCCCGAGCGCAAGGTTAGGGTTTTCGGCTCACGGCCAGGGCCCAATGTTAGGGTTTTAGGCTCAGGGCCAGGGCCCAGGGTTAAGGTTTTAGGCTCAGGGCCAGGGCCCAGGGTTAGGGTTTTAGGCTCAGGGCCAGGGACCAGAGATAGGGTTTTAGGCTCAGGGCCAGGGCCCAGGGTTAGGGTTTTAGGGTCAGGGCCCAGGGTTAGGGTTGTTTTAGGGTCAGGGCCCAGGGTTAGGGTTTCAGGCTCAGGTCCAGGGCCCAGGGTTGGGGTTTCAGGCTCAGGGCCAGAGCCCAAGTTTAGGGTTTTAGGTTCAGGGTCAGGGCCCAGGGTTAAGGTTTTAGGCTCAAGGCCAGGGCCCAGTGTTAGGGTTTTAGGCTCAGGGTCAGGGCCCAGGGTTAAGGTTTTAGGCTCAGGGCCAGGGCCCAGGGTTTGGGTTTTAGGCTCAGGGCCAGGGCCCAGGGTTAGGGTTTTAGGCTCAGGGCCAGGGCCCTGGGTTAGGGTTTTAGGCTCAGGGCCCCAGGCCCAGGGTTAGGGCTTCAGGGCCAGGGCCCGGGGCCCAGGGTTAGGGCATCAGGGCCAGGGCCCGGGGCCCAGGGTTAGGGCTTCAGGGCCAGGGCCCGGGGCCCAGGGTTAGGGCTTCAGGGCCAGGGCCCGGGGCCCAGGGTTAGGGCTTCAGGGCCAGGGCCCGGGGCCCAGGGTTAGGGCTTCAGGGCCCGGGCCCGGGGCCCAGGGTTAGGGCTTCAGGGCCCGGGCCCGGGGCCCAGGGTTAGGGTTTCAGGACCAGGGCCCGGGGCCCAGGGTTAGGGCTTCAGGGGCAGGGCCCGGGGCCCAGGGTTAGGGTTTTAGGCTCAGGGCCCGGGGCCCAGGGTTAGGGTTATTTTAGGGTCAGGGCCAGGGGCCAGGGTTAGCGTTGTTGTAGGATCAGGGCCAGGGGCCAGGGTTAGGGTTGTTTTAGGGTCAGGGCGAGGGCCCAAAATTAGGGTTGTGTTAGGGTCAGGGCCCAGGGTTAGGGTTTTAGGCTCAGGGCCAGGGCCCAGGGTTAGGGTTGTTTTAGGGTCAGGGTCAGGGCCGGGGCCCAGGGTTAGGGTTGTTTTAGGGTCAGGGCCCAGGACCAGGGCTAGGGGTGTTTTAGGGTCAGGGCCAGGGCCCAAATTTAGGGTTGTTTTAGGGTCAGGGCCCAGGGTTAGGGTTTTAGGCTCAGGTCCAGGGCCCAGGTTTAGGGTTGTTTTAGGGTCAGGGCCAGGGCCCAGGGTTATGGTTGTTTTAGGGTCATGGCCAGGTCCCTGGGTTAGGGTTGTTTTAGGGTCAGGGCCAGTGCCCAGGGTTATGGTTGTTTTAGGGTCAGGGCCCAGGGTTAGGGTTGTTTTAGGGTCAGGGCCCAGGGTTAGGGTAGTTTTAGGGTCAGGGCCCAGGGTTAGGGTTGTTTTAGGGTCAGGGCCTAGGGTTATGGTTCTCTTAGGTTTAGGGCCCAGGGTTAGGGTTTTAGGCTCAGGGCCAGGGCCCAGGGTTAGGGTTTTACGCTCAGGGCCAGGGCCCAGGGTTGGGGTTTCAGGCTCAGGGCCCGAGTGCAAGGTTAGGGTTTTCGGCTCAGGGCCAGGGCCCAATGTTAGGGTTTTAGGCTCAGGGCCAGGGCCCAGGGTTAAGGTTTTAGGCTCAGGGCCAGGACCCAGGGTTAGGGTTTTAGGCTCAGGGCCAGGGACCAGAGATAGGGTTTTAGGCTCAGGGCCAGGGCCCAGGGTTAGGGTTTTAGGGTCAGGGCCCAGGGTTAGGGTTGTTTTAGGGTCAGGGCCCAGGGTTAGGGTTGTTTTAGCATCAGGGCCGAGGGTTAGGGTTGTTTTAGGGTCAGCGCCCAGGGGTAGGGTTGTTTTAGGGTCAGGGCCCAGGGTTAGGGTTGTTTTAGGGTCAGGGCCCAGGGTTAGGGTTTCAGGGCCAGGGCCCGGGGCCCAGGGTTAGGGCTTCAGGGCCAGGGCCCGGGGCCCAGGGTTAGGGCTTCAGGGCCAGGGCCCGGGGCCCAGGGTTAGGGCTTCAGGGCCAGGGCCGGGGGCCCAGGGTTAGGGCTTCAGGGGCAGGGCCCGGGGCCCAGGGTTAGGGCTTTAGGGGCAGGGCCCGGGGCCCAGGGTTTGGGTTATTTTAGGGTCAGGGCCAGGGGCCAGGGTTAGCATTGTTGTAGGATCAGGGCAAGCGGCCAGGGTTAGGGTTGTTTTAGGGTCAGGGCGAGGGCCCAAAGTTAGGGTTGTTTTAGGGTCAGGGCCCAGGTTTAGGGTTTTAGGCTCAGGTCTAGGGCCCAGGGTTAGGGTTTTAGGCTCAGGGCCAGGGCCCAGGTTTAGGGTTGTTTTAGGGTCAGGGCCAGGGCCCAGGGTTAGGGTTGTTTTAGGGTCAGGGCCAGGGCCCATGGTTATGGTTGTTTTAGGGGCAGGGTCCAGGGTTAGGGTTGTTTTAGGGTCAGGGCCCAGGGTTGGGGTTGATTTAGGGTCAGGGCCAAGGGTTCGGGTTGTTTTAGGGTCACGGCCCAGGGTTAGGGTTGTTTTAGGGACAGGGCCCAGGGTTAGGGTTGTTTTGGGGTCAGGGCCCAGGGTTAGGGTTGTTTTAGGGTCAGGGCCCAGGGTTAGGGTTGTTTTAGGGTCAGGGCCCATGGTTAGGGTTGTTTTAGGGTCAGGGCCCAGGGTTAGGGTTGCTTTAGGGTCAGGGCCCAGGGTTAGGGTTGATTTAGGGTCAGGGTCCAGGGTTAGGGTTGTTTTAGGGTCAGGGCCCAGGGTTAGGGTTGTTTTAGGGTCAGGGGCAGGGCCCAGGTTTAGGGTTGTTTTAGGGTCATGGCCCAGGGTTAGGGTTTTAGGCTCAGGTCCAGGGCCCAGGGATAGGGTTTTAGGCTCAGGGCCAGGGCCCAGGTTTAGGGTTGTTTTAGGGTCAGGTCCTGGGCTCAGGGTTAGGGTTGTTTTAGGGTCATGGCCAGGGCCCAGGGTTAGGGTTGTTTTAGGGTCAGGGCCCAGGGTTAGGGTAGTTTTAGGGTCAGGGCCCAGGGTTAGGGTTGTTTTAGGGTCAGGGCCTAGGGTTATGGTTCTCTTAGGTTTAGGGCCCAGGGTTAGGGTTTTAGGCTCAGGGCCAGGGCCCAGGGTTAGGGTTTTACGCTCAGGGCCAGGGCCCAGGGTTGGGGTTTCAGGCTCAGGGCCCGAGTGCAAGGTTAGGGTTTTCGGCTCAGGGCCAGGGCCCAATGTTAGGGTTTTAGGCTCAGGGCCAGGGCCCAGGGTTAAGGTTTTAGGCTCAGGGCCAGGACCCAGGGTTAGGGTTTTAGGCTCAGGGCCAGGGACCAGAGATAGGGTTTTAGGCTCAGGGCCAGGGCCCAGGGTTAGGGTTTTAGGGTCAGGGCCCAGGGTTAGGGTTGTTTTAGGGTCAGGGCCCAGGGTTAGGGTTGTTTTAGCATCAGGGCCGAGGGTTAGGGTTGTTTTAGGGTCAGCGCCCAGGGGTAGGGTTGTTTTAGGGTCAGGGCCCAGGGTTAGGGTTGTTTTAGGGTCAGGGCCCAGGGTTAGGGTTTCAGGGCCAGGGCCCGGGGCCCAGGGTTAGGGCTTCAGGGCCAGGGCCCGGGGCCCAGGGTTAGGGCTTTAGGGCCAGGGCCCGGCGCCCAGGGTTAGGGCTTTAGGGCCAGGGCCCGGGGCCCAGGGTTAGGGCTTTAGGGTCAGGGCCCGGGGCCCAGGGTTAGGGCTTTAGGGGCAGGGCCCGGGGCCCAGGGTTAGGGCTTTAGGGGCAGGGCCCGGGGCCCAGGGTTAGGGCTTTAGGACCAGGGCCCGGGGCCCAGGGTTAGGGCTTTAGGGTCAGGGCCCGGGGCCCAGGGTTAGGGTTGTTTTAGGGTCAGGGCCCAGGGTTAGGGTAGTTTTACGGTCAGGGCCCAGGGTTAGGGTTGTTTTAGCGTCAGGGCCTAGGGTTATGGTTCTCTTAGGTTTAGGGCCCAGGGTTAGGGTTTTAGGCTCAGGGCCAGGGCCCAGGGTTAGGGTTTTACGCTCAGGGCCAGGGCCCAGGGTTGGGGTTTCAGGCTCAGGGCCCGAGCGCAAGATTAGGGTTTTCGGCTCAGGGCCAGGGCCCAATGTTAGGGTTTTAGGCTCAGGGCCAGGGCCCAGGGTTAAGGTTTTAGGCTCAGGGCCAGGGCCCAGGGTTAGGGTTTTAGGCTCAGGGCCAGAGACCAGAAATAGGGTTTTAGGCTCAGGGCCAGGGCCCAGGGTTAGGGTTTTAGGGTCAGGGCCCAGGGTTAGGGTTGTTTTAGGGTCAGGGCCCAGGGTTAGGGTTTCAGGCTCAGGCCCAGGGCCCAGGGTTGGGGTTTCAGGCTCAGGGCCAGAGCCCAAGGTTAGGGTTTAGGCTCTGGGCCAGGGCCCAGGGTTAGGTTTTTAGGGTCAGGGCCTGGGCCCAGGGTTAGAGTTTTAGGGTCAGGGCCCAGGGTTAGGGATTTAGGGTCAGGGCCCAGGGTTAGGGTTTTAGGCTCAGGACCAGGGCCCAGGGTTAGGGTTTTAGGCTCAGGGCCAGGGCCCAGGGTTAGAGTTTTAGGCTCAGGTCCAGGGCCCAGGGTTAGGGCTTCAGGGACAGGGCCCGTGGCCCAGGGTTAGGGCTTTACGGCCAGGGCCCGGGGACCAGTGTTAGGGCTTTAGGGTCAGGGCCCGGGGCCCAGGTTAAGGGCTTTAGGGCCAGGGCCCGGGGCCCAGGGTTAGGGCTTTAGGGCCAGGGCCCGTGTCCCAGGGTTAGGGCTTTAGGGGCAGAGCCCGGGGCCCAGGGTTAGGGCTTTAGTGGCAGGGCCCGGGGCCCAGGGTTAGGGCTTTAGTGTCAGGGCCCGGGGCCCAGGGTTAGGCCTTTAGGACCAGGGCCCGGGGCCCAGGGTTAGGGTTGTTTTAGGGTCAGGGCCCAGGGTTAGGGTTGTTTTAGGGTCAGGGCCCAGGGTTAGGGTTGTTTTAGGGTCAGGGCCCAGGGTTAGGGTTGTTTTATGGTCAGGGCCCAGGGTTAGGGTTGTTTTATGGTCAGGGCCCAGGGTTAGGGTTGTTTTAGGGTCAGGGCCCAGGGTTAGGGTTGTTTTAGCATCAGGGCCCAGGGTTAGGGTTGTTTTAGGGTCAGGGCCCAGGGGTAGGGTTGTTTTAGGGTCAGGGCCCAGGGTTAGGGTTGTTTTAGGGTCAGGGCCCAGGGTTAGGGTTGTTTTAGGGTCAGGGCCCAGAGTTAGGGTTTTTTGATCAGGGCCAGGGCCCAGGGTTAGGGTATTAGGGTAAGGGCCAGGGCCCAGGATTAGGGTTTTAGGGTCAGGGTCAGGGCCCAGGGTTAGGATTTTAGGGTCAGGGCCAGGGCCCAGGGTTAGGGTATTAGGCTCAGGGCCAGGGCCCAATGTTAGGGTTGTTTTAGTGTAAGGGCCAGGGCCCAGGGTTAGGGTTGTTTTAGGGTCAGGGCCAGGGACCATGGTTATGGTTGTTTTAGGGTGAGGGACCAGGGTTAGGGTTGTTTTAAGGTCAGGGCCCAGGGTTAGGGTTGTTTTAGGGTCAGGGCGGGGGCCCAGGTTTAGGGTTGTTTTAGGGTCAGGGCCCAGGGTTAGGGTTTTAGGCTCAGGTCCAGGGCCCAGGAATAGGGTTTTAGTCTCAGGGCCAGGGCCCAGGTTTAGGGTTGTTTTAGGGTCAGGTCCAGGGCTCAGGGTTAGGGTTGTTTTAGGGTCATGGCCAGGGCCCAGGGTTAGGGTTGTTTTAGGGTCTGGGGCAGGGCCCAGGGTTATGGTTGTTTTAGGGTCAGAGCCCAGGTTTAGGGTTGTTTTAGGGTCAGGGCCCAGGGTTGGGGTTGTTTTAGGGTCAGGGCCAAGGGTTAGGGTTGTTTTAGGGTCAGGGCCCATGGTTATGGTTGTTTTAGTGTTAGGGCCCAGGGTTAGGGTTTTAGGCTCAGGGCCAGGGCCCAGGGTTAGGGTTTTAGGCTCAGGGCCAGGGCCTAGGGTTGGGGTTTCAGGCTCAGGGCCAGAGCCCAAGGTTAGGGTTTTAGGCTCAGGGCCAGGGCCCAGGGTTAGGGTTTTAGGCTCAGGGCCAGGGCCCAATGTCAGGGTTGTTTTAGTGTAAGGGCCAGGGCCCAGGGTTAGGGTTGTTTTAGGGTCAGGGCCGGTGCCCAGGGCTAGGGGTGTTTTAGGGTCAGGGCCAGGGACCAAAGTTAGGGTTGTTTTAGGGTCAGGGCCCAGGGTTAGGGTTTTAGGCTCAGGTCCAGGGCCCAGGGTTAGGGTTTTAGGCTCAGGGCCAGGGCCCAGGGTTAGGGTTGTTTTAGGGTCAGGGCCAGGGCCCAGGGTTAGGGTTGTTTTAGGGTCAGGGCCAGGCCCCAGGGTTCGGGTCGTTTTAGGGTCAGGGCCCAGTGTTAGGGTTGTTTTAGGGTCAGGGCCCAGAGTTAGGGTTTTTTTAGGGTTAGGGCCCAGAGTTAGGGTTTTTTTAGGGTCAGGGCCCAGGGTTAGGGTTGTTTTAGGGTCATGGCCCAGGGTTAGGGTTGTTTTAGGGTCAGGGCCCAGGGTTAGGGTTGTTTTAGGGTCAGGACCCACAGTTAGGGTTTTTTGATCAGGGCCAGGGCCTAGGGTTAGGGTTTTAGGGTAAGGGCCAGGGCCCAGGGTTAGGGTTTTAGGCTCAGGGCCAGGGCCCAGGGTTAGAGTTTTAGGCTCAGGTCCAGGGCCCAGGGTTAGAGCTTCAGGGACAGGGCCCGTGGCCCAGGGTTAGGGCTTTACGGCCAGGGCTCGGGGACCAGGGTTAGGGCTTTAGGGCCAGGGCCCGGGGCCCAGGTTAAGGGCTTTAGGGCCAGGGCCCGGGGCCCAGGGTTAGGGCTTTAGGGCCAGGGCCCGTGTCCCAGGGTTAGGGCTTTAGGGGCAGAGCCCGGGGCCCAGGGTTAGGGCTTTAGTGGCAGGGCCCGGGGCCCAGGGTTAGGGCTTTAGTGTCAGGGCCCGGGGCCCAGGGTTAGGCCTTTAGGACCAGGGCCCGGGGCCCAGGGTTAGGGTTGTTTTAGGGTCAGGGCCCAGGGTTAGGGTTGTTTTAGGGTCAGGGCCCAGGGTTAGGGTTGTTTTAGGGTCAGGGCCCAGGGTTAGGGTTGTTTTAGGGTCAGGGCCCAGGGTTAGGGTTGTTTTAGGGTCAGGGCCCAGAGTTAGGGTTTTTTGATCAGGGCCAGGGCCCAGGGTTAGGGTATTAGGGTAAGGGCCAGGGCCCAGGATTAGGGTTTTAGGGTCAGGGTCAGGGCCCAGGGTTAGGATTTTAGGGTCAGGGCCAGGGCCCAGGGTTAGGGTTTTAGCCTCAGTTCCAGGGCTCAGGGTTAGGGTTTTAGCTCAGGTCTAGGGCCCAGGGTTATGGTTTTAGGCTCAGGGCCAGGGCCCAGGTTTAGGGTTGTTTTAGGGTCAGGGCCAGGGCCCAGGGTCATGGTTGTTTTAGGGTCATGGCCAGGTCCCAGGTTTAGGGTTGTTTTAGGGTCAGGGCCAGGGCCCAGGGTCATGGTTGTTTTAGGGTCATGGCCAGGTCCCAGGGTTAGGGTTGTTTTAGGGTCAGGGCCAGGGGCCAGGGTTAGCGTTGTTGTAGGATCAGGGCCAGGGGCCAGGGTTAGGGTTGTTTTAGGGTCAGGGCGAGGGCCCAAAGTTAGGGTTGTTTTAGGGTCAGGGCCCAGGGTTAGGGTTTTAGGCTCAGGGCCAGGGCCCAGGGTTAGGGTTGTTTTAGGGTCAGGGCCAGGGCCTAGGGTTAGGGTTGTTTTAGGGTCAGGGCCAGGGCCCAGGGCTAGGGGTGTTTTAGGGTCAGGGCCAGGGCCCAAAGTTAGGGTTGTTTTAGGGTCAGGGCCCAGGGTTAGGGTTTTAGGCTCAGGTCCAGGGCCCAGGTTTAGGGTTGTTTTAGGGTCAGGGCCAGGGCCCAGGGTTATGGTTGTTTTAGGGTCATGGCCAGGTCCCTGGGTTAGGGTTGTTTTAGGGTCAGGGCCAGTGCCCAGGGTTATGGTTGTTTTGGGGTCAGGGCCCAGGGTTAGGGTTGTTTTAGGGTCAGGGCCCAGGGTTAGGGTAGTTTTAGGGTCAGGGCCCAGGGTTAGGGTTGTTTTAGGGTCAGGGCCTAGGGTTATGGTTCTCTTAGGTTTAGGGCCCAGGGTTAGGGTTTTAGGCTCAGGGCCAGGGCCCAGGGTTAGGGTTTTACGCTCAGGGCCAGGGCCCAGGGTTGGGGTTTCAGGCTCAGGGCCCGAGCGCAAGGTTAGGGTTTTCGGCTCAGGGCCAGTTCCCAATGTTAGGGTTTTAGGCTCAGGGCCAGGGCCCAGGGTTAAGGTTTTAGGCTCAGGGCCAGGGCCCAGGGTTAGGGTTTTAGGCTCAGGGCCAGAGACCAGAAATAGGGTTTTAGGCTCAGGGCCAGGGCCCAGGGTTAGGGTTTTAGGGTCAGGGCCCAGGGTTAGGGTTGTTTTAGGGTCAGGGCCCAGGGTTAGGGTTTCAGGCTCAGGCCCAGGGCCCAGGGTTGGGGTTTCAGGCTCAGGGCCAGAGCCCAAGGTTAGGGTTTTAGGTTCAGGGTCAGGGCCCAGGGTTAGGGTTTTAGGCTCAGGGCCAGGGCCCAGGGTTAGGGTTTTAGGCTCAGGGCCCGGGCCCAGGGTTAGGGCTTTAGGGCCAGGGCCCGGGGAGCAGGGTTAGGGCTTTAGGGCCAGGGCCCGGGGCCCAGGGTTAGGGCTTTAGGGCCAGGGCCCGGGACCCAGGGTTAGGGTTTTAGGGCCAGGGCCCGGGGCCCATGGTTAGGGCTTTAGGGTCAGGGCCCGGGGCCCAGGGTTAGGGCTTTAGGGACAGGGCCCGGGGCCCAGGGTTAGGGCTTTAGGGGCAGGGCCCGGGGCCCAGGGTTAGGGCTTTAGGACCAGGGCCCGGGGCCCAGGGTTAGGGCTTTAGGGTCAGGGCCCGGGGCCCAGGGTTAGGGTTGTTTTAGGGTCAGGGCCCAGGGTTAGTGTTGTTTTAGGGTCAGGGCCCAGGGTTAGGGTTTCAGGCTCAGCTCCAGGGCCCAGGGTTGGGCTTTCAGGCTCAGGGCCAGAGCCGAAGGTTAGGGTTTTAGGTTCAGCGTCAGGGCCCAGGGTTAAGGTTTTAGGCTCAGGTCCAGGGCCTAGTGTTAGGGTTTTAGGCTCAGGGTCAGGGCCCAGGGTTAGGGTTTTAGGCTCAGGGCCAGGGCCCAGGGTTAAGGTTTTAGGCTCAGGGCCAGGGCCCAGGGTTAGGGTTTTAGGCTCAGGGCCAGGGCCCAGGGTTAGGGTTTTAGGCTCAGGTCCAGGGCCCAGGGATAGGGTTTTAGGCTCAGGGCCAGGGCCCAGGTTTAGGGTTGTTTTAGGGTCAGGTCCAGGGCTCAGGGTTAGGGTTGTTTTAGGGTCATGGCCAGGGCCCAGGGTTAGGGTTGTTTTAGGGTCAGGGGCAGGGCCCAGGGTTATGGTTGTTTTAGGGTCAGAGCCCAGGGTTAGGGTTGTTTTAGGGTCAGGGCCCAGGGTTGGGGTTGTTTTAGGGTCAGGGCCAAGGGTTAGGGTTGTTTTAGGGTCAGGGCCCATGGATATGGTTGTTTTAGTGTTAGGGCCCAGGGTTAGGGCTTCAGGGCCAGGGCCCGGGGCCCAGGGTTAGGGCTTCAGGGCCAGGGCCCGGGGCCCAGGGCTAGGGCTTCAGGGCCAGGGCCCGGGGCCCAGGGTTAGGGCTTCAGGGCCAGGTCCTGGGTCCAGGGTTAGGGCTTCAGGGGCAGGGCCCGGGGCCCAGGGTTAGGGCTTTAGGACCAGGGCCCGGTGCCCAGGGTTAGGGCTTTAGGGGCAGGGCCCGGGGCCCAGGGTTAGGGTTTTAGGCTCAGGGCCCGGGGCCCAGGGTTAGGGTTATTTTAGGGTCAGGGCCAAGGGCCAGGGTTAGCGTTGTTGTAGGATCAGGGCCAGGGGTCAGGGTTAGGGTTGTTTTAGGGTCAGGGCGAGGGCCCAAAGTTAGGGTTGTTTTAGGGTCAGGGCCCTTGGTTAGGGTTTTAGGCTGAGGTCTAGGGCCTAGGGTTAGGGTTTTAGGCTCAGGGCCATGGCCCAGGTTTAGGGTTGTTTTAGGGTCAGGGCCAGGGCCCAGGGTTAGGGTTGTTTTAGGGTCAGGGCCAGGGCCCATGGTTATGGTTGTTTTAGGGGCAGGGACCAGGGTTAGGGTTGTTTTAGTGTCAGGGCCCAGGGTTGGGGTTGATTTAGGGTCAGGGCCAAGGGTTCGGGTTGTTTTAGGGTCACGGCCCAGGGTTAGGGTTGTTTTAGGGACAGGGCCCAGGGTTAGGGTTGTTTTGGGGTCAGGGCCCAGGGTTAGGGTTGTTTTAGGGTCAGGGCCCAGGGTTAGGGTTGTTTTAGGGTCAGGGCCCATGGTTAGGGTTGTTTTAGGGTCAGGGCCCAGGGTTAGGGTTGCTTTAGGGTCAGGGTCCAGGGTTAGGGTTGTTTTAGGGTCAGGGCCCAGGGTTAGGGTTGTTTTAGGGTCAGGGCCAGGGCTCGGGTTTAGGGTTGTTTTAGGGTCAGGGCCCAGGGTTAGGGTTTTAGGCTCAGGTCCAGGGCCTAGGGATAGGGTTTTAGGCTCAGGGCCAGGGCCCAGGTTTAGGGTTGTTTTAGGGTCAGGTCCAGGGCTCAGGGTTAGGGTTGTTTTAGGGTCATGGCCAGGGCCCAGGGTTAGGGATGTTTTAGGGTCAGGGGCAGGGCCCAGGGTTATGGTTGTTTTAGGGTCAGAGCCCAGGGTTAGGGTTGTTTTAGGGTCAGGGCCCAGGGTTGGGGTTGTTTTAGGGTCAGGGCCAAGGGTTAGGGTTGTTTTAGGGTCAGGGCCCATGGTTATGGTTGTTTTAGTGTTAGGGCCCAGGGTTAGGGTTTTAGGCTCAGGGCCAGGGCCCAGGGTTAGGGTTTTAGGCTCAGGGCCAGGGCCTAGGGTTGGGGTTTCAGGCTCAGGGCCAGATCCCAAGGTTAGGGTTTTAGGCTCAGGGCCAGGGCCCAGGGTTAGGGTTTTAGGCTCAGGGCCAGGACCCAATGTCAGGGTTGTTTTAGTGTAAGGGCCAGGGCCCAGGGTTAGGGTTGTTTTAGGGTCAGGGCCCAGGGTTAGGGTTGTTTTAGGGTCAGGGCCCAGGGTTAGGGTTTCAGGCTCAGGGCCAGAGCCCAAGGTTAGGGTTTTAGGTTCAGGGTCAGGGCCCAGGGTTAAGGTTTTAGGCTCAGGGCCAGGGCCAAGGGTTAGGGTTTTAGGCTCAGGGCCAGGGCCCAGGGTTAGGGTTTTAGGCTCAGGGCCAGGGCCCAGGGTTAGGGTTTTAGGCTCAGGACCCGGGCCCAGGGTTAGGGCTTTAGGACCAGGGCCCGTGGCCCAGGGTTAGGGCCTTAGGGCCAGGGCCCGGGGCCCAGGGTTAGGGCTTTAGGGCCAGGGCCCGGGGACCAGGGTTAGGGCTTTAGCGCCAGGGCCCGGGGCCCAGGGTTAGGGCTTTAGGGCCAGGGCCCGGCGCCCAGGGTTAGGGCTTTAGGGCCAGGGCCCGGGGCCCAGGGTTAGGGCTTTAGGGTCAGGGCCCGGGGCCCAGGGTTAGGGCTTTAGGGGCAGGGCCCGGGGCCCAGGGTTAGGGCTTTAGGGGCAGGGCCCGGGGCCCAGGGTTAGGGCTTTAGGACCAGGGCCCGGGGCCCAGGGTTAGGGCTTTAGGGTCAGGGCCCGGGGCCCAGGGTTAGGGTTGTTTTAGGGTCAGGGCCCAGGGTTAGGGTAGTTTTACGGTCAGGGCCCAGGGTTAGGGTTGTTTTAGCGTCAGGGCCTAGGGTTATGGTTCTCTTAGGTTTAGGGCCCAGGGTTAGGGTTTTAGGCTCAGGGCCAGGGCCCAGGGTTAGGGTTTTACGCTCAGGGCCAGGGCCCAGGGTTGGGGTTTCAGGCTCAGGGCCCGAGCGCAAGATTAGGGTTTTCGGCTCAGGGCCAGGGCCCAATGTTAGGGTTTTAGGCTCAGGGCCAGGGCCCAGGGTTAAGGTTTTAGGCTCAGGGCCAGGGCCCAGGGTTAGGGTTTTAGGCTCAGGGCCAGAGACCAGAAATAGGGTTTTAGGCTCAGGGCCAGGGCCCAGGGTTAGGGTTTTAGGGTCAGGGCCCAGGGTTAGGGTTGTTTTAGGGTCAGGGCCCAGGGTTAGGGTTTCAGGCTCAGGCCCAGGGCCCAGGGTTGGGGTTTCAGGCTCAGGGCCAGAGCCCAAGGTTAGGGTTTTAGGTTCAGGGTCAGGGCCCAGGGTTAAGGTTTTAGGCTCAGGGCCAGGGCCCAGGGTTAGGGTTTTAGGCTCAGGGCCAGGGCCCAGGGTTAGGGTTTTAGGCTCAGGGCCAGGGCCCAGGGTTAGGGTTTTAGGCTCAGGGCCCGGGCCCAGGGTTAGGGCTTTAGGACCAGGGCCCGTGGCCCAGGGTTAGGGCTTTAGGGCCAGGGCCCGGGGCCCAGGGTTAGGGCTTTAGGGCCAGGGCCCGGGGCCCAGGGTTAGGGCTTTAGGGCCAGGGCCCGGGGCCCAGGGTTAGGGCTTTAGGGCCAGGGCCCGGGGCCCAGGGTTAGGGCTTTAGGGCCAGGGCCCGGGGCCCAGGGTTAGGGCTTTAGGACCAGGGCCCGGGGCCCAGGGTTAGGGCTTTAGGGTCAGGGCCCGGGGCCCAGGTTTAGGGTTGTTTTAGGGTCAGGGCCCAGGGTTAGTGTTGTTTTAGGGTCAGGGCCCAGGGTTAGGGTTGTTTTAGGGTCAGGGCCCAGGGTTAGGGTTTCAGGCTCAGCTCCAGGGCCCAGTGTTGGGCTTTCAGGCTCAGGGCCAGAGCCGAAGGTTAGGGTTTTAGGTTCAGCGTCAGGGCCCAGGGTTAAGGTTTTAGGCTCAGGGCCAGGGCCTAGTGTTAGGGTTTTAGGCTCAGGGTCAGGGCCCTGGGTTAGGGTTTTAGGCTCAGGGCCAGGGCCCAGGGTTAGGGTTTTAGGCTCAGGGCCAGGGCCCAGGGTTAGGGTTTTAGGCTCAGGGCCAGGGCCCAGGGTTAGGGTTTTAGGCTCAGGGCCCCGGGCCCAGGGTTAGGGCTTCAGGGCCAGGGCCCCGGGCCCAGGGTTAGGGCTTCAGGGCCAGGGCCCGGGGCCCAGGGTTAGGGCTTCAGGGCCAGGGCCCGGGGCCCAGGGTTAGGGCTTCAGGGCCAGGGCCCGGGGCCCAGGGTTAGGGCTTCAGGGCCAGGGCCCGGGGCCCAGGGTTAGGGCTTCAGGGCCAGGGCCCGGGGCCCAGGGTTAGGGCTTCAGGGCCAGGTCCTGGGTCCAGGGTTAGGGCTTCAGGGGCAGGGCCCGGGGCCCAGGGTTAGGGCTTTAGGACCAGGGCCCGGTGCCCAAGGTTAGGGCTTTAGGGGCAGGGCCCGGGGCCCAGGGTTAGGGTTTTAGGCTCAGGGCCCGGGGCCCAGGGTTAGGGTTATTTTAGGGTCAGGGCCAAGGGCCAGGGTTAGCGTTGTTGTAGGATCAGGGCCAGGGGTCAGGGTTAGGGTTGTTTTAGAGTCAGGGCGAGGGCCCAAAGTTAGGGTTGTTTTAGGGTCAGGGCCCTTGATTAGGGTTTTAGGCTCAGGTCTAGAGCCTAGGGTTAGGGTTTTAGGCTCAGGGCCAGGGCCCAGGTTTAGGGTTGTTTTAGTGTCAGGGCCCAGGGTTGGGGTTGATTTAGGGTCAGGGCCACGGGTTCGGCTTGTTTTAGGGTCACGGCCCAGGGTTAGGGTTGTTTTAGGGACAGGGCCCAGGGTTAGGGTTGTTTTGGGGTCAGGGCCCAGGGTTAGGGTTGTTTTAGGGCCAGGGCCCAGGTTTAGGGTTGTTTTAGGGTCAGGGCCCATGGTTAGGGTTGTTTTAGGGTCAGGGCCCAGGGTTAGGGTTGCTTTAGGGTCAGGGCCCAGGGTTAGGGTTGTTTTAGGGTCAGGGTCCAGGGTTAGGGTTGTTTTAGGGTCAGGGCCCAGGGTTAGGGTTGTTTTAGGGTCAGGGCCAGGGCCCAGGTTTAGGGTTGTTTTAGGGTCAGGGCCCAGGGTTAGGGTTTTAGGCTCAGGTCCAGGGCCCAGGGATAGGGTTTTAGGCTCAGGGCCAGGGCCCAGGTTTAGGGTTGTTTTAGGGTCAGGTCCAGGGCTCAGGGTTAGGGTTGTTTTAGGGTCATGGCCAGGGCCCAGGGTTAGGGTTGTTTTAGGGTCAGGGGCAGGGCCCAGGGTTATGGTTGTTTTAGGGTCAGAGCCCAGGGTTAGGGTTGTTTTAGGGTCAGGGCCCAGGGTTGGGGTTGTTTTAGGGTCAGGGCCAAGGGTTAGGGTTGTTTTAGGGTCAGGGCCCATGGTTATGGTTGTTTTAGTGTTAGGGCCCAGGGTTAGGGTTTTAGGCTCAGGGCCAGGGCCCAGGATTAGGGTTTTAGGCTCAGGGCCAGGGCCTAGGGTTGGGGTTTCAGGCTCAGGGCCAGAGCCCAAGGTTAGGGTTTTAGGCTCAGGGCCAAGGCCCAGGGTTAGGGTTTTAGGCTCAGGGCCAGGGCCCAATGTCAGGGTTGTTTTAGTGTAAGGGCCAGGGCCCAGGGTTAGGGTTGTTTTAGGGTCAGGGCCCAGGGTTAGGGTTGTTTTAGGGTCAGGGCCCAGGGTTAGGGTTTCAGGCTCAGGCCCAGGGCCCAGGGTTGGGGTTTCAGGCTCAGGGCCAGAGCCCAAGGTTAGGGTTTTAGGTTCAGGGTCAGGGCCCAGGGTTAAGGTTTTAGGCTCAGGGCCAGGGCCCAGGGTTAGGGTTTTAGGCTCAGGGCCAGGGCCCAGGGTTAGGGTTTTAGGCTCAGGGCCAGGGCGCAGGGTTAGGGTTTTAGGCTCAGGGCCCAGGCCCAGGGTTAGGGCTTTAGGACCAGGGCCCGTGGCCCAGGGTTAGGGCTTTATGGCCAGGGCCCGGGGCCCAGGGTTAGGTCTTTAGGGCCAGGGCCCGGGGCCCAGGGTTAGGGCTTTAGGGCCAGGGTCCGGGACCCAGGGTTAGGGCTTTAGGGCCAGGGCCCGGGGCCCATGGTTAGGGCTTTAGGGTCAGGGCCCGGGGCCCAGGGTTAGGGCTTTAGGGGCAGGGCCCGGGGCCCAGGGTTAGGGCTTTAGGGGCAGGGGCCGGGGCCCAGGGTTAGGGCTTTAGGACCAGGGCCCGGGGCCCAGGGTTAGGGCTTTAGGGTCAGGGCCCGGGGCCCAGGGTTAGGGTTGTTTTAGGGTCAGGGCCCAGGGTTAGGGTAGTTTTAGGGTCAGGGCCCAGGGTTAGGGTTGTTTTAGCGTCAGGGCCTAGGGTTATGGTTCTCTTAGGTTTAGGGCCCAGGGTTAGGGTTTTAGGCTCAGGGCCAGGGCCCAGGGTTAGGGTTTTACGCTCAGGGCCAGGGCCCAGGGTTCAGGTTTCAGGCTCAGGGCCCGAGCGCAAGGTTAGGGTTTTCGGCTCAAGGCCAGGGCCCAATGTTAGGGTTTTAGGCTCAGGGCCAGGGCCCAGGGTTAAGGTTTTAGGCTCAGGGCCAGGGCCCAGGGTTAGGGTTTTAGGCTCAGGGCCAGAGACCAGAAATAGGGTTTTAGGCTCAGGGCCAGGGCCCAGGGTTAGGGTTTTAGGGTCAGGGCCCAGGGTTAGGGTTGTTTTAGGGTCAGGGCCCAGGGTTAGGGTTTCAGGCTCAGGCCCAGGGCCCAGGGTTGGGGTTTCAGGCTCAGGGCCAGAGCCCAAGGTTAGGGTTTTAGGTTCAGGGTCAGGGCCCAGGGTTAAGGTTTTAGGCTCAGGGCCAGGGCCCAGGGTTAGGGTTTTAGGCTCAGGGCCAGGGCCCAGGGTTAGGGTTTTAGGCTCAGGGCCAGGGCCCAGGGTTAGGGTTTTAGGCTCAGGGCCCGGGCCCAGGGTTAGGGCTTTAGGGCCAGGGCCCGTGGCCCAGGGTTAGGGCTTTAGGGCCAGGGCCCGTGGCCCAGGGTTAGGGCTTTAGGGCCAGGGCCCGGGGACCAGGGTTAGGGCTTTAGGGCCAGGGCCCGGGGCCCAGGGTTAGGGCTTTAGGGCCAGGGCCCGGGGCCCAGGGTTAGGGCTTTAGGGCCAGGGCCCGGGGCCCAGGGTTAGGGCTTTAGGGGCAGGGCCCGGGGCCCAGGGTTAGGGCTTTAGGGGCAGGGCCCGGGGCCCAGGGTTAGGGCTTTAGGGGCAGGGCCCTGGGCCCAGGGTTAGGGCTTTAGGACCAGGGCCCGGGGCCCAGGGTTAGGGCTTTAGGGTCAGGGCCCGGGGCCCAGGGTTAGGGTTGTTTTAGGGTCAGGGCCCAGGGTTAGTGTTGTTTTAGGGTCAGGGCCCAGGGTTAGGGTTGTTTTAGTGTCAGGGCCCAGGGTTAGGGTTTCAGGCTCAGCTCCAGGGCCCAGGGTTGGGCTTTCAGGCTCAGGGCCAGAGCCGAAGGTTAGGGTTTTAGGTTCAGCGTCAGGGCCCAGGGTTAAGGTTTTAGGCTTAGGGCCAGGGCCTAGTGTTAGGGTTTTAGGCTCAGGGTCAGGGCCCTGGGTTAGGGTTTTAGGCTCAGGGCCAGGGCCCAGGGTTAGGGTTTTAGGCTCAGGGCCAGGGCCCAGGGTTAGGGTTTTAGGCTCAGGGCCAGGGCCCAGGGTTAGGGTTTTAGGCTTAGGGCCCAGGGTTAGGGCTTCAGGGCCAGGCCCCGGGGCCCAGGGTTAGGGCTTCAGGGCCAGGGCCCGGGGCCCAGGGTTAGGGCTTCAGGGCCAGGGCCCGGGGCCCAGGGTTAGGGCTTCAGGGCCAGGGCCCGGGGCCCAGGATTAGGGCTTCAGGGCCAGGTCCTGGGTCCAGGGTTAGGGCTTCAGGGGCAGGGCCCGGGGCCCAGGGTTAGGGCTTTAGGACCAGGGCCCGGTGCCCAGGGTTAGGGCTTTAGGGGCAGGGCCCGGGGCCCAGGGTTAGGGTTTTAGGCTCAGGGCCCGGGGCCCAGGGTTAGGGTTATTTTAGGGTCAGGGCCAAGGGCCAGGGTTAGCGTTGTTGTAGGATCAGGGCCAGGGGTCAGGGTTAGGGTTGTTTTAGGGTCAGGGCGAGGGCCCAAAGTTAGGGTTGTTTTAGGGTCAGGGCCCTTGGTTAGGGTTTTAGGCTCAGGTCTAGGGCCTAGGGTTAGGGTTTTAGGGTCAGGGCCAGGGCCCAGGGTTAGGGTTGTTTTAGGGTCAGGGCCAGGGCCCAGGGTTAGGGTTGTTTTAGGGTCAGGGCCAGGGCCCATGGTTATGGTTGTTTTAGGGTCAGGGACCAGGGTTAGGGTTGTTTTCGTGTCAGGGCCCAGGGTTGGGGTTGATTTAGGGTCAGGGCCAAGGGTTCGGGTTGTTTTAGGGTCACGGCCCAGGGTTAGGGTTGTTTTAGGGACAGGGCCCAGGGTTAGGGTTGTTTTGGGGTCAGGGCCCAGGGTTAGGGTTGTTTTAGGGTCAGGGCCCAGGGTTAGGGTTGTTTTAGGGTCAGGGCCCATGGTTAGGGTTGTTTTAGGGTCAGGGCCCAGGGTTAGGGTTGCTTTAGGGTCAGGGCCCAGGGTTAGGGTTGTTTTAGGGTCAGGGCCAGTGCCCAGGTTTAGCGTTGTTTTAGGGTCAGGGCCCAGGGTTAGGGTTTTAGGCTCAGGTCCAGGGCCCAGGGATAGGGTTTTAGGCTCAGGGCCAGGGCCCAGGTTTAGGGTTGTTTTAGGGTCAGGTCCAGGGCTCAGGGTTAGGGTTGTTTTAGGGTCATGGCCAGGGCCCAGGGTTAGGGTTGTTTTAGGGTCAGGGGCAGGGCCCAGGGTTATGGTTGTTTTAGGGTCAGAGCCCAGGGTTAGGGTTGTTTTAGGGTCAGGGCCCAGGGTTGGGGTTGTTTTAGGGTTAGGGCCAAGGGTTAGGGTTGTTTTAGGGTCAGGGCCCATGGTTATGGTTGTTTTAGTGTTAGGGCCCAGGGTTAGGGTTTTAGGCTCAGGGCCAGGGCCCAGGGTTAGGGTTTTAGGCTCAGGGCCAGGGCCTAGGGTTGGGGTTTCAGGCTCAGGGCCAGAGCCCAAGGTTCGGGTTTTAGGCTCAGGGCCAGGGCCCAGGGTTAGGGTTTTAGGCTCAGGGCCAGGGCCCAATGTCAGGGTTGTTTTAGTGTAAGGGCCAGGGCCCAGGGTTAGGGTTGTTTTAGGGTCAGGGCCCAGGGTTAGGGTTGTTTTAGGGTCAGGGCCCAGGGTTAGGGTTTCAGGCTCAGGCCCAGGGCCCAGGGTTGGGGTTTCAGGCTCAGGGCCAGAGCCCAAGGTTAGGGTTTTAGGTTCAGGGTCAGGGCCCAGGGTTAAGGTTTTAGGCTCAGGGCCAGGGCCCAGGGTTAGGGTTTTAGGCTCAGGGCCAGGGCCCAGGGTTAGGGTTTTAGGCTCAGGGCCAGGGCCCAGGGTTAGGGTTTTAGGCTCAGGGCCCCGGGCCCAGGGTTAGGGCTTCATGGCCAGGGCCCGGGGCCCAGGGTTAGGGCTTCAGGGCCAGGGCCCGGGGCCCAGGTTTAGGGCTTCAAGGCCAGGGCCCGGGGCCCAGGGTTAGGGCTTCAGGGCCAGGGCCCGGGGCCCAGGGTTAGGGCTTCAGGGCCAGGTCCTGGGTCCAGGGTTAGGGCTTCAGGGGCAGGGCCCGGGGCCCAGGGTTAGGGCTTTAGGACCAGGGCCCGGTGCCCAGGGTTAGGGCTTTAGGGGCAGGGCCCGGGGCCCAGGGTTAGGGTTTTAGGCTCAGGGCCCGGGGCCCAGGGATAGGGTTATTTTAGGGTCAGGGCCAAGGGCCAGGGTTAGCGTTGTTGTAGGATCAGGGCCAGGGGTCAGGGTTAGGGTTGTTTTAGGGTCAGGGCGAGGGCCCAAAGTTAGGGTTGTTTTAGGGTCAGGGCCCTTGGTTAGGGTTTTAGGCTCAGGTCTAGGGCCTAGGGTTAGGGTTTTAGGCTCAGGGCCAGGGCCCAGGTTTAGGGTTGTTTTAGGGTCAGGGCCAGGGCCCAGGGTTAGGGTTGTTTTAGGGTCAGGGCCAGGGCCCATGGTTATGGTTGTTTTAGGGTCAGGGACCAGGGTTAGGGTTGTTTTAGTGTCAGGGCCCAGGGTTGGGGTTGATTTAGGGTCAGGGCCAAGGGTTCGGGTTGTTTTAGGGTCACGGCCCAGGGTTAGGGTTGTTTTAGGGACAGGGCCCAGGGTTAGGGTTGTTTTGGGGTCAGGGCCCAGGGTTAGGGTTGTTTTAGGGTCAGGGCCCAGGGTTAGGGTTGTTTTAGGGTCAGGGCCCATGGTTAGGGTTGTTTTAGGGTCAGGGCCCAGGGTTAGGGTTGCTTTAGGGTCAGGGCCCAGGGTTAGGGTTGTTTTAGGGTCAGGGTCCAGGGTTAGGGTTGTTTTAGGGTCAGGGCCCAGGGTTAGGGTTGTTTTAGGGTCAGGGCCAGGGCCCAGGTTTAGGGTTGTTTTAGGGTCAGGGCCCAGGGTTAGGGTTTTAGGCTCAGGTCCAGGGCCCAGGGATAGGGTTTTAGGCTCAGGGCCAGGGCCCAGGTTTAGGGTTGTTTTAGGGTCAGGTCCAGGGCTCAGGGTTAGGGTTGTTTTAGGGTCATGGCCAGGGCCCAGGGTTAGGGTTGTTTTTGGGTCAGGGGCAGGGCCCAGGGTTATGGTTGTTTTAAGGTCAGAGCCCAGGGTTAGGGTTGTTTTAGGGTCAGGGCCCAGGGTTGGGGTTGTTTTAGGGTCAGGGCCAAGGGTTAGGGTTGTTTTAGGGTCAGGGCCCATGGTTATGGTTGTTTTAGTGTTAGGGCCCAGGGTTAGGGTTTTAGGCTCAGGGCCAGGGCCCAGGGTTAGGGTTTTAGGCTCAGGGCCAGGGCCTAGGGTTGGGGTTTCAGGCTCAGGTCCAGGGCCCAGGGTTAGGGTTTTAGCCTCAGGGCCAGGGCCCAGAGTTAGGGTTTAGGCTCTGGGCCAGGGCCCAGGGTTAGGTTTTTAGGGTCAGGGCCTGGGCCCAGGGTTAGAGTTTTAGGGTCAGGGCCCAGGGTTAGGGATTTAGGGTCAGGGCCCAGGGTTAGGGTTTTAGGCTCAGGGCCAGGGCCCAGGGTTAGGGTTTTAGGCTCAGGGCCAGGGCCCATGGTTAGGGTTTTAGGCTCAGGTCCAGGGCCCAGGGTAGGGGCTTTAGGGACAGGGTCCGTGGCCCAGGGTTAGGGCTTTATGGCCAGGGCCCGGGGACCAGGGTTAGGGCTTTAGGGCCAGGGCCCGGGGCCCAGGTTAAGGGCTTTAGGGCCAGGGCCCGGGGCCCAGGGTTAGGGCTTTAGGGCCAGGGCCCGTGTCCCAGGGTTAGGGCTTTAGGGGCAGAGCCCGGGGCCCAGGGTTAGGGCTTTAGTGGCAGGGCCCGGGGCCCAGGGTTAGGGCTTTAGTGTCAGGGCCCGGGGCCCAGGGTTAGGGCTTTAGGACCAGGGCCCGGGGCCCAGGGTTAGGGTTGTTTTAGGGTCAGGGCCCAGGGTTAGGGTTGTTTTAGGGTCAGGTCCCAGGGTTAGGGTTGTTTTAGGGTCAGGGCCCAGGGTTAGGGTTGTTTTATGGTCAGGGCCCAGGGTTAGGGTTGTTTTAGGGTCAGGGCCCAGGGTTAGGGTTGTTTTAGGGTCAGGGCCCAGGGTTAGGGTTGTTTTAGCATCAGGGCCCAGGGTTAGGGTTGTTTTAGGGTCAGGGCCTAGGGGTAGGGTTGTTTTAGGGTCAGGGCCCAGGGTTAGGGTTGTTTTAGGGTCAGGGCCCAGGGTTAGGGTTGTTTTAGGGTCAGGGCCCAGGGTTAGGGTTGTTTTAGGGTCAGGGCCCAGGGTTGGGGTTTCAGGCTCAGGTCCAGGGCCCAGGGTTGGGGTTTCAGGCTCAGGCCCAGAGCCCAAGGTTAGGGTTTTAGGTTCAGGGTCAGGGCCCAGGGTTAAGGTTTTAGGCTCAGGGCCAGGGCCCAGGGTCAGGGTTTTAGGCTCAGGGTCAGGGCCCAGGGTCAGGGTTTTAGGCTCAGGGCCAGGGCCCAGGGTTAGGGTTTTAGGCTCAGGGCCCCGGGCCCAGGGTTAGGGCTTCAGGGCCAGGGCCCGTGGCCCAGGGTTAGGGCTTCAGGGCCAGGGCCCGGGGCCCAGGGTTAGGGCTTCAGGGCCAGGGCCCGGGGCCCAGGGTTAGGGCTTCAGGGCCAGGGCCTGGGGTTATGGTTGTTTTAGGGTCATGGCCAGGTCCCAGGGTTAGGGTTGTTTTAGGGTCAGGGCCCAGGGTTAGGGTTGTTTTAGGGTCAGGGCCCAGGGATAGGGTAGTTTTAGGGTCAGGGCCTAGGGTTAGGGTTGTTTTAGGGTCAGGGCCTAGGGTTATGGTTCTCTTAGGTTTAGGGCCCAGGGTTAGGGTTTTAGGCTCAGGGCCAGGGCCCAGGGTTAGGGTTTTAGGCTCAGGGCCAGGGCCCAGGGTTGGGGTTTCAGGCTCAGGGCCCAAGCGCAAGGTTAGGGTTTTCGGCTCAGTGCCAGGGCCCAGGGTTAGGGTTTTAGGCTCAGGGCCAGGGACCAGAGATAGGGTTTTAGGCTCAGGGCCAGGGCCCAGGGTTAGGGTTTTAGGGTCAGGGCCCAGGGTTAGGGTTGTTTTAGGGTCAGGGCCCAGGGTTAGGGTTTCAGGCTCAGGCCCAGGGCCCAGGGTTGGGGTTTCAGGCTCAGGGGCAGAGCCCAAGGTTAGGGTTTTAGGTTCAGGGTCAGGGCCCAGGGTTAAGGTTTTAGGCTCAGGGCCAGGGCCCAGGGTTAGGGTTTTAGGCTCAGGGCCAGGGCCCAGGGTTAGGGTTTTAGGCTCAGGGCCAGGGCCCAGGGTTAGGGTTTTAGGCTCAGGGTCCGGGCCAGGGTTAGGGCTTTAGGGCCAGGGCCCGTGGCCCAGGGTTAGGGCTTTAGGGCCAGGGCCCGGGGACCAGGGTTAGGGCTTTAGGGCCAGGGCCCGGGGACCAGCGTTAGGGCTTTAGGGCCAGGGCCCGGGGACCAGGGTTAGGGATTTAGGGCCAGGGCCCGGGGCTCAGTGTTAGGGCTTTAGGGTCAGGGCCCGGGGCCCAGGGTTAGGGTTGTTTTAGGGTCAGGGCCCAGGGTTAGTGTTGTTTTATGGTCAGGGCCCCGGGTTAGGGTTGTTTTAGGGTCAGGGCTCCGGGTTAGGGTTGTTTTATGGTCAGGGCCCAGGGTTAGGGTTGTTTTAGGGTCAGGGCCCAGGGGTAGGGTTGTTTTAGGGTCAGGGCCCAGGGTTAGGGTTGTTTTAGCGTCAGGGCCCAGGGTTAGGGTTGTTTTAGGGTCAGGGCCCAGGGTTAGGGTTTCAGGCTCAGGTCCAGGGCCCAGGGTTGGGGTTTCAGGCTCAGGCCCAGAGC